>NC_067481.1:81836890-82136890 GCF_947179515.1 Apodemus sylvaticus
CATGATTGGCTCTCCCAAATATCCTGATTTTACAATATCTGTGTGTAACTCAACACTGTAACATATTAGTGATTTCAGGAATGGTTGGCTATTTTATGTAAAGATATTACTAGAGTTAATGTAAGAATTTAGAGTTTAGGGAAAATAGCTAATGTTACTGCTAGTAAATTTGAGGACTGAGACTTTTTTACATTTTTATGTTGGGAAGAAACTACCTTTATAGAAAGGGAAATTCTGTTTAACAAAACCGTTTACCGAAAAGAAAGTGCCCATCTCTCTAGCACTTGCCCTCAGTTGAAATTTCAGTATGAGTAGAAAGGTATGAATGTTAACTAGCCAAAGGAGTGGAGTGTGCTAGCTATTAATCTAATGTGCTGCCCTCTCTTCATTTTATGCTTTGTGATGCAGGGGCCTGAGCCCCACACAATGTGTTTCTTTACCCCCCACCTTACCCCTTATTTTACAAATAAGAGGTGCATGGCATAGGAGGCATCTAGAGGGAGGTCAGGACACTTGCTCATTTCTCTTTTGATTGCTTTAAATTCTTTACACTGAAAATAAGTTCCTTCCAAGCGGTTGTTGACTTTTTTCTAGGTTCTCCGTACTCCCAGAGCCCCTCGGGATGCTCTGAGCTGGTAGTGCAGGCAGACTGGCAGCTGCTCTTTAGACTTCTGAGCTCCTAGGACATCAGTACCAGCCAAGCAGGCGATCCGTCTGGGTCCGAGGAGTCTCATTCCAATGGACCCCTCCTCTGTACTTTGTGATCCCAACCTCTCCCTTCCACCTGGCCAGCCCTTAGTTTGCTGATTGGATCCTACATTTGCTGCCTCACTATCCCCTTAGGTCCTCTCAATTTCCTACTAGCTGGCTCCTGATTCTTCACATTAGATTCTACTTGTTTTGAAAACAGGTGAAGTTTCAGCTTCTTGACTGCACCCTGATAGATAACTGCATTTAACCAGAGACAGTTATGGTAAACATTAATGGTTTTTGAGTCTAGAAACAGTCATGTGAGTGTTCACCATACTCCTGTTCCAACTTTATTATACTCCAACCATACTCCAATATTATATATATTATATATGATATATATAATATATCATATATAATATATATAATTTATAATATTTCATATAGCTGAAATTCATAGTCAATAATAAAAACAATATATATTTTATTAACTCCACCAGTGTTTTATTATTAATGATTTCAAATAATATATTAAATATTTTTATATACAAATATATTTTTATATAATTAACAATATATAACATAGATATTTAATAATATAAATATGCATTTATATCAATATAATAAATATATAATATACAAAATATAAAATATATGTAATATATTGATATGTATTATTATATAATGTATTTTATGTTATATTATATATTAGATAATGATATATCATATATACTAGATAACTATATAACCAATATATTAATTAAATTTATGTATATATATCTGAAATCTTTAGTAATAAAACTTTGGTGTGGGGTGGGGTGGTGAGGTGGTTCAGAGGTAAAAGCACTGGCTGTTTAAGGCTTACCACCTGAGTTTAATCCTAGGAATCCAAGTAGAAGTGGAATTGACTCCACAGAGTTGTTCTCTGACCTCCACACACGTGCATTGTCACATGTGCATGAACAAACTCACATATCACACATACACACAATAAGAATAAACAAAGACATGGGAAGATCAAGTTCTGAAAATGTAGATAGAGATTTGACTAGGACATAAGTAACAGATTTGTGACCATTCCAGTCAAACTGGTGTTCTTTCTATTAATAAATCCCCAAATTCTGCAAACCAGCTTCAAAGTCCTGAGTAGAACTAGGAAGATGTCTTTATACAACTAGTGCATGAAAAATGTCACAATTAAGCAAATAAAACATGACTTCTTTGGGGGGAAAGGTTCTATAGGGAAAGCCTTTCCAAGTGTTTGATTTTATACTGGGGAAAACCGAGGCCCAGAAGAAGTAAGAGCTGCTCCAAACCACGTAACAAAACTGGAATAAAAACATCCCCATTTCTCAGTCCTAATAATAGAAGGCGAACAGAGGAAGTGGGCTCTGGATGGTTTGTGACGGGAAGCGGCATCCAACGCAGGGAATGTGCGGCCTCGAGGAGCGGGTGGGGGGATGGGGGATGGGGGATGGGGGAAGAGAGTATGGCTGCAGTGAGCGAGCGCTGAGCATGGGATGGGGATCCTTTTCCTTTGACCTTTGACTGCATTTCTTGCCACCTCCTCTGCCTGAAGTAGCAAAACTGAATAATGGAGGATTTAAACATATCCTGGCAACTCCCCACATTTATTCCAGGGAAAATACTGGGACTGGATCTGGTCAGCCAAGAGCAGAGCAGAAGGACTGACAGGCCGGGGAGGAAAGTGTCTCAAGCAAAATAAAGGTTCTATGAGGAGGAGCAGCAAATGAATCAGTGAGTGCTGGACAGGTCGAAAGAGGCAATCAGTTGCTTGTTGTTGTTGTTGTTGTTATTATTATTTTGGTTTTTTGAGACAGAGTTTCTCTGGAGTTACAGGCAGTTGTGAGCCTACTCGTGTGGGTGCTGGGAACTGAACTTGGATCCTCTGTAAGAGCAATACATACATACCCTTAACTGCTAAGGCATGTCTTCAGCCCCTAATACCTTTTCTATAAATGCTTAATGTTATGTATCTGGCATTTCAGCAGAAGTTTGCGTTACCTCCTCTCCAAACCTGCAGATAGCGACACCTGCTGGTTATAATCTATCATTATCTGTCTGAACTAATTTAAGACAAAAAAATCAGAAAAGAACACATGGTTGATCTGTGCCAAGATAGATATTATTATGGAAAGTTTGTGCATGTGGTTTTTTGTTTGTGTGAATGTCGCATGTATGTAGGCCATTTTATTCATAATTTATACTCTAGCCACTCGAAACCTTTGAGCTGTCTTAGATAAGAGCATCTAAGGAAATGTGTGATGTGAAGATATCGGGTGAAGGAATAGGGGCAGGAAAAGCAGCCAAAGTTGGTGCACTCTGGGTACTGGGTATTCTTCTCATCTTGCCGGGACTGTCATCAGAGTCTGTGTGGTGAGGCGCAGGAAGCCCTCAGCAGGCTTGCTGATTCTGAGCACTGACGTAATTTAAAAACCAGGCTAACTAATGTATCGGGATATTTATCAGGATTATCGCATGGGAGAGAAAGGAGTATACCCTGAGGTTAACGCCAAAGGGTAAATTTAGAAGAACAGTGTTATACAGTCCCTCCCTTCTACTGCATTCCTTCATAATCCACAATGGTATTGGGAATTGATTGGCTTCCTAATAACAACCCTCAAAGAGAAGGGAGGGGCCACTGTCAGTTTGTCCTTAAGGGTGGATGTTGTGGAAATTACTTAATCCCAATCCATGCTTTCTACCCTGCCTTTGACCATTCAGTTCCAGGCTAAAACACACACACACAACATTTACATTTACAATATGCTTTAAACAGCACAAGAGCTGTGCAGATGCCCACCCTCTACGCTGTCAGACTCTACTTTCCTATTGATAACCCCGAGTTATTACTTACTGTGTTTCATCTAGGCTGCTCTTAACTCCCATAGGCCAGTCCTCAGAGCCACCTTTTTGTGACTCACTGACCCACGGTGGCCTCTGTCCTTTCTCCTCACCTTCTCCTGTTTCCTCCTCAGCCTCTCCTCTCTCTTCCTGGTCCTCTTCCCACCCCCATCCAGGGAATCCTAAACCCTGCCTACGACTCTTCTGCCCAGCTGTTAGCTGTCAGCATCTTTATTTTCCAGTCAGAAATAACTTCGGGGCAACTTCACATAGAGTCTACATTGAGGACTCTTGTTTCTGGGGCAACTAGTCTTGACAAATCAATATTAATATTGACATACAGGCCAAACCAGTACAGGTGGGAGGGCCTGTCTTTCTTCTTGGCTCAGTTCCTAACCTATCAGACCATATTGAATGTTCAGGTGTTTACTTTTAAAAAGCAATTTATTTAGATAATATTTCTTTCTTTCATGGATAGCCACACAGGTTGGCAAAACAGGAACTCCTCTGTGCTCCCTCTCCCTTTTGCACTGATACTGCAGAAACGCCATTAGCGGCTGCAGCTGAATGTCCACCTTAAGAGGGCTGGCTTTGAGATCTTCTAGAACTTGTAGTATGATGTCCTGGCTCATTTAATCAGTTCTAGAATGGATCACACCATCTGGCAAAGGTACTGCTGAAGCTTCTTCTAGGCATCTGGGCCTAAACAGATTTGAGCTATTTCTGACTTGTGCTCTTTCGAGTGTACAAGATTTGACCAATTTTTTTCAGCTATGATGTGAGGATTCTTCTCCTTGGCACATAAATGTTCAAATTAATCTGATGCTAGGGGTAAGGTGCTCTCATGCAATCCAGGTGTTTTCAACTGACCAGATGCTGCTGGTATATGCTTCAGGCTTATGGAGATTATGCCTGGGAATATCACTGCAATGTTTATTGAAAGAGTCTGACAGTTTTAATGACCAGAGGTCAAAGTCTGAAGTGCACTGTTACACACCACATGCCGTGGGTGCTGAGTGCCGTCTTCATCGTAGCACGGGTGGACCAGTAACCATCATCTTCCTGTTTGCATTTCTTTCACATGGGACACAAACATTTTCAGGGAATGTTCCAGAGACACCACAGAACTGTGCTTTTGAGTAAATTCTAACCCTGGATTAAAAACGAAATCACTTTACCAGCTAGCATCTCCCTACATGCTATCCTGTCCACATCAAGAACCATCCTGTGACATGTCTGTTCAAAGTAAGTCAAGACAGCATGGCAGTCCAACTCAAAGCCAGCCACCTATATAGAACTAATGTCCTGGTGGAAGTGACACATGGGAGAGCCAGGCTCCGGCAAATTGTTAATATCTATGAGTCCCTTACCATAAAATTGTATTTATGACTTAATGTTTTCCACAATATTACAAATAAACCTGGTCTATCTCAAATATTGTAGGAAGAATACTCCATGATCATTTCTCCCATGCATTCTTTTTTATGTATATGCATACACTGTAGCTGTATAGATATGGTTGTGAGCCATCGTGTGGTTGCTGGAAATTGAACTCAGGACCTTTGCTCACTCTAGCCCAAAGACTTATTTCTTATTATATGTAAGTACACTATAGCTGTCTTCAGACACACCAGAAGAGGGCATCAGGTCTCATTACGGATGGTTATGAGCCACCATGTAGTTGCTGGGATTTGAATTCAGAACCTTTGGGAGAGCAGTCAGTGCTCTTAACCGCTGAGTCATCTCTCTCCCTCCCATGCATTCTTTACCAAAGACTTACATCCACTAGGTGAAGAACCATGGACTAGATAAAGGAACCACTCACCAAATACTTGAAGGAAGGACAGATTTTGACAAAGTGGAAATTTAAGCATACTTTGGAGAGTCTGTTGTGTTGGATGGTGTTTTTCTGGGGTAAACATGTAAAGGAGTGTTTTTCTGAAGTGGACACAGGTGAAAGACTAAGGCAGACTCGTGAAGGAACATTTCACTGAAGCAGACACAGGAGAGAGGATGTTCTGCTAAAGCAAACCCGTAAATGGACACGTGATGAAGGATTCTCGCTAACAACACACATGTATTGGTCCGCCTTACATTGTGTAATTGAGTTCTATTTGTCCAGACTCTGAGGACTTGGGCTGGTTGGATTCACGTGCTTAGACCTGTGCTGAGGCAAAGCACATGGAGGACACATGACATTTGGAGGGTTTAAATAGGACTCCACAGAGTGACGGAGACAGCTTGGCTACAGCTGCCTGTGCAGCGCTTGTGGGTCGCGCATCTTTGCTGATCTTCACTTCCCAGAGAAAGGCACTGCTGAGAACTTCCCTTGGCGTTCTGGCTGAGTGTGCACGGAGGCCAGAGGAAGAGGTCAGTGGGATGTATACAGGCCACGGCTAGCTTTTACATGGTATTGGTATCCAAATTTAGGTCTTCATGCTTGAGTCCAGCGAGTGCCTCTTCCACTGTCTCCAGCCTGGGGAATGTCATGAACTCACATGACTGATTTTATTAAAAGTCAGTGTCCATGTAGAAAGCCTGCCAGAGAAACTGCAAAAGACCAGCAGCAGCCTTCTGAGCCTGAAACCTAAACCTTGCCAGCTGAAGAAGACAACGTTTTGTTCTGACATACATTGGCTGCAGTGCTTTAACTGTTAGCAGTCAAGCAAGCTGTTTGGAGATAAGGACTCATGCTAACTGTAAAATACAAATATCTTGTCCTCCATGAGATGTATTGGTGAGAACATGACAGTTCCAACACTAGAAAAGGTGACTGTTTCTGAGATAATCAAGTTTACAAAGTGGGACCCAGTGATGTACACCTGCGACCCCAGCACTTGGGAGGTGGAGGTAGGACGTTTGTTCTCAGTTACAAGATCTGCACATTACACTCCCTTCCCCCAACCTAACAGTAATATGATTAGGGGTATTTTAGAATTCTGAAATCAGCGTAAATAAGGCCTCAGAGAGGAAGAGAAATGTTAAATTTGATAAAGGATGCTGAAAGTTTCTTGGAAACTCAAAAATTAGCCATATTCTTTAGCATCCCTATAATCCATATCTCTGCCAAATAGTTAAGGATACTTCAAACAACTCGCAGCTAAATATTCTCAGTTGCATCTTTATTAACAAAAGATAATACACAAAATAGATACCAATAGCCGACTTTGTGTTGAACCACCTATGTTGAGGTAGAGATAGAACACAATTTTGGTCTTTATGATTGGAGATCATTATAATTTTGTGTGCGTGTGTGTGGGTACAAGCATGGCATATGTGGAGAGGTCAGAGAGCCACCGGAGCAGCTGTTCACTGATCTTGTACTTGCAGATTTGGCTGAGCTGGCGAGCCTCAGGTATTCGGGATTACAAGCATACACCATTGCAGCTGGCTGGCCTGCTTTCTCTTTAATATGGGTCCTGGAGCTCAAACTCATATCCTTATGCTTCCAAGCAAGCCTTTCTCTGACTGAGCTAATCCCCCAAGCCTGCACTGCAGTCTTAATTTCAGTCTGAATGCCGATGTCACGTGGAGCCAGGTATTTGGTGCTTTTCTCCTGCCTGTATGAAATGCTGATGTCACAGTATTCTGGAAGTCAGTTTGGAACACACTCACAGAGTCAGTGTACTCAGACTGTTCTCACAGTAGAATGGTGTCAGCATTGTCTTTGCCATGCTTCTAGGCAAGGCAGGCTGTATGTAGATCACAGCAGTATCAGCATACGTATGTGGGACGCCATCCTTATATCTTTAAAGAACCTTCAGTCTCAAGTTTTTTTGCTCTTCTATTTTTATCAAATGATACCTGCTGGATACACAGACTAGGTAACTAGATGTCTTAGATATTTCAACTTGAGTTTTGTAGAGTTAAACAGATCAGAATTAAATGGCATACAGTAGTAAAAAACACATCACATATCATAAAAGTGACTTCTGCCTGAAAATCCATGTTCAGCAAGGTAAATGTGAAGCAGTCACTGCTGACCACTAAAGCTAAGCAGTTTAGATGTAAGGTATAAGGAAATGTATGAAAATCCAACATTTAACAACCGAATGAAAAATAGATTTATTATTAGGATTATGGGGGACACAAATATTTACATGCCCTGCAGATTTCCCACCTGTGATGCAGATGAAAGGTAGAATATTTTTGTTTAAAACCAAGAAAATCTTGGATGGCAAAACCAAGTGCTGTAACTGCAATTATGGAGTTAAATTACTAATGATGTCACTACTGGAATTGCTAGTAATTTAAGAACTGGGCTCTGGCTCTGAGAGGACCTACACGGGTGGGGCTACATATAAAGAGACCAGAGGACTGACTGCGCACAGCTGGAGACCTCGCTATGAAAAAAAATGACTTTTTCTCTTCCTTCCCTCCTTCCTTCCTTCATCTCATTCTTGATACCACTTTGCTATGTAGCCTAGGACAGCCTTAAACTTTCATTTTGAGACAAAGCATCGTGCAGTGCAGGCTGGTCTCACACTTGCTATGGAGCTAAGAGGCTCTTGCCTCAGTCTCCCGAGTGCTAGGATTACAGGTGTGCACCGCCACACTCAGCTGACCTTGAACTCTTGATCCCCCTGCCTCTACCACTCTCAGGTGCTGGCACTACAAGATGAGCCATCACGGCCAATTCCGCAAGACACGAGAGGAGGAAGCCAACGTTTCTTCCATATCATTAACTAGGATGGGTGATTTTAACCCTAAGCACAACTGTATGCTCCTGCTTCCTTGTTTTGTCTCTTGACTGTTGAGGAAATTGACTTTAAGACTTCAGAAAAATTTATTAATGTCAGGCAGCAAGAAGGACAGATAAAGATTTTCTATCTATAGGTGCTGTGCGTGTGTGGTCTGACTGGTTACTGCCCCAGGAAAGAGGCCATGGGGTCATCCGGCCTCTGCCTTTTCATCCTGTAGGCCTCCATCTCCTCTTCTGTGGGCTCTCGGTTCTCATAAACGCTGTTGTAGGGCCGCTTCCGCTCGTCAATCTGCATGATCTCCTTCACGTGAAGAAGGCGGGCCTCCTCTGCATTCAGTGCCTGTGGAGAGACGTGCACAATCAGCACCAGGAATCTCCGTCACACAGGAATACAAAAGACCCCTTGAATAGGAAGTGTTCTATCAAACCCCACTGCCGGAAAGGAAAGGATGGAGTCAGCCCTGCACTGGGAAACAACCACCACACAAATGCTCTATGACATTTTTTAATTCGTTTAAGAAATTCTGTTGAGAGGCTGGCAAGATGGCTCAGTGCATAAAGGCAACTGTGGCCAAGCCTGATCACAATCCATATGACAGAAGGAGAGAGCCAACTCCTGCCAACTGTCTTCTGTCCTCTGCATGAGCACACGCACGCACACACACACACACACACACACACACACACACAGAGTCAGACTCATACAACTACCACTTACTTATGTGACCTGGGCAAACAACACACACTCAGGGTGGTCTCCTCATTTTCAAAACTGCAGGCAGGCAGCACTGGCAGTGTTAGCCCCAAGGCTCACCCCGCCCCCTGGCTTGCTGTTTGTCACTTTCCTTACTGAGATGTCACAAAGTACCTTTTTCAGCTTCTCCTGCTTCCTTTCCTCATCGTCGCTGTCAGAACTGCTCTTTCGGTGTTTCTTCTTCTTCTTTTTCTTCTTCTTCTCCTCTTTTAGTTTTTCCTGATGCAGCTGACACGGAGAAGCAAAGGCTTTGTAAACACAGAGCTCTGACACACGTTTCAACACCCACTCAGGACTTTGTGATTCAGAGCAGAGGATCATATACTGACCTCCATGAGGGTCTGAGGTTTCTTCACAGACTCTTCTCCAGTCGCATCATTTATAATACATTCCTCTGAATTCTGTAGGAAAAGAAATATAATTTAAGTTGAAGACTATAGCTATCAATCATTTGAAGAACAGGTTAGAATTTGAAACATGAGAAGATATGATTTATGCAGGGTTTGAATGTCTTCTACCTTTAAGAACTAGAGGACAAGGGCTGGGGGTGTGGCTTGGTTGGGAGAGTCCTTGCTCCGCCTGCAAAGCCCTGGGCCCCATCCCTAGCATCTCCTAAGGCCAGGCCTAGCACGTGTGTAACCCCAGCAGTCAGGTGGTGGCAGTACAGTCAGACGCTCAGGGTCACCCCTGCCAGAGTGAATTCTCAGCTAGTCATGCCTACATGAAACCCGTCTCTTCCCCTTACCAATCTCCTCCACAGAGACAAACGCTAGAGGGTAATACTTACAACACTCTCCTTCCCAGCTTCTCCGGTACAGTAGGAATACTTAAAAAAGGAGTGACAACATTTGTATCCCCAGCGGCCTTCTTTCCAGTAAGATCCCCAGATATGCTGCGGAGAGAGACACAGTTTGGAGAGGAGCCTGGGATTAGAGGCTTTCCCATCCTGCTGATGGCATAGAGTGTAAAACGATGCAGCCCCCTGAATTTATTTCCATTGTAGGGAAAAACAGAGACAGAGGGTGGGCCAACTTCAAATGCTGGAAAGCTGGGCACTGTAGTTATAATGGTCTAAGTTCTCTTCTCAAACACCTGATCCAGGCATGATAGCATGCATCTATAATCCCAGCACTGAGGAGGCAGAACATTCAAGTTTGAGGTAGCCTGGATAAATCCATGTTTCAATAAACCGACTCTCACCTCACAACCTCCCAAAAAAGTCTATGAAAAAATTTAATATACTTGATTTCCCTTAAGCTAAGGTGTAGAGCCTTCCAAGCCTGAGCTTGTACTGTTAACAAGTGGCTTTTGCTGAACAGTGCACAGACCCTTGTTAGACTACATCATGCTGACTGTGTGTAAGGTCTGTTTGGCTCATTCTACTCTACATGGTACAACTACAGTTTAAAAGTTTATTGATCCTTGATGTATAAAAGTTCTGTTAGTTTAGGTTCACAACAAATGGGGTCAAGATTGTAGTTCAGTGGCAGAACACGGCTAAGCATGCATGAGACCTTGGGTCCAGTCCCCAGTGCCAAAAAATACATACATAATACATACATACTTACATACACACACACATATATATATATGTGTGAGTGAAATATATATATGTGTGTGTGTGTGTGTATGTGTATATATATATATAATATGATAATATGCTTTATGATACAATGCACAAAGGAACACAATATCACCTACTATATATTCTTAGCAAAAAATTTAGGTTCTACTTAATCTGGGCTTTGGAACTAAATTGTTGTTTAAGACCTGGAGGAACAGGGGGAAGTTCCTGCATGAGACAGCTTCTGTGCCAGATCTGGTCAGTGACCACTGTCTTGAAAATAACTAGGAAAAGAGACAACCACCAACACAGGATCAATACAGGCTTAATCCAGAGAAGGATGAGGGGGTAATGTGCTCACTATCCAAGGCCAATGCACACAGAAGTGGAAGGAGGAAATGCACTCTAACCTGCCCTCTGCGCATGTGCATGCTCAGTTTTAGAAGATGTATAACGTGTTTGAGTGAAATGTCATGTCTGCAATTCCCAAATATTTGTGTCAAAAATTAGTAAATAACACAACATGCATGTATGTTTATATATATACTAGTGTACATTCAAACCCAGACAAAGTGTAAATGGTACAACATACAAGAAATTTTTTGATTCTGGGTAAGCATGCAGATGAATATGGAATATTTTTTTTCACTTTCAGAAAAAAATCATAAAGCAAAGCTAAAACGTCACCACCACCACCAAGGAGAACTCGGGGGTCGGTCACCAAGAGGCTCTGTGAGAAGCAGTGCGGAGCCGAGCACTGACCGTGTGGTTATTGATCTTCACGTCTTCCTCGTACTTGGAGCAGGCAACAGCGCGCTCCTGGCCTTTAATGACTGTCCCGTGCCTGGAGTACTCCACATAGTCTTCTGTCTGGGCCAAGAGCAGCTCGGCCGGAGGAGCGTCCAGGTGTTCTTGGCCACCATACTGAAAGGACATTGAGCATTTAAGACACATTTTATAACCAAACTTTTATATCAAATCTTTATGGAAGGGCTTATTTTCAATGACAATAAACAAACTTTTTTGGTTTTTTGTTTGTTTGTTTTTAACTAGTTTTCTTAAGGAAACTGTGAAAAAAAGCACCACCAACTCTTCCCAGGTAAAATTCTTCCCTTGTTAGTTACTTGGTAAGTGAGGTAGTTTCAAGATGGCCATAAATTTTTTTGGGTGCATACCTGATATCCTTTGCCCCACAACACAACTTTACTGGCTCTCCCATCAAGACATGGAGCCAATATCTCCATCTCTGGAGTCTGGATGTGACTGTGTTACTTCTTCCACCAATGGGAAGCTAGTAAGTGTGATGAAAGCAAAGGTGTATATTGTGCACAGGGACATACATTTTGTAGCCTTGTCCAGAAACCTAAGAAAGCATTTTAGAATGCTGGGCTAGAATTTGAGAAAGCAAGACTCTGATGCAGATGTGAGCAGTTCTGTTTCAGGAGACCCACTACCATAACAATGTGTGAGAAGGAACAGGTATTTATCTGAAGCACTCCATCTTGGAGGGCTGTGATTGATGCACAGGTCTGTACCAACGGAGTTGGCAGAAGGACAGGACTATGACTCACAGGTTCAAAGGGGCTCTCGGTACTGCGGACCAAGCTTAATACTTCTTACGTAGTAAGTAAAGCCGTTTCTTAGCGGTACCTTTTCCAGGATGCTTTCCTTCTGCTGTTCTTTGAAGTCTTCCTTTTTGACTTTGAAGGACTTATACAGCAGCTCTAGTTTTGTAGGATCTGCCTGGAGATGCACTTCAGACCCCTTGTCGTAGGCTTCCCAAGCAAACACTAGAGAAATTCAAAGTGTCTCATGAGTTGATAGCTCCCTGTGGTTCTGCTTTTTTAAAGCAAGTTTTAAGTAGCTGCTCACAGTGCCTCCCCCATCACCTCCTCTTCTTTTCTTTCTTCTCTGCTGGCTTTTTCTGCGACAGTTGCCTTAAGCATGGGGCAATCTTCCTGCCTTGGTCTCACAAGTAGTCAGGTCATAGACATATGCCATCATGTCTGTTTTATAATTCCTAATTTCCTTTTTTACATTTATGTATCTATGTGTGCAAATATTCATGCCATAGAATACACGAGGGTCAGAGGACATGTGGATGCTTGGGACAGAACTCCGGACATCTAGCCTGACAACAGGCACCCTGAGCCATCTTGCTGCAACTCATCCCTAAAGTCTATATAAAAGGCCTTGGTATAGAGCAAACACTTACACTGTGTTTGAGCCATTGAGATGGTATCACCTGTGTATCGAACAAAGTTATCTCCAGCGTAGCTCACTCTGAAAGCACAGTTGTTAAAAAGATGTCTTAGAGATTGCTTTAAGAAAAACTCATTTACAGAATCAAGTTAGAAAGCCTTGACCCCTTTTACACCCAAGCCCGTAAGTTTAACTGAATACTTACTCATCTGGATTCTTTCCTGCATTGGCGTAAGGATTCTCTCTCATTGCTCTAGTTTTTGGATCATAATAGGCAGAATTTGGATCTAAATTTCTCAAATACTGCAAGGAAAAATATTTGAAGGCTGAGTTACCACTGATTTATAGCAAGAAAGGGTTCAGCTGGGCAGAAGAGTAGGTTCTGACTAACTAAGCATCTGTGTAGGTCCTGTACAGGAGAAGCAGATGCTGCCATCCTTTGGAGTACCTCTCATTACACTAATCAAACCACACACAGACACCGCTCAAGCAGGGCAAGTGTGGAACCGCTAGCTGTCAGAGCCAGAGGTCAGGCTGACATGACTTACTTTTGCGATATCTTCACGAATCCTGAGATTGCGAACAGTAATGCGTCTCTTAGAGTCGAAATTCTGCCCAGGCATGTCAATATCATCTGCGTATTTGTCTTCATCCTCATCTTCACTGTTATGATCCTTTTCCTGAAAGGAAGAGTTGGGGATGAGAAAACTAAGCAAAAAGATGCAGCACTGTGGCCTTGTCTTCTTTCCCCTTTAAACAAAGGCTTATTGCGTGACTTAAAGCTATCATTATGACTACGATTACTACGAGCCACTGAAACTATTGAGAGCAGGCAGCCAGACAGGACATGCATGCATTACCATCTGAGAATTGGGTTCCTCTTCTCCCCACTGGTGTTTTGGAGAATTCTGAATCAGAAAAGAAGGAAAACAACTGTAAATCCTTTTCATTTAATTTACAGATTATTTAGTATTTAAAAAACATAATATAAATGGGTACAGGTGACTGCTTCAGTGTGTGGCTAGCATGCACCGGACCCTGAGTTTAATCCCTAGCACTGGGGAAAGGGAAGGAGAGGAGGAGGGAGGGAAGGTGGGCTGGTTCGTTTCAACAACACGCTCTAATGCTTCTCACCTGTCCCAAGCACATATATTCTGACACAAGTAGGATATTGTGAACAATTAATTTTATTAGTGTCTAAAAACCAGGACCCAAATAGACTTTATTGATGTAGCATGTCTTTCATATGTATGTGTCTGTGGGTGTGCAGGCACATGTGTGTTTCCCTGGAGGTGAGAACACTGAACTGCTTGGAGCTGGGTCTCACAGTTGTAAGCTGCCTGATGTGGGTGCTGGGAATGGCTCTCAAGTGCTCTGCAAGAGCAACAGGTGCTCTCAACCACTAAGCCTCTCCAGCCTCCTAGTCAGGATTATAGTCATCAAAGTAACAGAGGACTGGGAGGACTAGGGACGGTATGCACTCATTTCCAGCTGGCTCAGGCTTTGGCTGCATCACACTCATTGCCTTTCTATTTATTACTGGGTCAGCACATGGCACTGTGTGCCTGTGGCGGTCAGAGGACAACCCCATCAAGTCAGTTCTCTCCTGCCACCTTCACAGGGGGCCTGCGGCTCAGACCAAAGCTGCCAGGCTTGCGTGGCAAGGGCCTTTTCTCACTGACCACCTCACTGGCTCCAAACCTCACTTGTTTTTTAAACAACAAGTTCAAATAGAAAATGCTGTCAGAATGTTTGCAACCTAGGTTCAAACCCCAACACAGCACATATGCAAAAAAGTAAAACCAAAAAACCAAACCCCACACCACTACCACCAAAACACAAAACCAAAAAACCGACCAACCAACCAACCAACCAATCAAAAAATATCATGAATCTATGGGTCTTTTCCTATGATGGTCCTCTATTTTTCATATATCATTAACATGTATGATAGTGAATATTGTTAATGAGGTCTGAATAAATGCTATTTTAAGAGAGAAGCCTGCATGTGTGCAGTGCACCCCTGTGACTCCAGTGCTCAGGAGACGGAGACAAGAAGTTCAGTTCCTTCCTAACTAGAGATGTATAACATGAATTCTTGCTCTAAGTTCCACCTCATTGTTTTAAGTAGTTGTTCCCAGCCTTCTGAACACTGTGACCCCTTAATACAGTTCCTCATGTTGTGTGACCCTCCAACCACTATTTTTGTTGCTACTTCATAACTGCACTTTTGCTACAGTTATGAGTCATAATATAAATATCTGTGTTTTCCAATAGTTTTAGGTGACCCCTGTGAACCAATTGTTCGACCCCAAAAGGGGTCATGACCTACAGGTTGAGAACAACTGTTTTAAAGAGTCTGATTATTTTGCTTGACTATCTTGTATTTTTACTTACAGCTTGCTCCACTAATTTTCCAGAGGCTAACTCTTCCTGCAGTTTCTGTGCTTTCAATGTTCTTTTTGCCTAAAAAATAAAGACATTTAAATTTTACTTACAACATTCAGATGGCCATTTAAATTGTACATACTTAAAGTGGGCGATTTAAGTGCTTTCAGAAATGGTCCTTGGAGCTAGCTGTAGGGTGGTGGATCTCAAAAAAGGAAGAGGAAGAAAAGGAGGAGGAGGAGGAGAAAGGGCAGGCAGGCTTATAGAGAGTTAGGCTCTGGCATGAACAAGCCTTGATGTAAACTACAGAGAGAGCCCCAACAACAGCGGCAGACGCTGTGACTGATCCCCGGCAGGGTCAGGTTACTGGATATTTCAATGCTCAGGAAAACATGACATCTAGATGTTTCTATGCTGTCCCATGATCTTGTCAGGCATAGTGTGGCACATGCCTATATTCCCAGTATCGAGGAGGTAGAGGCTCAGAATCATCCTTGGCTACATAGGTATCACATGTTAACCTTAAAAAAATGAGAACAAAACAAAATAGAAGCTGTCCTCTGAAGTAAAAACTCATGACCTTTAAATATAATCTCTAATTCCTTAAAAAAAAAAAAAAGAAAAAACAAAAACCAGCAGAATAGACTACTGTTCTGAAAGAATTGGGTAAGAAGACAGAAAGGTAGAATCATTGTTTGGAAAAACAAAAACTGAAGTTAGACTGAAATTCAGTTTTCTGAAACAGGTTAGCTATTCTTACACGGATGTGAGACAACTATAAAGCAGTCTTAGACACAAGCTTAGGGATGAAGACTTCAGGACTTCAAAACGTGTGTGGGGAGGTGTTCCTTTCTTCACTCCAGCACCTAGGAGGCAGGCAGGCAGAGCTCTGTCTTAGTCTAGCCTGATCTGCATAGTGAGACCTAGGCAAGCTAGGGCTACATAGTGAGTCTGCCACAAACAAACAAGTCAGTACAGGAAGACTTGGATGTCAGTCTGTTCTTACACATCTAGTGTCTTTGGTCACACTGGGACTAAAGAATAAAAGACTCAAGAAACTGCTGCCAGCCAGGTGGGGTGGTGCTTGTCTTTAATCACAGCATTTGGGAGGCAGTTGCAAGAGTTCAAGGCCAGCCTGGTCTCCACAGCAAGTTCCAAGTTCTAAGACAGTTAGCACTACATAGAAAGACTGTTTCAGAGCGAGAGAGAGAAAGAGAGAGAAAGAGAGAGAAGAGAGAGAGAGAGAGAGAGAGAGAGAGAGAGAACAAGAAGGAGGGGGAAGTGGGGGAGGAGAGAGACTGCAGCCAAGTAGGGCCGCTCTACCACTTTCACCACTGAAGTAGACATGCTACTATAGGAAATGGCGCCATCTTCAGAGCACCCTGAGATATGCAAAAGTGTCAGGTTAGAGGCAGCGGGGAAGTGGCTCACCAGGTCAACCTTGGCGTACTCCTCAACAATTTTCATGTGCTCCTCTGGGTTGTAGCCATTCCAGCGGTCTCTCTTCCCATCATAGTCAAACATCAGCTGAGGCTGGATGTGCTCATCTGGAGCGATGTTAGTCCCTGTGAATTTCGCTCCAACCCGCCTTGGTCTCTGAAAGACAGCAGATCTTTTCCTAGGAACTTGCAGCACAGAGGAAGACTTCCTGCAACTTTTACAGAGTTGACGCAGACACACTGTGGCATTTTTAGTGTCTTTAATTACCAGGCAGTCTTTGGGCAAGAAACTGTAATGGCATCAGATTAAATTCAAGCAAATTGATTTTTATTTTTCTAAAATAATTTTAGGAAATAGAAGTTCTCTGACAAGGGGAAAACAAAAGGCTGGCTGACAGCTTCCCAGCAGGCTTGGAGTCAGCTTACCTCAAAGCAATCTTTCCTCTTGTGTGTCATGGCTCCACAGTTCTCACACGCGCCCTTGCGGTACTTGGTAGTTATAGAATTCTGATCAAGGACAGGAAAGAACAGAGAGAGCATCTTATTGATCAGAGTCATCTTGTCTACTCAAAGACTTTGTTACGAGGAAGATCAGGGGGTGGGGCGATGGCTCAGAGGTTAAGAGACCTGTCTGCTGTTCCAGAGGTCCTGAGCTTAATTCCAAGCAACCACACAGTGGCTCATTACCATCTATAATGAGATCTGGTGCCCTTTTCTGGCTGAAGGAATACATGCAGGCAGAATACTGTATGCTGTATACATAATAAATACATCTTTTAAAAAAAGGTAGACCAGGTAGCCTTCATGTTCTGAGATGACCAAGTTTAAGGATTTTAATAATATAAAAGAAGAAATAATGTAAGAAAAGACTGGAATTAACAATGTATATACTGTGGAACTTCGACACCAGGGTCACACAATACCTTCCTACTTTAAACAGCATCAGATTCAAAGTTCTTAAGTTCTACACAAAAAAAATCTCCACTGGCAAAGCGACACACAGGTTACCACATACCTCCTTTACGCCTCTCTTGTACCATTCCCCGGATGAACTGAATTGCTTCTGTTTCTCTGGCTGTGGTCTCTGATGCTTTAAAGTGGGTCTCTTTGATGGATCAATGTACCACGGAACCGAAGAAATATACTGAGGGATGTGAGGGTTGATATCTCTGTAATAAAATTAAATGTGAAGAAGGAAGTTTGAAAATGGCATTTTAACCACAAAGGTAGTGGGCACAGAGGGTAAGAGCAGAAATCCTGCAGTGGGATGGGAGATGGAAGATGGTTGTAAAGATGTATGTTAGCCTACATTGAGGAACTTTCTAATCGAGATGCGGAGACTAATGGTACAATTGGAAGGAGACGGAGGAAGGGGTGAGCGAGCTCCGTCCTTCAGAGCCGAAAGTTATACTAGTGCCCACAGCCAACTGATTAAAACAATCAAGTGGCATCATTATTCAGAGATGTGAAAAATTTAAAATAAGAGCATGTAGAAGTAGCCGTTTTAGGCTGGGGGCAGAAAAAAGGTCAAAAAGGACAATTGCTAGTCATTATAAGCTCTTTAGTATCACTTGTCTATCAAACTATATCCGTATGAGTTTGAGGAAACAAGAAGGGAGAATACAAATTCTGCAAATAGTAAAGGACACTCTGCTACCAAGACAAAGGCGGGATGGTGCTGAACTGGGCGTGGACCAGCATAGGCCTTGCGGGACAGACTTACTTCCCCTCCTCGTCCACCTCTGCAGGAGCATTGCCCAGCTTCCTCTGCTCCTCCAGCTCCTTCTTTTTCCTCCAGTCCTCCCTGGTCATCTTCTTCGGCTCCTCCAAACTCATCTCCTTTGATCCCGTCATGGGTGCGGCACTAACAGGGTCCACAGCTGCCGCCGCCATGATGAACTGGCTTCCTCTAGAAAAGGAAGTTTTTTTAACAGTAAAGGAGGCCTTCTGGAATACACCCGCTGAAACCACTAAGCCGTGGCCAAGCCATGCACTAGGAGTTGTGCTAGGGTCTCTCTGGCTTACACTTCTTCTCTCTCTTACTTCTCAAACTTTTTGTGGTGTTGTGAGCAAGCCTGGGTCCTTGCTGCACTAAACAGCCTCCTCCAGTCTCCTATATTCTTATTCTCTCAAAGTGCCTATAAAGGAGGGCTTCTTTCCATTTCATTTGTCTTGTGTGCAGGTGTGTGGAGGGTGGGGTAGGGACTGAGTACGCCATGGAATGTGTGGGGAGGTCTGCAGCTGAGTTTGGCCTCTTTCCTCTTCCACCTTCCCCACCCCTTTCTTTTACCCTTTCAACCCCTTAACACTAGATAAATGGGAGAAAAGGATAGAAAGGAAAGAGATCCTTGAGTGAAGTCAGGGGTCGGAAAGGGGAGACACTATCATTAGCATACTTCCTGCTGATTGGGGCATTGAGTTCCTTGGGGCAAGTGTGACCTTTGCCACCAGGATATCTGATTTCTTTTTCTTCTTTTTCTTCTTTGCACAAGATTACCTAACAAACGTCTGCCACCAACAATCAACAAGTAACAATCCACCCCACTTCTTGGGGCCCTAGCATTTATTTACCCTCTAAAAAGCCCCCAGAATTCCAAATGTCATATGAACGCAGAAACTATCTGCAGTTGCTGGCAAAACCTCTGCTAGGGCAGAAAGCAAATCACAGTCAGCTACTGCAACAGTCGGAAGCAGCCCCATATCCCTACACTTGAGATTAAAATGGAAATATATGTTTATAATATTTCTATGGTTTTTTTTTAAAAGAAACCAGAACTTCAAAATTATCACTACAGAGGTCAGAGGTCAACTTTTAGGAGTTGGTTCTTCCCCAATCACCATGTGGGTCCCAGGATCAAACTCAGGTCATCAGGTTGGCAGCCAATGCCTTTACCTGCTGAGCCATCTCACTGGTTCCAATGGTTTCCCTTATTCAAAAGGCTTTACAAACTGGGCATTGCAACATACAACCTCAATCCTAGCACTTGGAAAGGAGAGGGATGTGGATATTTTGGAGTTGGAGGCTAGTCTGGAACTAGGTTGGTCTACATATTGAATCCACAGCTAGCCAAGGCTATACAGTGAGACCCTGTCTCAAAAAGAAAAAAAAAAGTCTTTCCATATTCTTAGCACCAATTCTCTCAACATTCCAATTTGTAAACAGAGAAAGCCATGCATATAAAATTTATACAGATGTTCCTAAAGTAGCTCTCCTGAATGTCTCAAACTTTTCTTCCACAGTATGTATATATATATATGCTGTGGAACACACACACACACACACACACACACACACACACACACACACACAGAGCCCATCACTGTTCCCCTTGAAGGCCCAATACCTTAACAACTACCAAAGTTCAGGGGCTGGGGATGAAGCCTCAGTTGATAGAGTGTTTGCCTACCACGCACAGAAGTTTGATTCCCAGTGTGTCAAAAACTAGGCATGGTGGTGCGCACTTGTTATCCAGCAATCTAGATGTGAATATAGGATCAGAAGTTCAAGGTCACCCTTGGCTACATACAGAGTTCAACACTAACCTGTGCTACATGAGATCTTGTCAGAAAGAAATATAGATGGGCACTCCTCAGGCTGGTCACTGACTTATTTCCATTTCCGACCATTCAGTGAAAGCCACCACTGCATTAACCAAGTGAATACTAATCACGAGCTAAATTCATTGGCCATCTTTCAGTTACATGACTTCCTTTGTCAGAGATTCTTATTCTTTGGCTTCTATAACATGTTACTGGTTTTCCCACGAACCCCTCTCCTGTTCTCGACTCCTCTGCAGGCTCATCTATTTACACACGTTTATTTAGAGGCTGATTCCTTACAGTGCAGCCAGAGCCTCACTCACCATTCTAAACAATACCAGTTGCCAAGATTCAGGGGGAACAATATCCCACTACTGGGATTCCATATTATTTCTCTGCTCCAGAATTTTCATTTGATCTTCAAATCTCATAACCAACTGAGTACATGACATCTACACCCAGAACACTCAGAAGTATCTATCTACAGCATGTCTTAAACTCCAGGCCTTTCCTGTGAAATTGAGTCTGCCTCCATCTCCCAAGTACTGGTTTCATAGGCATATGCCACCATAGAAATTTGTATACGAACGGCACAGGTGAGATGGTTCACCTACTGCTCCTGTAGATGACCCTAGCTCAGTTCTCAGCATCTATGTCAGGTGGCTCACAACTGTCCCTAATTCCAGCTACAGGGATCCCAAGAAGACTGTACACGTTCTTACAGGGGCAAAACCCACCTGCCTACTTATACACATAACTAAAATAAAATAGACTTAAAAACAGAAGTGTTAGAAATCCGTGGTAGCTTAAGTATACTATGAAGCAAAAGAGGACGTTCATAGATTTAATCGTCTTCATTTTAACAACTACCATTTCTTTAATTTACCATGCAGACCGTCACCAAATCTTTACAACAACCCTATTTTACGGCGAGGAAACAAGTTTGGGGAAGGTTAACACCTTCAGACAAGAGATTAGTGAGAGAAGACAGATCGCAAACACAAGCCTGACTTTACTGTTGGTCCTTTAAATCATGTTACAAACCACAGACACTGGCGTGTAGGCCTGTCATATTGAAGACTAAGAGGGACTTAAGTGTTCTGTCACTAGGTTACACTGCTCTGAAGAGGGTCCTACTCTCCGAGTTAGAACATTAACAACTCCCACTCACTGAAGGCAATACAAACATTCTAATTTGACCCTCACATTGTAAGATCATCTCCATCTAACGAGAAAGTTGAACCTCAAAGGCATTCCTTTGGGGACGGAGGGGTCAGCTTCGGTACGGCCGCTCAGGATGTCCGGCCAAAGTGACCAGGACTCTTGCCTTAAGGACTCCAGCCTCCGTCCGGCTGGACGCGAGGGTGGCGCCTGCGTCCTGGGCCACAGTCTCCACCCAGGTCCGCAGTTCCAAGACGGCTCATCACCGCGAGGTCTCACTGCGGGGGATATCCGCTCCCCGAGGTCCCCGGTTCGTCTGCTCCATCTCAGAACCCCAACTTACCCAGTCCCGCCCCAGGCCACTCAAAACCATCCGCCAGAAACGAAGCGACTCGGCAATGTTTACTTCCGGGTTTCCTGCCTTCTTCCGGCAGCGCAGCGATAACTTCCGGGAGATCGACACATGCGCACTTGCAAGCGCTTGGCTTTTTTTTTTTTTTTTTAAAAAAAAAAAAAAACAGAAAACCAGAAAGGCGGTCCTTACTTCTTTGTACTCCTTGTGGAGAAGCGGTGGCAGTGCAGCTTTTGTGCTTTGCGCAAGGAACCGTTGTTCTTTCTGGAACAGCAGAATCTTAGCAAAAATGTTTATTGAAAAAGCCCCAAAGGTCGGCGAACTGGCACACACCTTTAATTCTAGCAGAGATAGGCATCTCTTTTGAGTTCCTGGCAAGTGGCATAGTAAGACGTTTTCTCAAACAAACAACTTAAAAAAATAATCCCCCATAAAAAAGAAAATGTTAAACACACTACTGGGAAATAGGTGATTTTAAAAAAAATATTTCTTTTTCATTAAAAAAAATTATGCTTGTGAATTTGCACAATACAGATATATGCGTGTGAACCAGCATGAGCACTAAACCGAGGGACGCTGCAAGAACAAACTGCCTTGATTACTGAGCCATTGCTTGAAAATTTTTCTTTTGTGCAGTCTTGTGGTTCTTTATACTTCCCCTATGTGAACTGCTCTTTAAATATATAGGACTATAGCTAACACTCCCCCAACCCCCAGTCAAACAGCCCAAAGTAAAAGATTAAAAAAATAATAATTTAGATTTTTTCAAGGCAGCTACAGGAAGAGCAGAATTCATCTGACTCAGAGGGCAAGGAGAAATTTTTCCCAAGGCTTGAGTTCTCAAGATGAGAGGAACCAAGAAGACAGGGGTCATCTTTGGAAGAATGCTTTCTGCAAAGCTGGATTAGGAGAGACTTGGATCAGCTGAGGAGTCTGTATTATGAGTTTACTAACCAGGTACATTATTATTCCCCAGTAACAGGTGGGGATGACCTAGGGACGCCATCGCTAAGAAAAAGACAGGGTGGTGATATAATTTACACTTGCAGTGGACCTGGGGAAGAGCGATGTTTCCTGTTGGTGAGAGGCGAAGAAAACCTCACAAGGAATTAGACAATGTTCACGTGGAAGATGTAGGAATGTATACAGATATCTTTCTGAAAGCAAGACTTTTGTGTGCTGGTGATTTAATCCGAATAAACGAAATTCAGAAGTAGATACAGAGAGAAAAAAACAGGTTGAATGGATAAAAGGAACAGGGAATGGACAGGACAGTAAAGGTGTAAGCGGTGCGTGCGTGCGTGCGTGCGTGCGTGCGTGCGTGCCTGGGTGTATTGTTTTTATCCTAGAGTTAGGCTATTTCTTTTGATGTTTAGCATATCATCCAGTAAATATTTGTTGAATGAATTTAAAGGAAGCTTGAGTTACGTATTTATTAGGAATAGCCCTTTGCTTACAAACAGATTTAAGGAAGTGTGGTAAGACAGATCCCAGTGTGACGCGATATCTGTGTAGGGAATAACTCTTAACCCCAACTGTAAAGGAATTACGAACTGCTCTTGCATCTACCTAGATTACTGCTTTCTGTAATTTTTGATTCTACTCTACTGTGAATGTCTAAACCCGATATTGGCTGTTTCCCTGTCTCACTTTATATGTATCTCCCGTAACCCACTTTTTAGTTGAAATTAGACAATGGCATGCTCTTTCCCTCGGCTGCGGACTGATGCTTGTAAACCCATTCCTCAGATGTTTCCTCTTCTTTTTAAATTTAGAATTGATTCATTTATTCTCTGGATGAACAGTCGTTTGGATGACATTAAGAAAAGAGTCTTGCCACTTTCTTGTTTAGAGTTTTTAAGTGTCTCCCCACACCCTGGTTAGGGTCTTCCTTATTTTAGGTAAACACTATCACCCAGCTACATACTCAGCCCTCAGAAGCCTGCTTAAGAACATCATGTCCAGCCGAGCAGTGGTGGCACACGCCTTTAATCCCAGCACTTGAGAGGCAGGCAGATTTCTGAGTTCGAGGCCAGCCTGGTCTACAGAGTGAGTTCCAGGACAGCCAGGGCTACACAGAGAAACCCCGTCTCTAAAAACAAACAAACAAACAAAAAAATCATGTCCAAAAGTATCTCTGGAAAAAAATGTGTTTTGACATAAGTATGATCATAATTCCTTTCTTAGAAGTAGAGATCATGTCCCCTCCCCTCTCCTTCTGTCTCTCCCTCTTCTATTCTCTCCTGCTCTCTCAGGCTGGCCTTGAAGTTACTACATGGCACAGAATGACTTTGGACTTCTGATCCTCCTGTCTGCCACCCCACTGGATTTATGCTCTTCCAGCATGCTAGGTGTATTACTCAGGGTTCTCTAGAGTCACAGAACTTATGGGTAGTCTCTATATAGTAAGGGAATTTGTTGATGACTTACAGTCTGTAGTCCAACTCCCCAACAATAGTCAGCAGGAGCTGTGAATGGAAGTACAAGGATCGAGAAGTCGCTCAGTCCCACAAGGCAAGCAGGCAAGGAAGAGAGAACCAATCTTCCTTCTTCCAATGTCCTTATGTAGGTCTACAGTAGAAGGTGGGGTCCAGATTAAAGGGGTATGGCACCACGCCTGGATCTGGGACTTGTTTTGTCCTAGATGATCTTGAACGCCGAGATCTCCCTGTCTTAATCTTCTGGGATTCATAGCCACTATGCCTCAAGATCTCCAAGCCATGATCCAGGTCAGAAACTCGTATCTCTCAGCCTCTAGATTAGGATCCCAGGTGAGGGTGAGCCTTCCAATCCTGGATTGTGTTTCATTCCAGATATAGTCAAGTTGATAATCAGGAAAAGCCACTATACCAGGTAAGTACTCTATCAACTGAGCCCTAGCCTTGGAAATTCTTAATTGTAAATGTAAAAAGCAATACTACATTTTATAGTGTTATTTCTCTCTCTCTCTCTCTTTATATATGTATATATACATATGTATGAAACTTTTCAAAGTAAGTGTACATTCCTTCATGTACACCAAAATGGTTGCCTATATCACTTCACAAAACCAAGATTTATATCCTCCACTTCTCTGAATATGTATTTCTTTTTGAGACAAGGTCTCACTATGTGGTCTTGTATAGCTACATGAACTCAATTTGTAAACCGGGCTGGCCTCAAATTCACAGACATCCTTTTGCCTTGGCCTCCAAAGTGCTGAGATTAAAGGTGTGTGTCACTACACCTGGCTCTTTCCTTTTGAAGAACCTCTTTGGATAGAATTCAGCAAAGATCTGGAAGCTAAAGAGAGGCTGTTGGTACTAAGGAAACAAAGGTGCCCCTTGGTCTAGAATGAGAGGAAGAATCACAGAGGATGAGATGCAGGATTTGACCAGTGATATGACATTTTGCTATTTTATTCCTAACAGAAAGCTTTCTTGATCTACCACTCACCACTCACATATCAGTGTCTGCTGTGGCTCCATAGAGCTGAGGACTCCACAAGCCGTCGCCGCCATTTTAGAGAGAATCTGCCCAGCGGGAGGGGGATGGGTGAAAATCCTAGCACAAGTATCCCAGTATCAATCATGGAACTTTAGAATGTTTTCAGGAATACACAAAGGAGACTTTTATACTAATTAAACGTGATCACAGAAAGGATGTAGGGAAAGGCTCCAGTGTTATTAACAATGCTTATTTAATAGAAAGGACAGGGCTCTTGAATATTCTCCATTCTCTGTTTTCAAACCTGTCAAATTTCTACAATTTCTAAAAATAAGCAGAAATAAACTACTACCTAAGCGGCAAAGACAGGCAGGTGTCTTAAGTTCCAGGCCAGCCTGGTGTGCACAGTCAGCAAGTGCTCTAAACTGTCCAGGCATCTCTCCAGTCTCTGGCAGTTTTTGACGAGGGCTGACCAAACCATCCTCTCTGTAGATTAGGGCCTCTGACTTGAAGATTTAAGGTCTGGATTAAGTAAGCCTCTTGGCTTCTTTAGTTAAGTTTTTGTATATATGTTGGTCTACTATTACTACTTATTCCTTTCTAGCCTTTCACAAACTCCAGAATCTACTGTGTAGGCCTGTCCCCCTAGAGAATACACTCTGGTTACTCGGATCTGAGTACCGAGCACTGAGCACTGAGCACCGAGCACCGAGCACCGGGGCAGGAGAGTCTTGAGTGAAAAGCATGCTTTGGGCTCGTGAGCTCCAGACAAGCCTGAGCTGCTTAGTTAAGTTCAGAAAAAGCCAAAACCACAAAATTAAGCCTGGAGTAGTGGCACTTCCACTAATCTAGTCCTTGGAAGACCGGAAGCAGGATCTGGAGTTAAAGGTCATCCATCTTTCAGTGCATAGAGAGTTCAAGGACAGTCTGAGTCTTGTGAATACCTGTTTCCAAAAAAGAAAAAAAAAAGCCTTTAAGATTTAAAGGGACAAAACGACCTTTTTGTTATTAGGCTAGTTGGGGGCAAAAAAAAAAAAAAAGCCTGTCACGGGAGTTTTGGACACTGTACGATTCTAGTTTTTTTTTGGTTTTTGTCTTTTGTTTTTTTAAATACCTTGGCGACAGACGCGATTGGGGGGCGGTGTCTGAAAACAACTTCAGTTGCTCTCATTGGTTCCCAGGCTCTAGGCCCCGCCTTCCCACGGACCTATTGAGACGGGAGTTGTAGTTTAAACTGCGGCGTGCGGGGCGGTTGGCGGCGCAGTCTTGGGTGAGTTTAGCTGCGAGCTCGTCGTGGGTGAGGGTGTCTTGGGCGAGCTCGGGGTGGCGGGGCGGGCAGATCCGGGACTGGAGGCTGAAGCAGGGTCGGAACTGATGTTTCACTCGGCCTGGCGTCCCGGAGCGCTTTTGGCGAGCTCGACCCATAGCCACACTGTTTTCATTTTCCTTCTTCCCTCCCCGCACCCACTTCAGCGTCTCAAGTAGCCCAGGTTGGTCTTGAACTTGTTGTGTAGCCGAGGCCCAGCTTGAGCATCCGATCCTCTTGGCTTCGCCTCCCTACCGCAGAGATTGTAGGCTGGAGACAGTTTTGGTGGGTGCCAACATCAACTGATTTCTGTAGGAGTTTAGTGTTTATGACCCTGGCGTGAAGATTTAGGATCTGGTTTAAGCCTGTTGACTTCTCCTGCTGATTTGAAGTTTTTGTGCATCCGTGCCCTGGGTATAGCTTGGTCTCTCTCTGTTACTGCTTAGCTCTTCCAGCCTTCCTCAATGCCAGTATTATAATGTGCAGGTGTCTCCCTTAGAGTGATCCAGGATGGCTACTCTGATCTTTGTGGATAAGGATAATGAAGAACCTGGCAGCCGATTGGCACCTAAGGATGGGTTGAAGCTGGGCTCTGGTGGTAAGTATCGACCGCTGTGAGATACACAGGTGTCGGGAATGGACGATGGCTCCTAGCATTCAGTGGACTTTGTGGTTGAGTAGAGTCAGGTTGGATAGATTTTCATGCTTATTATCTGTCTTTTTATTTTTAGGATTTGTGTAGTTCAGACTGGTCCCTCTAGTTCCCTATGTAACCTAGGGCGGGTCTTGAACTTGTGAGCCTTTTGACTCTACCTACCCAGTGCAGTGATTGCACTGCAGGGGATGGGAAGTGGGGCTTTTTAAATGTTAGGCAGCTAAGTTTCAAACTCTACCTGCTAAGTCACAGCTCCAGGCTCTATGCTTAGGAGACATAAGCTCTACATAGCTTTGACTGGCCTGAAATTTGCTATATAAATCAGGCTGGCCTTGAACTCAAGAGATCCACTTCTGCTTCCTAAGTACCGGGATTAAAGGCGGGGTTGCTACACTGCCTGTCTTCATGCTTATTG
The DNA here is from genome assembly GCF_947179515.1 of Apodemus sylvaticus. NCBI lineage: Eukaryota > Metazoa > Chordata > Mammalia > Rodentia > Muridae > Apodemus > Apodemus sylvaticus. Next base: position 81,864,350 of record NC_067481.1, read on the forward strand.
TCTTAATGTGGTTACTAAGTCACTGCCCCAAAAGAAGCGCAGGTTTGTGGATGAAAGTTGAGTGAAGTTGACCAGGCGTTTATATGGTCTAATCTTTTTATTATTATTATTATTATTATTATTATTATTATTCAATAAATTCTTCATTTACATTTCAAATGCTAAAACCTTTCCCGGTTTATCCCCTCCCCGAAAACCCCCACCCCCTGCCTCTAAGTGTATGCCCCTCCCCCCAGCCCACTCACCTCCCCTGACCCCTCGATTTCCCTTTGTTGGAGCATCTATTGAGCCTTCACAGGACCAAGGACCTCTCCTCCCACTGATGGCTGACAAGGCAGTCCTCTGTATGTGGTGTAATCTTTAAGAGCAATATATTTATTACCTTTATTTGTGTATATGTGCCTGCGGAGGTCAGAGGACAGCCTGTGAGAGCCGGTTCTTTTTCTGCCTCCCAAGTGCTGGGATTAAAGGCGTGCGAGTCGGTTCTCCTTATACTATGTGTGTTGGGGGGGATTGAATTCAGGTTGTCCGGTTTAGCCGGAAGCTCCTTTACCCACTGAGCCTGTAATATTCTTAGGATTATCCTTTTTTTCATCAGTCAAGGCCTTAGATAGGAAATTGCAGGTTTCAACTCCTCGAGTTGGCAAAGTGTTCAATACTCCAGCCTTGCCTAAAGCCAGCAGAAAAGCTTTGGGAACTGTCAACAGAGTTACCGAAAAGCCAGTGAAGCCGAGTAAACCCCTCCAACCTAAACAGCCCACCTTGACTGTGAAGAAGGTGAGTGCAGCCTACGAATATGAAGACTTGTACATGTGTGGGCACTTTATGAAAAACTTTATTTTTATTCATGTATGTGTATCTGTGTAGATGAATACCGCATGTGTGTAGGCATCCAGGGAGGCTAGAAGAGGGTGTTGGGTGGTGCTTTGGACTTGGAGTTGCAGAAGTTGTGAGCTGCCTTACATGGGTGGTAGGAACTGGGTCTGGTTCCTTTGGAAGAGCAGCAAATGCTCTTAACCACTGAGCCATCCTAAGCCTCACTGTAGCACTTCTGATGCTTAAAAACCGATTTCCCGGGGCTGGAGAGATGGCTCAGTGGGTAAGAACACTGACTGCTCTTCCGAAGGTCCTGAGTTCAAATCCCAGCAACCACATGGTGGCTCACAATCATCCATAATGAGATCTGACACTCTGTTCTGGTGTGTCTGAAGGCAGCTACAGCATACTTACCTATAATAATAAATCTTAAAAAAATAAATGTATTTAAAAAAACAAAACCGGCTTCCCATCTGCCTTTCTAGGAGGTACGAGGTAAAGAGAGGTCCACAAACACATGGTCAGGCTGTGGTACTTCGAGTGCTCAGCCCCTTGAGATCACAGCTCTTAGGAATAGCTGAGGCTGATTCTGCTTCAGCTGTTCTTAACTAGTACCAGGAAGCAGTTGGTTAGAAACCATGTAACAGATGTATGAAGTATTTAGCTGGGTTTGATACACACCTGCAATCCTGGCACTTGGGAGGCTGAAGCTGGAGGAGGGGCTTCAGCTGGTTGGAGGCTAGCCTGAGCTACACGCCCCTACTCTTGCATACACATAGATCGGATAAGATCAAGAGCACCCAGGCTTCTGGTGTGACCTGCTATTGATTTTCTTCCTGGTGGTTCTTTGGATGTTTTATGTTCTGTTGCTTCTTAATTTCATATGTTTAAGGAACACAAACTTGTTAATATTAACCAAGTAAATAATTAAGGTAACAGTGGCAGAAATATTATACTTTTATAAGGATTAGCTACTACTATGGGGTGCCTCAGGCTTATTTTGTCCACTGTTAGGTTTGAACAGTTGAGTTGATTAGCTTTGAATTAACCCTGCTGAGCATTCTTAATATATGTGGACAGGTGCTAAAATGTCTGACTTTAATAAGAATGCTTTTGTGTTTGGATGTTCACGTGTATGGTGTATGTATTGGTTAGGGTTTTACTGCTATGAACAAACACCATGACCAAGGCAACTCTCATAAAGACAACATTTAATTGGCGCTGGCTTACAGGTTCAGTCTATTATCATTAAGGCAGGAAGTATGGTAGTGCAGGGACGGTATGGTGCAGGAGGAGCTGAGAGTTCTACATGTTCATCTGAAAGCAGCTAGGGCAAACATACTCCATTAGGGCTACACCCCTAAAAGCATCACTCCCTGGGCCAAGCATATACAGACCATGTGCCTGAGGAGGACAGGAGACATGGTTTTCTTTGGACTGGGGTTATGAATAGCTCTGTGTGAGAGAGTGAGTGTGTGTGAGAGTGTGAGAGAGAGTGTGTGTGTGTCTCGCAGGCAGGCAGGTCCAGGAGTCAGTTCTCTCCTTAACTTTTACACTGAATCCTGAAAACTAAGAACTGTGAGACAGCACAGAATTGACAAATTTTAAATAGTGACCTCATCATTGGACGAGGTCGTCCAGCTTCACTACCATGCAGGTGGGCGAGACTTCCATGCTCACAGTGCTTATTCTCTTGGGTTTTTCTAGAACACCGAGAAGTCTGCTAAGACACCAGCCTCTGTTCCTGCTCCTGATGATGCCTACCCAGAAATCGAAAAGTTCTTCCCCTTCAATCCTCTAGGTAATAATGCCTTTGGTGCGATGGGCAGGTCCTTTGCTTGAGCTGTCTCTTAGACTCTAACTCCATGTGACTGTAACATGTAGCCCTAGAGTCCGAGACTGTCTGAACCTGGGTTACTTTGAATAAATAGACTTGTTCAGGGGGACTCACTTGCCAGGGTATCACCTTCAGTCAGGGGGAGAATGGGAGGAAAGATGTTGAGGAAAAATCAGAAGTGCAAGGTTGTCATTGTGTGAGTTCAAGGTCAACATGATCTACAGAGCAGGTTCCAGGACAGCCTGGGCTATGTAGAGAGAGACCTTGTCTCAAACCAACAAACAAACCAAAAAGAAAAGACTTAACTATAAAGTAATGTAAGATAAAATTTCAAATTATTATCATGCTATAACATGTGAGTGTTCCACAGTTCTAGACTTTTTCCTGTTTCTGAATTCTGTCATTGGTGACAAAATTTTCCTTGAAGGATGGTAGACTTCCCTTGTTCCTTGAGAGAGTATGGGGCAAGCATATTTTCTTGACTGTAGTTGGTCTTTCAGATGAAGACTGTCTTCCAGGAAAAAAAAAAACTGGCTTGGCTTGCATCTCAGATGGTTGTTAATTCCCTTTTCTGTGACATCAGTATGCTAGTTATGTTTTTGGGTGTACAGAAGTTCTCATTACACAATCTTTGACAGGGAGGGGACCTGCTCTGTAGTTCAGCATGGTTTTGAACTGGTGATGGTCCTATGTCACCTCCCACGTGCTCAGATTATAGCCACGTACCCCATAATACTTGTAACATACCGCCATGATACTTGCATCACAGAGCCTCTTAAGAGAATGTCCAAGAGCTGGACTGCTAAAATTATTCTTTTCCCTGAGTATGGATAAAAGTAATAGTTATATTAGGGCAGTAACTTTATTATCTGGCTGTTGTTCAGTCAGTTCTGTTTTCTAAAATGGTGAATACTGGCGAAGAATAGTTTGGCTTCATGTACTTCCCTGGAGCGAGGGAACGCTGCTCTGATGCTTGGCTTCCCTTTGTGACAGACTTTGAGAGTTTTGACCTGCCTGAGGAGCACCAGATCTCACTTCTCCCCTTGAACGGTGTGCCTCTCATGATCCTGGATGAAGAGAAAGGGCTTGAGAAGCTGCTGCACCTGGACCCCCCCACCCCTCTGAAGACACCCTTTCTACCATGGGAATCTGGTAAGTGAGCCAGTGCTGTAAGCAACTTGTTACATGACACACGTGTTGTGGGGACCGAGTTGTACAGGTGTGCTTGGGTGCAGCTTTGGAATACAGGGGCAGAATTTAGAATAATAACTTTCCTCGGTCATTGTGGTTGAGTCCCAGAAGGAGGTTTTCTGGAATCTTGGTCAGCCTTTGGTGATGGCAGAGGGTGAAGTTAAACACACAACTTCTTAGGTTATGAGGTGAAGTCTATAGTAACGGAGACTGCATGAGCACTCCAGGTTCTATGCATGGCTGTCAGAGGACCAGTGTAGCCCCACAGTACCTTGTCACCACTGAAAGCTTTAGGCTTTAGTTGGAACCAGTGGTCAGAAGTGCCTCCCATCTGTTCTGATGAGATGGGTTGCCAGTCCGATTTTATGATTTAGTGAGACTTCATGCTCAAGAGAACAAGAAGCTTCGTGTATTTTAAAGATTTGCTTCTTGATGGTCAGTTCTGAGGCCATCTGCATGTGCACGTCTGAGATTCATTAGATAAAACTCAGCAGCTAATGTTTGTCATGGATGATGGCTATAAAGGAAGTGCAGAATCTAATGAGAAGTTCCTCTCCCTCCAGGTCCGCTGCAGTCTCCCAGTGCCCTCTCCACTCAGGATGTTGAGTTGCCGCCTGTTTGTTACGATGCAGATATTTAATTAAACTTGTTACTCCTTTATAGTTTATGTATGTTGTATTAATAAAGCATTTGTGCGTATTCTCAACCAACCCATGATCAGTATTTCTTGGCATTAGGAGATGCCACTCACTGTTTTCCTTTGTTACTTTGTTGCCTTTTCGCGGATGTTAACTAGGGACAGTTATTAAAGAGTCAGTTCCAGCTCATTAAGTATTTGTTAGGCATTCTTTATCACCAGTTCGGTTCAGCTCTAATGATTTTAGTATTCAGTAAGCAGAATTTGAAAGGCTCTAAGTCTTCTGAGAACCCAGTCTCCTCAGGATCTCTAGTTAGATACTTTGATGACCACTGCAGATAATTTACTTACAGTAGGGTCCACTCCCCGCCTATAGGAGTTGGTCGTGTATCCAATCACGGACATAAGTATGTGATAAGCATTAGTGTATTTGACATCGAAGCCTATATTCTTAAACGGTATGAAGCTCGGGACCCGTGGTTTTGAGTGAACCATGTCTTGCACCTGCCACAGCATGGTGGTCTCTGAAAAAAGATGTGGGGCTCCAGTCCTGAGGAGGGAGGGGCCTTGCATCTCAGTTTACCTCTTGAGGATATGGTATAGGGTACACGTGGGAAGGAAGAATGAGCAGGAGCCCAGAGAAAGGCGCGTCAGCTTCAGGGCGGGAAGAGTGAAGTCCTCTGGTGAGCTTTGTAGCTGCCACTGGGAAGCCATTTTCCAGTAGGGTGCCTGGAAGGCTTTTCTTTTTGGGGGCTGCAAACCCCTTCAGTTCCTCCAGTCCTCCCTCCAACTCCTCCATTAGGGACCCCACGCTCAGTCCAATGGTTGGCTGCTAGCATCTGCCTCTGTGTCTGTAAGGCTCTGACAGGGCCCCTCAGGAGACAGCCATAACAGGCTCCTTTCGGCAAGCACTTGTGGACATCCACGATAGTGTCGGGGTTTGGAGATTGTTTTAGGATGACTCTCCAGGCAGGACAGTCTCTGACTGGCCTTTCCTTCAGTCTGCCCCACGTTTTGTCTCCATAATTGCTCTTGTGGGTATTTTGTTCCCTTTCTCAGAAAATCCGAAGCACCCACACTTTGGTCTTCCTCCTCCTTCCAGCTCCTTATGAAATGGCGCGTTTCTCCTTTCTGTGCTCGCTGCTCTCCCTGAGTCTGGGTGAAGCAGTGAGCTATTAACCAAGTCTCTGTGAACATTACGCTGTCCTAAAGTTAGTCCACTTTTGAATTCAGCCCCGCTCAGCTTTTTGGAATCTGGCTGGGAGGGAGCTAGAATCACTTCCAAATCTAAGACAAGTGGCTTTCAGTTCCCACTAAGCTCCTGTTCTCTAGCCCGGGGAGCAGTCCTTCCTGTCCATTTTTCTAGCGGCGTTCTAGTCTTCTGAACTCCCAGAATGATCCACTAAGCTCTCCTTACAGAAGCCAGGAAGTGGGGGGGGGTTCCTCAGCCTACATCTTCAAACTCTTTTAACTCCCTCACACTGATCTGTTCACCAACATCTACAAGACCACACTGTCCGGTTTATTACAGCAGTGGCCCCATGTTTTGGTCCCACTCTTTAGTATACAGTCCATCATCCATCATAGTCAGGAAGGTGTGGTGGCTGGGGTTCCTTCTGACCATGGCACCAGGTTACCCCTCTCTGAGGAAGTAGGACAAAAGGGGACTTGGTGCTTTCACTTGTTTGCTTTTTAATCCCTCCTTAGTCAATCCAGAACCCCAACCGATGGGTTGGAGCCACCTACACGCCAGAGTTGGTCTCTCTAAGGTATTCGTTCATCTAATCAAGTGGACAATTAAAAATACCCACCACAAGGAGCCATCCAGAGTCTACCCTTCCATGTATAACCTTGAGGTCCTTGATACTCTGAGCACTTCAGAGAACCCAGGTAGATGAAGGCCTCCCACCACATCAGGATCTTTAGGCTCCAGGGCTGGGCTGCTGTAGCAGGCGTCCCACGCAGATACTTTTCTGGACTTAGAAGCAGGTAGCAGGTAAATCTCCACCTGACAATGGTCCTATTTCTTCACTACTGTGGTAATGGGGTGGGGAAAGGATACCACATTCTCTGCCGTTTCTAGGATGTTCCCCAGCAGCCATCTCATCTAGCAGGCTCTGCCTGGCCAGAGGGGCCTGAGTGGGTCTACGGTTCCTGCACCTTAGGCCTTGTGCATCTGGGGTAAGAGAGCTTTCAAGATTCCACTCTCTGTCCACAGCTTCATGTGACTGCAGGAAGGGAGGAACTCTTGGGCAACCATGGACTCTGCTTTTTCTTGCACACACCCCAGAAGCTGGCTAACTTCTTCTGTCCCACCTCCTTCTCATGGTACTTGTTGCTTACAGGGCTGGCATCTCAGCCCAAAAAGCTAACTTAAATTTGCGTGTGTGTGTGTGTGTGTGTGTGTGTGTGTGTGTAGTGTGTGTGTAGTGTGTGTAGGTTTGAGGACAACTTGTGGGAGTCTCTGCTTTCATCCCGTAGGTCCCCGAGATAAAACTTAAATTGTCAAGTTTGGCAGCAAGACCCTTTATAACCTGCTGAACTATCTCGACAGCCCCAGTGCTGACTTTTGAATAGGCTGCCCACGGTGGCTTTGGAGACCTCAGTCATGTGTGATCAAACGATAGGGACAACCAGATGTGGGACCTGTTCCTCCTGTCCAGCTGGAGTAAACTCTTGGCCAAGGGTCTCATCTTTGTTAGTCTTCAAGTCTCTTAGGGACTGACCTAGACAAACCATCAGCTCGTGGAAACTGGACTGCAACGGGAAGAAGAGCACAAAGTGTCCTTTGTCCCATGTGCACACGGCCACCAGGATGACTCATTGTCCTGAGAGAGGAGTTTGGGATAGTCCACTTCTCAGACCACACAGTGGAATCCACTGCAGGCCCTGCAGTATGCAGAGTGGGAGGGGGTTTCCATGGTGATCACAAATCCTGTTACTTCGTTGCGGCTGGATGCACAAGTGGGAGCTGTCTGCCCTTGGCATGCTGCTCAGAGATCAGGTTGCAGCTGGCTTCTGTCTTCCTGCACAGTTGCACCTCAACCCCAGGACTGGAAGCCCAGTCGGGGCTGGACTGCTAACCAGAAATGGGTGGCAAGGGCACCCAATGTGGGGAAACATCTTCATTTTCCTTGAAAGACGAAATTGAGCACTGTTCCCTATTTCCAGGTTGAAAACTTGGCACGTAGCTAGAGTCATGGCTCTCAACCAGTGGGTGGGTCAAACACACCTTTAAAGGTCAAGCAACCCTTTCACAGGGGTCACATCCGATTTTTTGTTTTTGTTTTTTATCGAGACAGGGTTTCTCTGTGTAGCCCTGGCTGTCCTGGAACTCACTCTGTAGACCAGGCTGGCCTAACTCAGAAATCCACCTGCCTCTGCCTCCCCAGTGCTGGGATTAAAGGCGTGCACCACCATTGCTGGCTACATATCGGATCTTTACAATTCATAACAGTAGCCAAAGGTCAGTTAGGAAGTAGCAATGGAAATAGTTTTATGGGTGGGGGTCACCACACTGTGAGGACCTGTGTTACAGGGTCACAGCCTTAGGAAGGTTGAGAACCACTGAACTAGGGCAGTGCATACAACAGCTGACCCAGCCCCACCTTGTAGCTGAGGCAGAGGGAAACAGGTCAGCTGACAGACATGCTGTCGGGACAGTTGGATAGAGAAAAGACAGTAGAAAGAGCTAGGGAACTGGAAACCAAGAAAGCAGGTAGAAGGAGAGATGGCTCATCAGTTAAGAATGAGTAACTAACCGAGTAGGATTTGGTTCCCAGAACCGCATCGGGCAGTTCCCAGCTGCCTGTCACTCCAGTTCCGGGAGGGGGGTGGGTTCCACATCCTGTTCCGGAAGTTTACCAATGACCCGGGTGGATGCTGTGCCCTCAGGCTCTTGTAGAGGAGGCTACTAGGCTGGGTGGCTGAAACCTTGGAGTCTCACAATTCTGGAGGTTAGGGATTCAAGACCCAGATATGGCACCTTTTGAGGCCCCTTTAATTGACTTGCAGTTAGAGGATCTGTATCAGAACAGAGCAGTGTGTTCATCATGGGAGGAAGAGAATCACATTACCGCGAAACGACCTGAAATTTCAAGCCATGTGGAGTGGGTGTGGCTGGTACCCAGTGAGGGCCCGAGAAGACGGCAGAACAGATTTCTCCACCGATGCTCACGGAGATGTGAGGTTTGGTAAGTAAGGAGGCTGCAGAGTCCAGCGGGCAGCCTGATGATCTGGGTGTGAGGCATGTCCAGTGTGGAATGGTTTATCTTAGTCTGAATCCTGTTGCTGCCATAAAGACTCTGACCAAAAGCAATCTGGGGAGGAGAGAGTTTGGTTTACACATCCTGGTAACAGCCCATCACTGAGGGAAGTCAGGGCAGGAACTCAAGGGCAGGAAGCTGGAGGCAGGCCCTGAAGCAGAGGCCACGGAGGCTGCTGCTTATGTATGGCTTGCTCAATACTTTACTCAGCCTGCTTTCTTATATTTTTGGCCTTAGCTTAGCTTTTCGCAGTGAGCCCTCTCCTCGGCCCTAGCCTGCTTTCTTGTACCACTGAGGACCATCTGCCTAGGGCTTGTTCCACCCACAGCGCGCGTGGGCGTTCCCCAGCCAACACCCACAGCGCGCGTGTGGGTGGTCCCCATCAAACACCCACAGCGCGCGTGGGCGGTCCCCCATCAAACACCCACAGCGCGTGTGGGCGGTCCCCATCAAACACCCACATCGCGCGTGGGCGGTCCCCCATCAAACACCCACAGTGCGCGTGGGCGTCCCCCATCAAACACTAATCAGGCCAATCTGAGGGAGGCATTTTCCCAACTGGAATTTCCTCTCCCCTGCTGACTTGGTCTTGTGTCAAGTTAACAAAATACTAAAAAGCACACTGCTGTTAAGAATGGACACACACACACACACACACACACTGCACATTTTGAGACAAAGTCTCCCTATCTATCTGGGGATAGTATTGAACTCAATTTCCTCCTGCCTCATCGGGATGCTAGGACTACAGGCGTGCAGCACCACACCCAGCTACATATTTTACTCAACATGCAGAGGCGGCTTGCTTCTGATACTAAACTTCTTAGACTCCATGGGTTTGGGTGAAGACTTTTTCACAAGTTCTCTTCCTAGAAACAGAACGGGAGCCAACAGGTTATTCTTGGTCATGACAAGCAAGAGTTGTTAGGACTAAGCCAGAGGCCATCTTCCTTGCTTGAAGGATTCTCCGCAGGTTTGTCATCTGGCTTGGCTGCATGCAGAGCTCAGGGGGAAGGGATTTGCCTCAGGTGCACAGCGTTGCCAGACAAAGTAGACAAGCAAATGACAGGCACAGCGAATTCCCTGGGATATGAGGCTACTGGAGGAGCAGAGGCCTCTGTCCATCTGCCCTTTAGAGTAGCAATATCTTTATTTTTAAAGATTTATTTATTATTATATGTAAGTACACTGTAGCTGTCTTCAGATGCACCAGAAGAGGGTGTCAGATTGCCATGGACTGACGGGGGGGGGGGGGGGGGGGGGGGGGGGGAGGCGGGGGCTCGCATCACGACCGAGGGAAAATCAGGGCTTTGGTAGTCAGGAAGGCACAGGTGCGGCGAGATGACAGACAGACACCAGAGAGTGGTTTGAATCTGTTGCAACTTTACTTTTTAGTCAGGCATATTTATAATACATTGAGGAACAGATCGAGGTTGGCACACCTCCAGAAACACTCAAACAATTGCTAAACAAGGTACATTTCCATCTTAATTAGAACAGCAAGTAGACATGACATGATGCCCACAGGAACTCTTATTCTGTGAACCGTGATCAAAAGCAAACTATGATCATGAACCTCAGACATATAGTGTTTGATTTTAACTTGTGGTTACTTATTAAAGTTGTGTTAATAATCAACAGGAGAACTTGGGCCTTCAGACCAATTTTTATGCTTAAAGCCTTCTTCTGTCATCAAAAGTCAAAAATGCTTTAAAAATGAACATATATACATTACAAGAGCCTTCTCTACTGCCTTGGACAGCAAACATTATGGTGGTCTGGCTCAAGCTAATCTATGTCCATAATCTCAAGAAAATTATAGGACCTTCTAACCTTCAGTGTTTTTATCTATTTATTACCTTTTTATCATAAGTACCTCTATAAAGCAATAGTTCATCAGTAGTCCTATATTTTTTCATATTTTTTTTCTTGCTACAAACTATCATTACCTTTACTGAGGCTAATGATAAAGATGGACCCCTGTTAAAAAGTATTCTAAGACTTTCTTTCACTAAGGTTTAACATGAGTTCATTGAGTTTAGGACTGGAAGCGGCAGGCGTAATCGCCACATTCTCTTTTTCCTTCTACCGGAATACCAAGTTCTCTTTTATCAATTAACCAGCTTGTAGGCTGGGATCGTGCTGTATAAAGAATTAAGAATGGGAAGTAGAAAGACACAGTGCAGAACCCATAACCCAGGAAGCACAATATCCTTAGAGAACATCAAGGCCCTTTCTTAGGCCAGAGGTGGGCACACTGCCAGGGACCTCCAGGGAGCCTAGCCTTGAGGGGCGTTTTTCTCCCGTCTGCCTTAATGACGTACTGTCATGTCACACAGATGACACTGGAGTTGGTGTGGCAGTTCCTGTTTTTTTTTTTGTTTGTTTTTAAGACGCAACTCTGTTAGATCTCGCTTCACCGAGTAAATGGACTTCAGCACAAGTCTGAAAAGGCAAGGAAATAACAGCACGACCATAATAATCATGAACATCAATATTCCAATTAAGACAAAATATTGTACCCAATCTAGAGGATTCAAAGACTTAATTCCTGCTTCCAGTCCTTTAGCCAATGAGTCAAGCTGGGTATTATCTAGATGTGCTTTGTTAATTGTTGCAATATCCCTCTGCAATATCTCCATGTCATGAGTAATCTCAGAATCTGCCCAAACTCCCTGTAAATGATTCTTCACCTTTTCCCATTGCTCAGTAGCATTATAAGGTAACGGTGTAACACAAATGGACGGAAAGGCAGCTTGGCATGGAGTCTCCATCCTGGTCTTAATATATCGTCTGCCTTAATGACGTACTGTCATGTCACACAAACGACACTGGAGTTGGTGTGGCATCAGATCTCATTACGGATGGTTGTGAGCCACCATGTGGTTGCTGGGATTTGAACTCAGGACCTCTGAAAGAGCAGTCAGTGCTCTTAACCACTGAGCCATCTCTCCAGCCCCAGAGTAGTGATTCCTGATGGTTGTCTAGAGAACCCCAGGGGTACTCAAGACTTTTGTAGGAATTCGTGAGATTGAGTCTATTCTGTTAATAGCACCTACTTACCTCTATCTCTCTCCCATTTTTCTACAGGAGCATGGTTGTACTTTCCAGACAGGACTTTACGTGTGAGATCACAGCTGGCTGAATGCAGAAGCAGCTCCAGAATCCAGCTGTCATTTACAAGTCAGATATTAACGAGACCTGCACTCGTGGGAAGCAACAGCCTTCCCACTTGCTTCTTTTCCTTTGAGGGAAAGGCTGTTTTTCATAGAATATTTTGTGTTAATGTTAACAGGCTTATTATGGTCATGTTTAAATCAATTAGTAAATATTTTTAAAAGGTCTCCTCAGATTTTTTTTTTGTCACTACACATATCGACAGAATCCTTACAAATAAAGTCTTTTGCGGTCTTTAGTAATCTTTTGTAATATTTTTGTGTGTGTATGTTCATCTTTGTGCTGGTGCATTTGTGTGCATGTGTGTGTGTTGTGGTGTGTGGCAGAGGACAATCTCAGGCCTTTGGATCTATGCACTTTTGTTCATTTGTTTCTTTGAGATAGGCTTTCTCTGTGCAGCCCTGGCTATCCTGGAACTCAATCTTTAATCCAGGCTGACCTCGAACTCACAGATCTGCCTGCCTCTAACCCCTGAGTCCTGAGTGCCACCACCACTGGGTGGAGACAGGCTATTTCACTAGCCTGCAGCTACACAAGTCACTAGAGTGTCTGACCAGCAACACAGCAGCACAGCAAGCTTGCAGTCTGCTTCTACAATGCTGGGATGAAAAGAACACACGATCATGCCTAGCTTTACAAATAATACATTTATTGTGTGTGTGCATGTGTGTGTGTGTGTGTGTGTGTGTGTGTGCATGGGTATGGGTATGGACCACTACTTCACATAGGAAGATCAGAGAACAAACCTGCAGGACATTAGTTGTCTCCTCCTACCTCACAGATTCTAAATATCAAACTCAGATCACCAGTCTTGATCATAAGTACCATTACCCCCGAGCCATCTTGCCAGCCAGCCTTTCCCTGTCTCCCTTTTGTCCCTCCCTCCCTCCCTCCCTCTCTCTCTGTGTCTCTCTCTCTGTCTGTCTGTCTTTCTTATTATAAGCCTATCTTTTAATGGCTGAGTCATCTCTTCAACCCTTTATTTCCTTTTAAATTGGGATTGAACCCAGGTCTTCGCGCTTGCAAGCACGGTACTGACGGAGCCATCCCACAGCCCTTATTGTGGGATTTTAAAGAGTGGAACGGACTCTTGAGATCAACCCATCTGAGAACTGTTAGCACAGCGGGTGTAGGTCTATAGACTCTGGGGCTTATGTGTTTGGGTGCAGACTCCGCCATTGTCATTTTAGGTGAGTTACTAATCTTCTTTGAGAGTTGATTTCCTTATCTGTAGACTAGGTTACTTTCCTTATTCAGTTACTGAATAAGGAAAGCGCTGGACACTGATCATTTTTTAAAATGCTAATTATTCTTATAAAAAATGGGATGTCTGCTTTGTGGGTAACTGGCTGCTAAGTGCTGTAAAGGTTGTACAATGGCTAACCTCACAGCTCCCGCTCTAAAGGGTCCTGTCACTCAGCAGAGCCGAGATGTCCAGACTGTACCTTTGGGTTAGATTCTGAACCTGCCTGCCTGGGATTTATGGTCTGATTTCGAATCAGTCACTTTCTTTGGGAAAAGCCAGACTATATGCCTTTATTAAGATCCACTGAAGAGACAACAAATTTCTGCTTGTCAATTTCAGGCAGACAGTCCATTAAATCAGATGTTTTTTTCCTTCCCTTGAAAACAAGCACCAAGTCCTCTTCTGCTCCGCCTGCAGAATCTGTCTTCTTGTGACAGTGTAATCGTGCCACTAGAGGGCGCCCCCTTCGTTTCTTCCTCATTTGCTCTCCTTTCCGCAGTCTCAGCCGAGATTCTATACCTGTAGGACAGGTTTAGTCTGATGGCTACCTTAAATTTTGCTTCAGAAATCGTCTTTTTTTGACACGGGTCTCAGGTAGCCCAGGCCCACCTTAAACGTGTAGCTGAGGCTGGCCTTGAACTCCTAGATCTTGACTTCTGCCAAGTGCTAAAATGACAGGCACGATTTTGTCACACCCAGTCTTTCTTGTTTTTAAAATTAGCTGTGCTTACAGAAATGCCTTACATTGTATTTTATGTACATTAGTGTTTTGTTTGCACGGTTCATGTCTGTGTGAGGGTGTTGGATATGTGGGAGTTACAGAGAGTTTTGAGTTGTCACGTGGGTGCTGGGAATTGAATGAACCCCAGTACTCTGGAAGAGCAGTCCGTGCTCTTAACCATCTCGACGGCCGTACTGAAATGTCTTTAAATACACCTGGGGTGGCAGGATGAACATCGCTGCTGCTGCTGCCCAGTCTTTCCAGAACATTTATTTGTTTCTCAGCAGATCCGGGCATTTCACGTGCATCTAATGGAATCGCGGGGCACACAGCGTGGGCAGGTGTGCTGGGTTTGTATCCTAACGACTGCAAGCTAAGATTGTAGTTGGCTAAGTAATCTCTGCTGCATCCATCTTGAGAGGACATTTGATATTGTGAGCAACTCTCCCCAGGGCCTTATCCCCGCTGGCTGTAAAAGCCCAGGACAGGTTTTGGGTTTTGTTCTACAAGAGTGGTTCCCGGGTTTATCAGACACAGTGCTTTCTGTAACAAATATTTTGTGCTAAGTAATTTGGGCAGGCCGTTTGTTTTGAGCCGAACAGAGCAGACGGAACCAATGTGGAATTCAATCACCGAGGCCCTGCAGCCAATTAAGCTGCAACTGAGCCCCGGGCTGACGGCTAAGGTGTAGCCAATTATTTTTTGTGTCTCACTTTCTCTCTCCTGTAAATGCTGTGTTCGTGTTGTTGGCCGGAGTTCTCAGAGACTGCTTTGGTGTTTGGAGCTGCCCCATGTGAGATTCCTGGGTCGGGGAGATAACTCAGTCAGTAAAGTGAGGACCTAACGTTTGAGCTTCCATCCCACACCAAGCTGTGCGTGGTGACGCTTTCTTGTAACTCCACCACTGGTTAGGATCTATCCTAAAAAATATATGACATGCTGCCAATACCAAACGTATAGCACGTGGGCGCCAATTCCCAAGTATTCCACCAGAGGGCAGTACACCCTCTTCAACCCCTGCAAATTACTAGGTTCCTAATCCTTTTCTGTGGGTGACAAGGGGCTTCGGTTAGAGGACGTGAGGTGCCCTGAGTGGTGAGGGGTGTGTGTGTGTGTGTGTGTGAAGAGGGAAGTGAAGAGACGAAGCCATAGAGCATAGAGATGACCCCCAACTTAGTGTGGCAGGTTTCTAGTCATTCATGTGCTTGACAGGTTTTGTTTTTGTTTTTTGTTGTTGTTGTTTTGTTTTTGCTTTTTTTCGAGACAGGGTTTCTCTGTATAGCTCTGGCTGTCCTGGAACTCACTCTGTAGACCAGGCTGGCCTCGAACTTGGAAATCTGCCTGCCTCTGCCTCCCAAGTGCTGGGATTACAGGCGTGCGACACCATGTCCGGCTGTGCTTGACAATTTTAATTTTGTTACTTAAGTCATTTGTTTGCAAGGTGATTAGCAACTAACGCAGTTTACTCTCGTTGAAATAGATTTCTTTTTTAAAGTGTTGAATAGCTAGTGATCAGTATTCACTAAATACTTTTTAAAAAATCGCCTTAAACTTTAGTTTGATATTACATGTGTTTAAATGGTAACTTTTAATGTTTAAGTGATGTATGGGCATAAAACTTGTATCATTGACATAATTAGAGGGTAATGGGGGGGGGAGAGAGAGACAGAGAGACAGAGAGACAGAGAGAGAGAAAAAAAACAGAAACTGTCACTAAATTCTTGCTGATCCTGTCTGGTTTCTTTCGCACTAAAGCTCTGTCTGGGGAAAGATTTATCTGCATTAAAGACAAGTTAGTGCAGAGTCCTGACTGTCCTTAGAGTAGCCAGCAGGGTGAGCAGAAATGCAGCATGAATAATTTTCCCACTGTGTATACTGACATTCCTCAGAGCAGCCTTCAGCCTTCAAACCGTTCTCCATGTCCTGAGCACGAACGGCCAGTCCTTGCGGGGGTGGGGCAGAGTGGGGGTGGGGCAGGGTGGGGGTGGGAGTAAGGGTGGTTACTGGCTCCCTAGACATGGAGTGTAGGTAGGCTCTACTTAAGAGCTGTGTGTTCTGTTCTGTTCACACGACCTCTCTGGGTCTCTCTATATCTCACGCTTCGAAAGAAGATGTTGGAGTAGATCTCTAAACTCTTGGAGCTAACAGTTTAGGATTCTTTGAGGTCCTGGTTCTCATTGGAAGAGGTGACATCCTCTTGATGGCTTAGGCACTTTAAAGGTCTGGAGAAAGTTGCTCTAGCTGGTACCCTATCTCCTGGGTGGGGGCGGGGGCAATTTAACTTCTAAGAAAGCTAGAGGCTGAAGCTTAGAACATAGAGGCTTGCTCCAGACTTCTACAACTACTCTGGCTCTAGCAAGTGACTGTGTGTGCTAGGCACTCACTCTTTTGCCAGGTGTAAGTTCGGAATGGGGTTGTGTCCACCATGAAGGCTAACTCACTAGTATGCTTACACAGGGCCTGTCCCAGTAGATGGTGCTAATCCTGCTATTATGCTAATGCCTAAGATTTCATTTTTTAAGAAAAAAGTCTGGAAAATCCTAGCAGTCCTCAGGGAAATTAGTTCTTCATAGTTTTAAATGGGCAAGATGGAATGAGTTTCATAAACACCACCCCAGAAAATGGGGGTGGAGTGGGGTGGGGTGGGTGAGTGGGGTGGGGTGGGGTGGGGTGGGTGGGGTGGAGGGCTGGCACAAGACAGGCGAATGGGAGTGAAAATGACCGGATGCTCGTATGGTCTTGGTGGTAATGTGAGGGACAGACGTGTTTGTGTGGGTTTTAAGATGGGTTTATTGGTATATTTTAAACATTTATTTGTTTTTATTTATTGTCTGTTTATGTGTATATGTGTGTGTGCCACAGCATGGGTGTAGACATCTGAGGACAACTTGAAGGAGCCGACTCTCTCCTACTGTACTGACTGGCTTTGCACGTCAACTTGACACAAGCGCCTCCATGAGATCCAGCTGTAAGGCAATTACTTCAATTGTTCAATTAGTGAACAAGGAGGGAGGGCCTAACCCCTTGTGGGTGGTGCCATCCCTGGACTGGTAGTGCTGGGATCTATAAGAAAGCAAGTTGAACAAGTCAGCGGAAGCAAGCAGGTAAGTATTCCCCCTCTCTCATGGCCTCTGCATCAGCTCCTGCTTTCTGACCTGCTTGAGTTCCAGTCCTGACCTCCTTTGGTGACAAACAGCAATGGAAGTGTAAGCTGAATGAACCCTTGCCTCCCCGATTTGCTTCTTGGTCATGATGTTTGTGCAGGAATAGAAACCCTGACTAAGACACCTACTGTGTGGGTCCCAGCAATCAGGCTCCGCTGTCAGGCTTGGCAGCAAGAGCGTTTACCAAGAGCCTTCTCAACAGCTGCAGCGGTTATTTAATTTTTAGATAAAGACTCTTATACATCACAGGCTGGCCTGTGAACTTGTTAGGTAACCGAGGACTCGTGTTCTCCCGTCTTGTCTTAGGGTTGTATTGCTCTGAAGAGACACCATGACCAATGCAACGCTTATAAAGGACAACATTTATTGGGGGCTGGCTTACAGTTTCAGAGGTTCAGTCCATTATCATCAGGGCGGGAAGCATGGCGGCAGGCGTGCAGGCAGACATAATGCTGGAGAAGAAGCCGAGAGTTGTGCATTTTGATCTGAAGGAAACCAAGGGGACACCCTCCCCAGTGTCTGTCTGCGTCCTACATGCAGGTGACTGCAAGTATGTGTCTCTGTGTATGTGTGTTTAGGGGTGGGCAGGGAAGAGCAGGAGAAACAAAATGTTGTGTGTTTGCCTGGTGGTGCTTGGGTCTATCCTCACACAGAGACAGGTTTCCTCTAGCCTGGGTGGCTGAGGTGGGTGGACAGTGGAGGGCTGTGGTACTCATGTTCCACAACTGCCTGTGAGTGGGCAACAGTACTGGAATGTTCCTGACTGGAAGTCCCTAAGGGAGATCATCCTTTCAGCGGATAGTGTGGTGCTCCCTGAAGCACAGAGTGGTCCACTATTTTTTTTGTTTTGTTTTGTTTTTGTTTTTGTTTTGTTTTTGTTTTTTGGATTTTTTTTTTCAAAGACAGGGTTTCTCTGTGTAGCCCTGGCTGTCCTGGAACTCACTCTGTAGACCAGGCTGGCCTCGAACTCAGAAATCCGCCTGCCTCTGCCTCCCAGAGTGCTGGGATCACAGGTGTGCGCCACTGCCACCCCAGTGTGTTCCACTATTTAAGCTGATGGTTTGGATTTACATCTCATCTCCAACAATCATCAGAGCTGTGACCTTGGGCTAGAGGTGGAATATCTCTAGCGTTTCTTCATTTTAGATGAACCTCTCTGTTGTAGGATTTATCCTGTCCAATCACATTAGGGCAGTGGAAGGCCTGTGATTTGACAGGAAAGGGAAGGCGGAGCTAGGAGTTGGAGAGATAGAGAGGTCACAGGAGAAGGAAGGAGAACTGAGATAGCTTCAGACACGGAGCTGTGTAGCATTGACTAGCCACAAATAGCTATGTTTTTATAAGGTTAGAAATATTAGGATAGGGGCTGGAGAGATGGCTCAGCGGTTAAGAGCACCAACTGCTCTTCCAAAGGTCCTGAGTTCAAATCCCAGCAACCACATGGTGCCTTACAACCATCCATAATGAAATCCGATGCCCTCTTCTGGTGTGTCTGAGGACAGCTACAGTGTGCTTAGATATAACAATAAATAAGTCTTTTTTTAAAAAGGCATTAAAAAAAGAAATATTGGGATAAAGCTTTTATCATTATTAATTGGCTCTAAAATTATTGTATTGACATCTTGTAAATTGTAATATTATTTATATATAAATCTGATTGGTTAATTCAACATTAAGAGTCTTGATTCTATCGGGTAATTAGGTTATGAGTTGGCAGATCGTGGGGTGTGTGGGGCATTGCGTGGTAGCGAGAGGAACTTGGGGTCTCCTGCCAGAAAGGTGCAGGCAGAGAGACGGCCGATTGAGACGCACCAGGCAGGAGCCCTGTGGCCCAACATGAGCTCTGTGGCTCGCCTGGTTGTCTTGCCAGCACTAGTGTGGGAACTTGTTAGCACTGTTTTTAAAAAATATTTCCCACAATACCTTTCTAGTGGCTTTTAAATAAAAACCTGTCTCTGTGTTTGTAATAGATCTTAGATCCTTTTGACAAGTGATGAATTATAGATCACTTCTCTAGAAAAATTGAAGTCCCAGGATTGTAAAAAACATTTTTGAGACAGGGTCTAATTGTAGTTAAGGGTAGCCTTGAACTTGCTATGTAACTGAGGCTGGTTTTGAACTCCTATTTCTCCTGTTTCCACTTGTTGAATGCTGGGATCATAGGCCTACTATAAATCCCCCCCTTCCTCCCTTCTTCCCTCCCTCCCTCCCTCCCTCCCTTCCTTCCTTCCCTCCCTTCCTTCCTGTGATGTTTTGTATATGCTTGGCCCAGGGAGTGACACTATTAGGTATGGCCTTGTTAGATAGGGGTGTCACTGTGGTTGTGGGCTTTAAGACCCTCATCCTAGCTGCCTAGAAGCCAGGCTTTTTCTAGTGGCCTTCAGATGAAGATGTAGAACTCTCAGCTCCTCCTGTACCATGCCTGCCTGGATACTGCCATGTTCCTCCTGCCTTGATGATAATGGACAGAACCTCTAAACCTGTAAGCCAGCTTCAATTAAATGTTGTCTTATAAGAGTTGCTTTGGTCTGGGAGGGAGAGATGGCTCAGTGGTTTAGAGCACTGACTGCTTTTCTGAAGGTCCTGAGTTCAAACCTCAGCAACCACATGGTGGCTCAAAACAATCTGTAATGAGATTAGATGCTCTCTTCTAGTGTGTGTGAAGACAGCTACAGTGTACTCACATATAATAAATAAATAAATCTGAGAGAGAGAGAGAGAGAGAGAGAGAGAGAGAGAGAGAGAGAGAGAGAGAGAGAGAGATGCTTTGGTCATGGTATCTGTTCACAGCAGTAAAACCCTAACCAAGACACTTCTTTTCTCTTTACATCAGTTCTCATATTGCCTAGGTCAATCTTGAACTTGTTCTTTGACCAAGGGTGACCTTGAATTTATGATCCTTGTGCCTCCATCTCTAAGAGGGGTTCGATTACCAGGTTATGGCACCACACCTAGCTTATAGAATGCTAGGGGGTGGAAGTTAGAGCTTTGTCTGTGCTAGACAAGCACACTACCGAGTGGCACCCCTAGCCCACCAAAGAAGTTCTTGATTTTAGGTAAGAGACAGTGATTTTGTCTGAGTAACGCAGAAGACAGAATTTCCCACGAGCATGTCAGGGAATGGAAAATGCCAGAAGAGGTGTCTGAGGAGGGCCAGCCACAGGGATGTCTAGTTTAGACTGCTCAGCAGTCTGAGGAGTGAGCACAGTGTTAGTCTGGCAGGGATGCCACTGCTGTTAAAGAAATGGGCAAGAATGTAGGCAGGAAGCAGTGTTGTTCCTGTAGGCAGGAACTAGAACTGTTGTTACCACCTTAAAATGAATCCTCTAGGGCCTTCTTCTTCTTCCTCTTCTTCTTCCTCTTCTTCCTCTTTCTCCTCCTCCTCCTCCTCCTCCTCCTCTTCTTCTTCTTCTTCTCCTCCTCCTCCTCTTCCTCCTCCTCTTCCTCCTCTTCCTCCTCCTCTTCCTCCTCCTCTTCCTCCTCCTCTTCCTCCTCCTCTCCCTCTTCCTCCTCTTCCTCCTCCTCCGTCTCTCTCTCTCTCTCTCTCTCATACACACACACACACACATAGATACACATGCACACATGCACACACACATGCTCAGAGAGCATGATGAACTAGCCTACTCTTAAGACTCACACACACACACACACACACATACACATGCTCACACACACACACACTCAGACAGTTCAGTGCTGAACTATGCAACTCTCCAGACTTGTGAGAAAGTGAATGCCGATCTCAACCTAAATCGCGGGAGGTGCTCTCTGCTTCCCAAGAAGGGTCTTGTAGCAGGGAATTCCCTGATCAAGACCAGGAAGATTCTTACAGGCAGTGGGGTGTCTCATAAAACCACGGGTTGAGGATCCAGCCCTCTGCACAAGCACTTGGCTCTGGGGAGGAGCAGGGGAGAAAAGAGAGACTGCAGCTGCAGGGGCTCTGAGATGGGAAGGGGTTGGAATTCATCTGCATGTGTGTTTGGGTGCACGCGCATATGTTTATGTTTGTGCTAAGGTCTATGTAAGGAGGTCAGAGGACAACTCTGTGGAGTTGGTTTTCTCCTTCTACTTTTGCAAAGTGTCCAGGGTAGAATTCAGGCCATTAGGCTTTGGAGACAAGGGCTTGCTTACGCTGAGCCATCTCACTGGCCTGAGCTGTGTTATTCAAATGTTGTTTGCTCTGGAGGCAGAAGCAGGTGGGCTACAAAGCCAGTTCCAGGACAGCCAGTGTTACACAAAGAAACCAGGTCTCAAAAGGGAAAGCTCTTTGTTATCTACTTGGCTATAAATTTTAGTGGTTACATTGTATGGTATTTATAATATATTTCCTTAACTGTCTCAGCATATGCCTGAATGAAAGTTTATCATTTTATGTGTAACATAGGAAACTTACAATCTATTTTTATTCTTCCCTCCTGGAGCCATTATTGTTTATGTTTGTGCTTTTTAATATCTTAAATATATATATATTGTCAGTATTTTTGTTTAGTGATCTCTCTGTCTCTGTTTATTCCTTCCCCTCATGTATGTATATATTGTGTGCATATGTATGAGTTTTATGTGTGTGTATGTGTTGTGTGTGCATGTTTGTATATGCTTTGTGTATGTGTATATGTGTTGTATGTGTACATGTGTATGTTGATATGTGGTTGTATGTTGGTATGTATATGTGTTGTACATATGTATTGTATGTTGTATGTGTTGTATGTGTATATGTGTTTTATGTATATGCTGATATGTGTTGTGTTGGTATGTATATGTGTTGCATGCATGTGTTGTATGTGTATATGTGTTTTACATGTGTGTTTGTGTGTGTATGTGTTGTATTTATATATGTTTTGTATGTGTTTTTTTAATATTTTTTATTTTCTATATTTTTTGTTTACATTCCAAATGATTTCCCCTTTCCCGGATCCCCCCTCCCCATATGTCCCATAAACCTTCTCTCCATCCATTCTCCAATCACCTCCTTCCTTTTTCTCTCTCCTTATATCCCCCTCCAATGCTAGGTCAATCCTTTCCAGGATCAGGACCCTCTCTCTTCTTCATGGGAGTCATTTGTTATGCGATTTGTGCTTTGGATATTCGGGGCTTCTGGGCTAATTAATATCCACTTATCAGAGATTGCATTCCATGTGTATTCTTTTGTGATTAGGTTACCCCACTTAGGATGATATTTTCCTTACACCTAGGATGTGTTTTGTGTATGTGAATATCTTTTATGTTGGTGTATGTGTTGTATATATGTGTGTGTGTGCACGCACAGAAGATAAGTAGAGTTATTATAGGTAAAGTGGCAGGTTTGAGAGGTAAGAATAGAAGAAGGCCAGAGGAACTGTTATACTGACAAACATTTCCAGGCAAGCAATATGCAGTTTTGAAACTTTCCAGAACATACAGCTTTTCCAGTAGGCGCAGTTTTCTGTCCATGTAACTGAAAGACCTATTCGGTAGGCCTGTACAGGAAGGCGCGGGAGTCATCCCTCGTCTTTAGCGGAAGGAAGGCCTTGATTAGACTTTATCCAGGTGTAGATATTACAGGTGTAAACGTTTATTTACCACTGACCTCCCAGACAGTCGGAATGCCATTTCCAGGGTCAGAGGTGTGACCTGGAACCCATGCTAATAACCAGTGATCAGTCTTCTAGTTTCAGCTACTGGCTTTGAAGCAGCAGTTCTCAACCTGTGGGTTGTGACCCCTTTGATGGGGCAAATGGTTCTTTCACAGGGGTCACTTAAGACCGTGGGAAAGCACAGATATTTACATTGCAATTAATAACAGTAGCAAAATTGCAGTTATGATGTAGCAACAAAGATAATTTTATGGCCAGGCAGTGGTGATGCACGCCTTTAATCCCAGCACTTGGGAGGCAGAGGCAGGCAGATTTCTGAGTCTGAGGCCAGCCTGGTCTACATAGTGAGTTCCAGGACAGCCAGGGCTATACAGAGAAACCCTGTCTTGAAAAATAAACAAACAAAAACAACAAAAAAATTATGGTTGGCAGTCACCACAACATGAGGAACTATATGAAAATGTCACAGCATCAGAAAGCTTGGGAACTACTGTTTTAAAACCTGCTGAGAAATAGGTCCATATTCCCAAAGACATTCAAGCCTGTTCATTTCCAACTAGCTACCTAACGATGTCCCTCAAGACATAAGACCCTAAAATCATTTAGGAGATGAACATTGAGTTGATCTAGCTTCTTCTGGTTAAAATGGAGCATGGGGTGGGTTTAGGGTCTCTATTCTTGTTAACTTTCAGACCTCAGAAAATGATCCAGGGAGCTAGAGTATGGAGTCCCGGCTGACACAACACTGTTTGGAGATAGAATTAGGAGAGGAGGAAAGCACAGAGGACCGAGGATGAATAGAATCACTTCTCAGGTTGTAATAGGCATGACACATTTCTACTACAGAAACCCAGAGAGAGATCCAATTCAAAAGCTGTTAGCAAGACAGTATGGCTGGCATCTGACATGTTTTCAATTTGATTTTGCAAATCATTTAATGCAGACAAGGCAGCAGTGGGATTATGGGGAATAGATACACAGTGTTTGACCTTGATAACAACGGCACAGTAGCAACTGCTACTCCTGAGCGCTGAGGTTATCTGAAGCCATACTGTTTTGTGTTCCTGACGTTGGAGGTACATGTTAGCCTACTGAATCCTGGTCATCCCCTGTCAAGCAGTTTTGATAAATGTCCCACAGGCAGGCAGTTTTGATTCAAGGCATTGGTGAGGCTCTCAGGGCTACTTATTGGCATTCAGTTTAAAACCTCATCAAGTTACAATAACCCTGAAGAAGGGGTTTTGGAAGAAGAAGCTTTTAATTTCTCATAAGCTTTTGTTATTCTTGTCACTGTTCCCCTTTGGGGATCCATATAGAAGTTTAGCCACAAGGCCATATCCAGAACTTAGAAACTCTGAGTAGTCTATTAGTCCTGCAAAGCCCCCACCCCCGCCCCGCCTCCCAGGACCATAGGTTATTTTCTAAGTGTTGGGAATTGTAAGGGCCCGGATGGCTGGAATACAATCAGCTAAAGAGCCTCATGCTCTGGAGTTAAGATAAATCCTAATTTAATACCTTTAGGGCTAATAATTGGATCTCTGGATTTTACCATACCCTCTGTCAGCTAGGGAATTTAAAGACTGCATTAGGTGGTTCGAGGATTCATTTAAGGAAGGAGAGGCCAGATATAAGAACTCACCCATGCATTGTAAGACCATCCCATTATCTAAAGTTAAGTCATTTAGGTCCCTAGCTAGAGCCTGTCTGAAAGCTCCTGCTTCCAGTCCTGACTTCCTTGGGTGACGAACAGCAATGTGGAAGTGTAAGCTGAATTAACCCTTCCCTCCCCAACTTGTTTCTTGGTCACGATGTTTGTTCAGGAATAGAAACCCTCACTAAAACAATCCTGCTGCCTTTACTTTCAAGTACTGAGATTTTAGGGACCACTGCATTAGAAGTAGTTTTGAATCACAACCAGCGGCTTAAACTATAGTTGTTGTACAACACTCAGATAAAGTTGGACAAAACAGATTCTTTAGATAAGAAGGATTCTATTGAGGGGTTCCCAACCTGTGAGTTATGACTCCCTGACAAACCTCTATTTCCAAATCTACATTACCAAATCATAGCAGTAACAGAGTCACAGTTATGAAGTAGCAACAGAAATAATTTTATGATGGTGGTGGGGGGTCACCACAATGTGAGGAACTGTATTAAATGGTTGAAGCATTAGGAAGACTGGGAGCCAGTGCTCTATCGGGAATGCTTCCTAAGTAGTAAAAAGCCCTAAAACACAGCGGATGATATAAGCAATTACCTTGATAGGATGCAAAATCCCTTTTCTCTAAGCTGGCGTTTGGTAACTGTTAAAAAGAATAGGTCAACATTTAAGAAAACTTTTTTTGTAGACAGAAACTTGGGCTCCAGTTCTGCATCAGTAATTGAATTCTGATCTTAGAAAATTTTAATAATTTTGAATTATGGTCAATTTAGTCATGGCCATACCAGCTCTAAGTTGTAACTTTTTGTGACATGCTTTAACCTCCAGACTTTGTCCTACTTTTTTTCCTGTTTCCATTTTTGAAACAGTCCTTTCCTTAATTGTAGGGTAAAACTGGATTTCACCATATAACCCCCATTTAGTAAAAAAAAAAAAAAAAAAAAAATTCTTTCTTACTGGAAATACATTTCTATACCTGTAATCTACATCTCCTTTTCACACTTGCTGGTTTCTGTTTTACTTTCTTTTACAAAATTCTTCATGTAATTTGAGTTATTTAAGTTTTTCTTATAAAGCCATAAAACCTGCACATAGAACATACTTGACCTTTGGGGTTTCTTTTTCTTTTTTTTTTGTTTGTTTGTTTGCTTGTTTCCTTCTTTTTTTGTATCTTATAAAATTCATGTAGCTGGAGGATGGCATTAAAGCTTAAATTGGCCATTATTGGTCATTTTAGTCTAGCATCTAACTTAAATTGCTTTGTTATATTATTCACATAATCCTGGGTCTTTAGGCCATTTGCCTAGTCATTCACCCCCTCCCCTCCACCATACACACACACACACACACACACACACACACACACACAGACTTTTCCCCGATACAGTTCTTTTTTTCATTAAGAAACTATCTTCATTTTATGTGTCTAATTATCTGTAGCTTGATATTCTTTTTAATGTAATATTTTATTATTGGAGAATTTAATATATGGATGCAGTGTATTTTGTTATTATTTACTCCAACTCCTCCCCCTTTCCCCTAACTCCTCCCCCTTTCCCCTAACTTCTTTTAGATACATTCTCATCCCTTTACTCTTTCTTAACTTTGTGCCCCCTTTAAAAAAACAAACAAAACAAAACAATATCAAAAAATATTGTGTCCAGTTTGTGCTGCCTTTATACTCACGGGTATAGGGTCATCTGTTGGAGCATGATCAATCAACTTGGAGTCACAACCTTGAAGAAAACTGACTCTCCTTCTCCAGGAAGCCCTCAACTTTCAATAGTTCCTCGGCTAGGGTCGGGTTCATGAGCCCGCTAGGCTCCACGCTGTAGTGTTGATTGGCTTGCTCTCGTGCAGGTCTTCTGCAGGCAGTTGGTGCAGCAGCCCTGTCATATCTAGGAGACACTGCTCTATTCCAGGACCAGATTTTGAGAAACTGGTTGGTAGTTGGCAGTGTAGAATGGCAACTTTCTGAAACTGGCTGACTCAGAAACGGCAGAGGGAGGGAATGTTCTACCGCATGCGCCTAGGGCTTCCTAGGAGAAGAGCGGAATCTTCCGGTCTGTTCTCGGCAGGAGTTTTGCTCTTTATAGCTCAGGCTCTCTTGCTTGTGATGCTTTATTCATTCACCAGCACTTTTCACCCTCCCTCCATCACTGGAGGTGGTAGGGAAGTCTTCCTTGTCTGCAACTAAGAATGGGGAAGATAAAAATAGCCGACAGGAGGTGAGTGGGAGAGTTCTACAGTAAAACAGGAAGCCAAGGATTCTGAGCTTAGAAACCCACAGAATGCTAGGTGACCTTGGTCAAGTTACATAACAATTAAAATATCAGAGCTAACGCCAAATGCTAACAGCTTATTATGCCCCGAGGGAGGAGTGATTGTTATCAACGTCTTGGAGCTGTAGCTGTAGTTCAAAGAAGTGAAAGTTCTGTGCTGTTAAATGTCCCATTTTGTCATGGCTATATATCTGCCTTCATACCAACAGAATGTTTGCATAGGGGGTTTTGTTTCCTTTTTGTTTTCAAAGATGGTAGGTGAAAGGAGACAGTACCCATGACACTGGCCAGGCTAGAAAACAAAAATCCTGATTTGGAAACTAAATACAAAAAGCAAAGTCATCGTTTCAAATCAAAACTCATTTTTGCTTTCTTGGCCAAATTTGGACTTCTGCGTGAGTTTGGTGATGGCTAGGGTTTGGCAAAAGCTTGTGGGATAGTTTGCCAGGGGCAGTCCTTCTTAGGATGTATACTGGAGCTATAGGCACAGGACTCCCACAGCTTCGTGCTGGTACTGAGAAATGCCCACAGAATATCTTCTTTCTGTAAAGTCCTAATAAACCTTCTACCCACTCCTATCCTTTCCCTTTTCTCCAGTCAGCCATGCTGCACCTATTTAGCAACCACATTTGCTGTTTGCTATGCTTCCTTGGTTTTTCCCTTCCTCTTCCTCCCCTTCCTCCCCTTCCTCCCCCTCCTTCTCCTCTTCCTCCTCCTTTTCCTCTTCCTCCTCCTCCTCTTCCTCTTCTTCCTCCTCTTCCTCCTCTTCTTCCTCCTCCTCTTCCTCCTCCTCTTCCTCTTCTTCCTCTTCCTCCTTCTCCTCCTCCTCCTTTCCAAGATAGGGCTTGTCTTATGTAACAAGCTCTGGCTATTCTGAACTTACTTGGCAGTTCTGGCTGGCCTTGAACTCACAGAGATCTGTCTGCCTCTACCTCCTGAGGCTGGGATTAAACTTGTGTGCCACCATGCCTGGCTGGTTTTCATCTTCTTAAATCAAATTTCTCTTTCTGTTCTCAGCTTTGAAGTCATTTCTGAATCTTTTGCTGATATACAAGTTGAAGTATATGCCCTTACTTGATATCTCAATGTGCCATGAATTATCCTATCCTGGCATGATTGTGATGGGCTGTTAATTTATCTGGAACTCTCTAGGAGATCCTAAGGATCCCAGAGATGGCTCAGTGGTCAAGAGTGTTTGCTGCTCTTCTGGAAGATCCAAGTTTGGTTCACAGCATCCGTATTGAGTGATCCCCAACTGCCTCTATAACTCCTCTCTGGGAGATATGACCTCTTCTGGCCTCAGTGAACACACCCCCACACATGTGGCACTGGTACATTCTCTCTCTCTCTCTCTCTCTCTCTCTCTCTCTCTCTCTCTCCATGAAGTACATGTCTTCTTCATGGCTTATTTTTGGTTCATGGAAGAGCAGTTGCTGTTACATTTAATGAAAGAATTTTAAAAGAGTAAAGCACGCTTGGCAGCATTATGCATTCATGAGCCCCCATTTCTCCCTCTTACTCTCATGGAAAACTTGGATTTATTGCATTAACCAGTTTGTTAACGCCTCTGTTTCTAGATGTTTAACATCCCAACGAAACATCAGCCAGTCACCGATGTTTAGGTAATGTAGATGGTGGCCATGTCCTAGGTCACTGTCAGCTTCTGCTGCATTATTTCCGCTGTCACTGCGTTGCCCTGTGGCTGTCTTCTTATAGTCCACTGCTTCTCATCCACCAGCAGCAGCAGCTACCTTGTTCTGGATTTTCTCCTTGTAGCATTTGAAACTTTACCCCACTTCACTCCCTGGTCTCCATGTTGACTTTGGATTCTTAGCCATCCCATAGTTACATTTATTGCTGCTGTGTCTATATTGATGTCACTCCTTTCTGCCCTAACCAATGAAGTCCTACTTTTCTCTTGGGAATTATCTCGGATCTTCCTCTAAGTTTTTGCAGAGTAAGATGACCCTCAGTCTCTGACTATTTCATTCTCAAGTTTGAATAAGTGACAGAAGCCTATCAAAAGTTAAGAGGTTCCTACAGCTGGGGAGTTGGCTCAGAGGATAAAATAGTTGGGCACAAGTATGAGGACTGGCATTTGGACCATCGGAACCCATGAAAGATGTTGGTGTCAGCTTCTATCTTGCTCCAGCACTCAGGGGCCAGAGATGGGATCCACTGGGTAACCTGACTGGCTAGACCAGGTGGGTTAGTAGTCCTCGGGAACAGCAGAAGACCTTACCTCAAGACATAAAGTGCAGAGTGGTAGAGGAAGATATTTGATGCAAACTTCAAGCCTATACACACACACATGCGCATACGTCCG
Source organism: Apodemus sylvaticus (assembly GCF_947179515.1). Taxonomy (NCBI): domain Eukaryota; kingdom Metazoa; phylum Chordata; class Mammalia; order Rodentia; family Muridae; genus Apodemus; species Apodemus sylvaticus. The sequence continues at coordinate 81,893,248 of NC_067481.1, forward strand.
TCCACACATATGGGACATACATGCATCCATACACATGATATACACACATACATGTGCTTCTGGTTTCCAAAGATCCAGTACATAAGTTCACCCAGAGGTTGAGAACTGTCACAATAATGCCCCATGGTTTCAGTGCTTGCAAAGAGCCTGGAGCATGTCACTTGCTTTGATGGGACTGGGATGGTCGAGAATAGTAGGCTCTTACAATATTTTTTTTGTGATTCAATTTTCCTTCAGTCACCATCAAAGAAGTGGTGAGTCCTGGGGATACTTTGAATCTATTTTCCTTCCTTCAGGGGCTTGAGATGATAACTCTGGTAACCTCCTGACTAAAGGAGGTTATTTTAGGCATCTCTGCACAGCTATTGCACATACAATAGTAGATGGCCATCAGCCTTTGGGGAGTTAATGGGTTCTAATCAATCTTTTATTATCTTCTGTCACTATGATTTTGAGAACAACAGATACATAAAGATGGTCAAATAGAAGTTCTGCACATGGATGATAAAAAGACAGCACTGTGCATATGGAGAGAAATTAAGTTTCCTTCCCTGTATTCAGGCTGCCCAGTCTAATCCCTGGAGGCATCTACTAGGAACGGTTTCTTGTTTATCCTTCTGGAAAAATTCCATGTATAAATCAGCATATCTGAATACAGATTTCAGTGAACGAGCTCACATGGGGGCCGTGTATATATGGCTCCTTTTCTTTTTTTCCACATAGAATGGATTCCGGAGGTGGCTTCCCTTAACACATAGTCAATCCACTGCTTTAAGGGCAGCCTAGTAGTCTATGGAGCTTTTAGCTTTGTGATTAATTTAAGTGAGTGAAGTATTGATGGGTAGTATCATTTATTTCTGTATTCCCTTATATGTAAATGTGGACTCTTGAGGGCAGGTCTGAGAAATTCCCTTTTAAATAAGGAAGCCAAGGTTTTAAGGAAAACTTGTGAACAAGGACTTGGAGAGAAGTGGTCAGAAGCCTCCATATTTTTTGGATTGGATTAGAATGCTTAAGTATGGAATTATTCTGGTGCTCGACTCAGAAATAAAAGCCATACATTTAATTGGAGGGAAAACAAAAGTTCATTTCCTCATACAGACCAATTCAGCATTTTTTCTTTTTGCAAACAGCTATTTCATTTTAAACATTCTTCCAGTTTGGGTCCCCACTCTTTTGAGGGTCCCCAGAACATGCTTCACTCACTGCTGGTCCCAGTGAGAAATGAGGGCCATATGGAGTAGTGGTCAGAGCCAGTGTGCAGAGAGGAACTAAGGCCATGTTTACAGCCCATGTTGCAGCTGTGGATTCTCAAGGAGGAGATTAGACCCAGAAGTGTCTACACCAGTTCTGGACTCTCAATGAGAAGATTAGACCCAGAAATGTCTACACCAGTTCTGGTGTCTTTTAAAGTAGATGAAAACTCATAAAGAAATGTAGCCCTGATTCATCCCCCCCCCCCCAAGTGCAAATGAACAGTAAAGACACAAATGGCTGGTTCCAGATCAGCCAGGTTAAGAGTCAGCTGTCCTGGACGGATACATCATTTAAGGTGGAACTCTGATTTATGACCTTCTGTCAGGAGATGTGGAGGGCATCAGTAAATGGCTCTTGGAGTGCTGATGGGTGCTGACAGTGACAATTATTCAGATGATATGATGACCATACCAGTAGCTTTGAGGATGGCCCTTAAGGACTGCTTAGATGATGATCAGACCTGTTCTCTGGAATAGAGAACATTTCAGATATTGGCATGTCTGAAAGAGATCCTAGCCACTGACTGAGTAAGCAGTTATCTGAAGTGGTTCCACTCACTGTCACAAAATAACCTTGTAAGACTCCTGGCAATGGGGGATATGGAGCCTGAGCTAGCCATCTCCTGTAACCACATAAGACCTCCAATGTGGGGATTGGGACACCAACCCAGCCACAAAACCTTTGACCCACAATTTGCCCTGCCTACAAGATATGCTGGGATAAAGATGAAGCAGAAATTGAGGGAGTAGCCAACTAATAACTGGTCCAGCTTGAGACCAATGCTATGAAAGAGAGCCCACCCTGACACTGCTATATTCTGATATACTTGTAGACGGGATCCTAGCATAATTTTCATTAGAGAGGCTTCACCCAGCAACTGATGGAAACATATGTAGAGACCCACAGTTGAATATTATTAGATGGAGTTTGGGGAATCCTGTGGAAGAGGGGAAGGAAGGACTGTAGGAGTCAGAGGGGGTCAGGGATAGCAGATGAAAACCCATAGAATCAAGTAACCTGGGACCACAGGGGCTCACAGAAACTGAACCCCAACCAAGGAGACTGCATGAGACTGACCTAGGCCTTCTGCACATACTTTACAGTTGTGTAGCTTGGTTTTCATGAGGGATCCCTAAGAATGGGAGCATGCTGTCTCTGACTCTGCTGCCTGCCTTTGGGACCCTTTACCCCTACTGGCCTGTCTCTTCTAGCCTCAATAGGAGAGGATATGCCTAGTCTTTCTGCAACTCGATATGTCAAGGCTGGTTGATATCCATGGGAGGCCTCCCCTTTTCTGAAGAGAAAGGGAGGAGGGTTGGTGTGTTTGGTCTTAGGCTGAGGTCTTTGATTCACTAGGACTTGATTTTTATGCAGGGTGATGAATATGGATCTATTTGCATTCTTCTACATGCAGACATCCAGTTAGAACAGCACCATTTGTTGAAAATGCTTTCTTTTCTTTTTTTCCCATTGTATGGTTTTGGCTTCTTTGTCAAAAATCAAGTGTCCATAGTTGTGTGAGTTTATTTCTGGGTCTTTGATTCTATCACACTGATAAATCTCTCTGTTTTTATGCAAACACCATGTGGTTTTTATTACTATTACTTTATAGTATACCTATATAGTGATACCTCTAGAAGTTCTTTTATTGTACAGGATTGTTTTAGCTATCATGGATATTTTATTTTTCCGTATGAAGTTGAGAATTTCTTTTTCAGGGTCTGTAAAGAATTGTGTTGGAGTTTTGATGGGCAGTTTATTGAATCTGTAGATTGCTTTTGGTAAGATGGCCATTTTTACTATGTTAATCCTACCAATCTATGAGCATGGGAGGTCTTTCCATCTTCTCATATCTTCCTCAATTTCTTTCTTCAGGGACTCGAAGTTCTTGTCATGTAGGACTTTCACTTGCATGGTTAGAGTTACATCAAGATCTTTTATATCATTTTTGGTGATTGTAAAAGCTATTGTTTCTTTTATTTCTTTTCCAGCCCAATTTATCATTTGAATAAAGGAGGACTACTGATATTTTTTTAAAGTTGATTTTGTATCCAGATACTTTGCTGAAAGAGTTTATCAGGTGTAGGAGTTTTCTAGTAGAATTTTGTGTTTGATGTATGATTTAAGCTTTAGTAATGTTTCTTTTACAAATGTAGGTGACCTTGCATTTGGGGCATAGATTTTCAGAATCAAGGCATCATCTTGGTTAATTTTTCCTTCGAGTATGAAATATTGTTCCCCAACTCTTTTGATTAAATTTGGTTGAAGTTCTATTTTATTAGATATTAAGTTGCTACTCCAGCTTGCTTCTTGGGTCTATTTGCTTAGAAAATCTTTTTATATCTATCTATCTGTCTGTCTATCTGTCTGTCTGTCTGTCTGTCTGTCTTTATATCTATCTTTGTTGCTGAGATGTGTTTCTTGTATGCAGCAGAATGAAGAATAGTTTGTGCATCCATTCTGTTAGCCTGTATCTTTTTATTGAAGAATCAAGTCCATTGATGTTAAGAGATATTACTATCAAGCAACTGTCAATTTCTGTTATTTTTATGTTGGTGGTGATTGTGTGTGTGTGTGTGTGTGTGTGTGTGTGTGCATTTTACTTCCTTTGGTTTGCTGGGTTTGGATTTATTTGTTTCCTGTGTTTTCTTGGGTGTAGTTTTCCTTCTAGTCTCTTCTGTAGGGCTGGATTTGTGGATAGATATTGTTTAAATTTTGTTTGGAATATCTTGTTTTCTCTCTATATATAAATGAAAGTTTTTCTAGTTATACTAGTTTGGGCTGGCATCTGTGGTCTCTTAGAGTCTGTAAGGCTCTTCTGGCTTCTAGAGGTTCTTCTCTGTTGAGAAGTTTTGTAGAACTCTGATAGGTCTGCCTTTATATGTTACTTAGCCTTTTTCCCTTGCTGCTTTTAATATTCTCTCTTTATTCTGTACATTTAGTGTCACATTTTAATTATTATGTGGTGGGAGGATTTTTTTTTTTCTGCTCCAATCTATTTGGCGTTCTCTTAGCTTCTTATATGTATATAGGCATAGCTTTCTTTAGGTTGGGGAAATTTTCCTCTTTGATGTTTTTGAAAATATTTCCTGTGCTTCATAGTTGGGAATCTTCTCTTTCTTCCATTCCTATTACTTTTAGTTTTGGTCTTTTCATAGTGCCCCATATTTCTTGGATGGTTTATGTCATGAACTTTTTAGATTTAGCATTTTCTTTGACCCATGTATCGATTTCTTTAATCAAGTCTTCCATCTTTTGTTTTCTGTTGATGATGCTTGCATCTGTAGCTCTTGTTCTCTTCTCTGGGATTTTCATCTCCAGCATTTCCTCAGTTGTGCTTTCTTTATTGCTTCTATTTCCGTTTTCAGTTCTTAGACAATTTTATTAATTTCCGTCAACTGTTTGATTGTATTTTCCTGTATTTCTTTAAGGGATTTGTTTATTTCCTCTTTAAAGGCTTTAAAGGCTTGTATCTTCTTTATAAAATTGGATTGGAGGTCATCTTCTTGTGTTTTAGTTGTGTTAGGATAGCCAGAGCTTGCTGCAGCAGGATAGTTGTGCTCTGGCGGTGCCATATTGTCTTGGCTCTTGTTGGTTGTGTTCTTACACTGTCCTTCAGCCATCTGGTTGTCCCTGGCCTTGGCTGAATGTTCCCGATGCCATCAGGACCTTATGGAGGCAGACAGAGCCTGACAATGGATCTCAGGAAATAGGATGCTTTTCACCTTTGCTGACTTTGGCTCAGGTGGACATAGCAGGCACACATTTGGCTAGGCAGGGGTCTAATCTGGGTGCTCCTGGGGCCCCAAAATGCTCCTCAGGAAAGAACTGGGCCAGATGATGGAGGTCAGGGGGCAGTACATAGCTCACCTTTGCTGACTGTGCGCCAGGTGGACCCAACTGGCAGTGGATTAGTGGCTTAGAGGGGTCTAAGCTAGATGATCCTCGGGCCATCCACAGGCCTCCTGTGTGTGGGTGGTGTGGGGAGGTAGAAGCAGGGCACTTCTGGGGTCCTGCAAAGCTCCTTGAGATAACAGGGAGAGCTGTGGGTCAGATGACAGAGCTCAAGGCACCGAATACAACTCACCTCTGCTCTAAAGTAAATAAATAAATTAATTAAAAAACAAAACAAAACCAAAGACCTTTGTTAAGTAGGTGCAAGTCTGCCTGGTGGTTGCCTGCAAGACATCTTTCCTTCTTTTTAATTTTCTTTGATTGTTAAACAATGCATATGGCAGGGTAGTGGTGGCATATGCTTTTAATCCCAGGACTTAGGAAGCAGAGGTGGGAGACCTCTGAGATCCAGGCCAGCCTAGTTTACAGGACAGCCAAGGCTACACAAAAACCCTATCTCAACATTCCCCCCTGTCCCAGTATGTAACTCAATACATAGGAGATTGAGTCATGATCACTCAATATTTATTTAGTGTCTACCAAGGACTAATTACTATATTCTAGGAACTAGAGGCCCACCAGTGAACAAATCAGATAAAACCCTGACCTGCGAGGAAGTCACATTTTAATTGGGGGAATAAAGGTTAACAACTAATATGAGGAATAAAGCAGTTCAGATATTGTTGGAAGACGGTTAGCACTGTATAAAAATGGTGTGGATTCGGATAATGGCCCTGGAGCATGTGCTGATTTAAGTGTGGGTAAGCCACCGAGAAGGGCTGGAGTGACCCCTGGAGGGAGAAGTGGTAGTGGCCTGCACACACAGCTGGCAGCTGAGCTCCCAGAACTGGCACAGGACTCTTTGTTAGCCAGTGCAAATGACAGGTAGTAGAAATAAGGTCCCAGGGTTGAAGGGTAAAGTGAGGGGGCAGATTCCACTGGGATGGGCAAAGGAAGGCGTTTTATTCTTAGTTTGAATAAAACCTGGTTTCTCTAGAGACTTTTTGAGTAGAAGAATAGCTTTGAAATACCAATTCCAGAGGTTATTCTGGGGCTGAAGATGTGGCTCAGTTAGTACAGCCCCTGTCTAGCACTCATGAAGCCCTGGGTTCGAAGCCCAGTGTTGTGTAATGGGAATGTGGTAGCACATGTGTGTACTCTCATCACTTGGGTGCTGGAGACAGGAGGCTCAAAGTCAAAGGCATCCTTAGCTGAACAGTGAGTTCTAGGCCAACCTGGGCTAGATGGTACCCTGTCTCAAAAGACGTTATTTTTTGAGCATTGTTTACTTAATAAAAGACCAGAAGCTATTTAGATGATCATCTGTAAGCAGCAGGCTGAACAAACACAGCTTTAGCAAAGAAAGCATCGTCTGTGTGATATGGTGGAAACTAAGGACTGAATATATGCTTCACTGTTGAGGTTTGGTCTTTCGATATGCTAGATACTGGTTGCTCCCAGAGACCACACCCAGGCAATGCTATCTGATCTTGCCCCCCAAGTTATCCCTGACTGGTCAATAAAGATGCTAACTGCTAATAACGGTGCAGAAGAGACATAGGCAGGGTTTAGTGTTTCCGGCTTTAGATCGGAGAAGACCACGAGGTGGAAAAAGAGGTGAAGTGAGGATAAAGGGCCATGGGGTAAACATCTGAAAATAACAGCCCTGTGGGTTGGCTAATTGGATTTACAAGCAGCCCAGACAAAACATGGCAAATTATATAATAATGGGATTATAGGTTGGGAAATAGATATAATAGCATAGAGGATATATATCTGCCCAGCTTTTATGCTGATCAAGGCTTATCATAAATATAAAGGTTTTGTGTGTGTGTCTGTGTGTGTGTGTATGTGTGTGTCTTTTATCTGGGAACTAAATGGTCAAAGGTGGGTAACCCAGATTGAGATTAAATATTTCTACAACCCTTCTCACCCAGATTTAGAATTTACAGTCTAATCCCCAAGGTAGTGGTATCAGAGTGTGGGGCCTTTGGGAAGTAATTTATGTCTGGAAATACCTACTCCCTATCCTCTCCCTCCCTCCCTCCCTCCCTCCCTACTACCCCAGTTCAACAAGAAAGCATCCACTTCCAACCCTGGTGGATGTCATTACTCTGATCTTAGACTTTAGCTTCAGAACATAAGAAATAAATGGTTTATTGTGTTTATACAGAACAACATCCTGTAGTATTATAGCAGATTGAGCTGCTAACATGGTTTCCAAGACTTCAAGTTGTCAAGTACATAGGACTCTGACAGTGGCTGGGAACTTTACTGCTTACTCTGGAGTATAGAGTATGATACTTTAGAAACTTTTTTTTGTTTCCCTTTAAATATTATATAATGTATTTTTTTATGGTGTTAGAGATTGAACACATTCTAGGTACATACTCTACCACTGAGCTGTACCCTAAACTCTGTTAGATTGGTTATGGACTTTGAACCATGTGAGTAATATTACCTATTCAAAAATAAAGTATTAGCCAGGTGTGGTGTCACGTGCCTGTAAGTCTACCTACCTGGGAGGTTGAAACAGGAGAGCTGAAAGTTTGAGGCTAGACAGGATTATTTACCAAGACTTAAAAATTTGTAAAGGGGGGAGGGGGATAGGAAGAAGCCTTGTGTGTGAGAAGCCCTGAGTTTAGTCAGTCTGCAGAATTATAAAACAGACAGACAAACAAAAACAAAACAAGATAAAACTATATACTTTTCCCTAGTCAGATGATGTAAGCTATATATTAAGAAAAAGTTAAAAATCGGGCATAGTGATCTACGCCTTTAATCCTAGAGCAAAGGAACCAGAGGCAGGCAGATCTCTGTAAGTTCTAGGTTAGCCAGGGTTACAGTGATACCCAGGTTTTAAAAGGATATTAATTCCTCCCTGCTTATATCTTCCTCTCCCACTGTCTGAGAAAAGCCTCCTTAACAGCTCTTTCTGTGGTCCAACCTGGAGGGTACAAAACCTCTCAGCCCACCTAAATTTTCTTCTGCAAACATGGAACAAGAGGTGGGATTAATTCATTACTTTGCAGCTTGCTTTCCCTCATGGTCAACAAAACACCCTCCTCATTTTCCAGGCCGAGACAGTACATCAAACCTTGGCTCTCATTTAGTTTTCTGTAGCAAAAGCATGTGTTCTAGTGATGTGCCAAGTTCACCTAACAAGCCCTCACTTAGAGCACAGTTGAGCAGTCTCCTGTGTCGTTGCGGATGTGCATTGTTGCCTATGTGCATCCCTGGCTGCTGGGATGGTCCTTACGAAGAACCTTCTAAGCTGATTTCCGGTCCCCTGTGTCGGTAAACTGGGCTGGCATATAAACTACGTCTGAAGCGGTGTGATGAGTCAAATGGAGACCTGACTTTTTCGAAACAGTTTTATTTATTCTTTTCGTATACATTCCATCCCTCCACTACACCTGCCTCCCCAGGCCATCCTGGGATATCAGAGGAAAACAGCATAACAAGTTACAATAAGACACATTATTCCCCTATAGCAAGGCTGGATAAGGCAACCCAGTAGGAAGAAAACGGTCCCGAGAGCAGGCCAAAAAAGTCAGAGTGACACCCACTTGTGCTGTTAAGAATCCCACAAAAACACCAAGCTACCCAACCATAACTTATATGTACAGGGCCCAGGTCAGACCCACACAGGCTCCCTGATTGTCAGGACAGTCTCTGTGAGCTCCCAGGAAGCCTGCTTAGTTGATTCCGTGGGCTGTGTTCTTGCGGTGTCCTCAACGATTCGATTCTGGCTTCTATAATCCACACCCCCTATCCCCCCTCCCGCTTCCTCAGAGGGCTTCCTCCCCTGAGCTCTGCCTAAAATTTGGCTGTGAGTCTGTGCCTCTGCTCCCATCAGCTTCTGGAAGAAGTCTCCTCTGATGATGGTCTAGGAACTGATCTATGAGTATAGCAGAATATTTCAGTGACTATTATTATTATTGTTTGCCAGTTGTGTTTGGTTCTATGCTAGGTCTCTGGTTCCTGGCCCTCCAGGAAGTGCCAGGCATGGGCTCCCTGTCTTGACTTGGGCCACTGCGCTTGGTTTCCACACCATCCCCTAAGTTGTTTCTTCCAGTACCCTCTCCCTCCCCCATCCCCCCTGTTCCGATCCCCACCCTCCTCCTCACACATCAGGAATGGGAGACTTCTGTACCCCCATCTCATCAATGGAATGGTCATTTGGACAAAAACTAAACGGGGAAATACTGGAGAGAACTGGCTTTTAAGTCCAGCTTTGCCACTGAGCAACTCATTGCATAATTTTGGGCAAGTCTCTGCCTGCCTCTGAGTCTTGGTCCATCGAAGAGTCAAAAGAGAATTCGATGAGATGTTCTCTACGCTTTAAGATCCTTGAGGGTTTAAAAGTGCCGTAAGGAGACCCGCACTTGTTCCACTAACTGCTGCCGACTGAGTGCTAAGCACACGTAGGACACGTAATAAGGTCTCACTGAACAAAAGCATGAATGGATGCTTTGCTGACGTCACTGGGCTTGATCACACCACAGCTGCACAAACCTCTGCTTCCTCCCCTTCTATATCACTCCACCCCCCACTTTGGAAATATCATTGCACTTGACCTTTGAATCTTGTGATCATATGACCTTTAACACATCCACTGATACTCACGTGATGAGAGTCTCACTGCCAATGGATCTTTTACTCTTATGATCGGGCTCTAATCTTAGCACCGTCATTTGTTACCCTCCCAGGCTCCGGCAAGTTGCCAGAGCCTATGTCCTCCTATAGAAATAGGAGTGAAAGGTCAGGACGTGGCATGCTCGAGGCTCTGAGGTACTTGCCCAGTGCTTGGTGGGTGATGGGTGCTTAATAGACAGTTGCAGATGGGGTTTGAAATGGCGTCCCTTATGCGGTGGTCATTTCAGGCCTGCCAGCGTGGTGGCATCTGTTAGCTGTGACTCCAGACTGGATGTGGGGGTGAGTCAAAGCTGTGTGGTCAATGTACCTCAATCTTTTAGGAACTCATCATAACTCCCAGAAACATCCATAGTGGAACCTTTTCAAAATGAGTAACTGTATTGTTGCAAGACACGTTTCTTGGCTTTTTCTGACTAGTTACTAGATTAACACACACACCCACACATTCACACACACTGTATGTGTACATACATACACATTCACACACACTGTACATGTACACACACATTCACATACAGTGTACACACATTCACATACATTGTACATACACATACACACACATACACGGGTAATTTGAATTTAGAGTTTCACACATTTGACTTAGATCCCTTGTTTCTTATTCCAAATTTCCAAATGCCTCAACCATCCATGTATCCTACTGTTAGGATTGGAAGGCGCCGATCTTGAAAACTGTGGTAGGTTAAAACAGTTAAGGACAGGAAGCCGTGGAAGCCTGGTTTGCTTTCATTCTCTTTCATCTCTTCATATCTAATCCTGTTAACACAGAGAATGCCTTGAATATGGTCATTGTGCAGAGAAGGAAATGCAAAGAATTATTCACCTCGGAAAAACAAATCAAGTCAAGCCTCTTACACACAGCTGATAGGTGGACTAAACCAAGCAGCTTAAATAACAGTCAGTTCATGCTTCATATTAAATGACATGTTCCACAAGAGGTCTGAGCTGGGCGAGGCTGGATCTAGGGATTGCCGCCATCGCCAAACACCGATCTCATCATTTTGTCTCTCTCAAGGGGGAGAGGCTCCTTCACTGGCAGCCAAATGGCACAATGTTTATTTACAGCAGTGCCTCTTCTGAAGAAGTTTCTTTGAACCTCAGGATTGATTGTTCCTCTCTTCATGGCCCCTTTCCTGAAACAATCCTCACTGTTTAGAAGTTTGTTTGAAGCTAATCGGTGCCAAGATTTGGAGGTGAGACTAAGATCTATTCCACCAAAAATAACAAGGTTGCCATTCTATTAGAGCGATCTGGAATAGCCCTAGGAAGGGAAATCGGGACTCCAGCAGGCAACGTGTCGTACCACGTGTGCACGCACCGACTAATTTAATCCTAAGAAGAGCCTCTTGGGGGCTGGAGAGATGGCTCGGTGGTTAAGAGCACTGACTCTTCTTCCAGAAGTCCTGAGTTCAATTCCCAGCAACCACATGGTGGCTCACTACCATCTGTAATGGGATCTGGCGCCCTCTTCTGGTGTGTCTGAAAACAGCGGCAGTGTATTCACATATATAAATTAAATAAATAAATAAATCTAAAAATGAAAAAAAAAAAGCCTCTTGAGACCTGCAGTTTTAAAAGTCTTCAGCATGAAGCAGCAGCAGCAACGTGAGATCTGGTAGGTGTCCACCCTGGCTCCTCTGGCCCGAGACAGCGCAGTTCCCCGTAACAACACCAAGTCATGGTGTTTACCCTACACAGATGGCATCTTCTCTCTAAGAGGTTCTGGTCCATAAAACCATTTCCCTAATACTCTGTGCTAGAACTGATAACTCCCCACAGATACTTTCAAAAGAAAATGACGCTACCGTGTGTCGCTGTGTGTTATTCCATTTAGTGGAAAGCCTTTAGGTAGTGTCAGACTGTTGTCATACTTTTAGGAGGCTGTGGAAAAGACAAAGCCATTTGTGTTTAAAATTACCCCCAGATCGCATTTATCTTTTATCTGTAAATATTTGCTGCTAGCGAGTTCCTAGTCCGCCATGTCATCATTTCATCTGCAGTCTTTTTCTAGCGGCCTGGCCTGTGTTGTCCAGCTATGTCCTGAAGCTTTGAAGAGGCAGAACAGGGAGGTGAACAGCCTGGGGAGGAGCTTGGTGGAAGAAGCTTGGTGGAAGGAGCTTGGTGGGAGGAGCTTGGTGGGAGGAGCTTGATGGGAGGGGCTTAGTGGGAGGGGCTTGGTAGGAGGTATCTCTGACCCCAGCTTTCTAACTTCCTTTTTTTCTTTACCTCCTTTCCCTTTTCTCTCTTTCCTCCTTTATCTCCCAAACTAAAAATATCTAGTTTTCTTCCCTCAGTTCTCCCCACCTTCCCTTCTATCCAGCTCCATACCCTGTCTCTCCTTAGAAAGCAACGAGGAATCTAAGAAATAATAATAAAATACGATAAAACAAAAACAAACAGATTGGAATATGATAAAACAACCAAATAAGAAAAGGAGCCAAAGGGGGGAAAAAGCACAAGGCGTGTATATAGATACAGAGATTATTCATGTTTGCATACACAGGGATCCCAGAAAAACACAGTACCAGAAGGCATAATACATACACAAAGGACCTGAGGACTGTAAGGTGGGGAAAGACAGACACACACACACACACACACACACACAGAGAGAGAGAGAGAGAGAGAGAGAGAGAGAGAGAGAGAGAGAGAGTGAGTGTCTTGGGCCTACCCCTGAAGAGTCATTTGTTTCTCCAGTAGAGTCCCTAGGAGAAAACTTATTGTTCATTTATGAGTGGCTATCAATTGGAGATTGCTTCTGGGTTAGGGATATGTCTACTTTTTTTTAACTCTAGGATTCTATCTGGTGCAGACCTAGACAGACCTTGCGCATGCTGTCATACATGGGTTCTCATGTGACTCAGCCCTGATGTGTCTAGAAGGCCTTGATTCCTCGGTGTCCCCCATTTCCTCTGGTTCTTACATTCTTTCAGCCTACCTTTCCACAGGGTTTGCTGAGCCTCAAGGGGAAGGATTTGATATAGAGCTCCTCCCTTTCAGGGTTGAGTGTTCCTAGGTTTCTTACTCTGAATCTTGCCTGCCTGTGAGTCCTGAATGCTACAGGAGAAGGCTTCTGTGTTGATGAATGAACAAGGCACAGATCTGTGACTATAGCAAAATGTCGTTAGGAGTCATTTTGTTACTACATTCCTTTATCAGAGCAGTAGTATTTGCTTTTTGCCTAGGTCCCTGGCCTATGCATGAGCATGGGAAATCCCTCCTCTTCTGATAGCTACTTCAATTTCTTTGGTCTATGTCTTAAAAGTACTTTTTTTCTTCAATCATTACAAGTCTTTCACTTGCTTGGTTAGAGTTACCCCCAAATATTTTAGATTATCGCAAAAGGTTTTGTTTCCCTGATTTCTTTCTCAGTTGTTTTGTCATTTGTTTATAGGAAGGCTACTGGTGCTAGGTATTAATTTTATACCCTGTTACTTGGCTGAAAGTTTTTTTATCAGCTGTAGGAAATTTCTGGTGGAATTTTTAGGGTCATTAATGTATACTATCACATCATCTGCAAATAATTGTTCTTTAACCTCTTCTCTTCCTATTCGTATCCCTTTGATTTCCTTCAGTTGTCTTACTGCTCTAGCTAAAGCTTCAAGTACTATATTTAATAGGCATGGGCAGAGTGAACAGCCTTGTCTTGTTCCTAATTTTAGTGGAAATGCTTTGAGTATCTCCCTATTTAAGTTGATGATGCCTATGAGATTGCTGTAAATTACCTTTATTATGTCTAAGTATGTCCCTTGTCTCCCTAATTTCCCCAGGAAATTTACCATAAAGGGGCATTAAATTTTATCTCAGGTTATTTCTGTATCCAATGAGGTGATCATGTGTTTTTTGTCTTCCAAACTCTTTATATGTGGATTATACTTACTGATTTACAAACACTGAACCATCCTCAAGTCTCTGAGATGAAGCACACTTAATCATGGTGAATGTTTTTTTTTTGATATGTTCTTGGATTCTGTTTGCAAGTATTTTATTGAGAATTTTTGCATCTATGTTCATAAGAGAAATTGGTTTATTTTACTCTTTGTTGGGTTTTTGTAAAGTTTGGGTATCAAAGTAACTGCGGCCTCATAAAAAGAAAGGGGTAATGGTCTTCTGTTTCTATTTGTTGAATAATTTGAAGAGTATTGGGTTAACTTTTCTTTGAAAGTCTGGTAGAATTCTGTGCTAAAGCCATCTGGCCCTGGGGATTTCTTGGTTGGTAGACTTTGAATTACTACTTTGATTTCACTAAGTCTGTTTAAATTGCTCATCTGATGTTGATTTAACTCTGGTGGGTGGCTTGGATCAAGAAAATTACCCATTTATTTTAGATTTTCCAGTTTGTTGGAATACAGGTTTTTAAAGTATGAACTAGTGGTTCTCTGAATGTCTTCTGTGTCTGTTGTTATGTTCTTCTTTGTGTCTCTAGCTTTGTTAATTTGGATCTTCTCTCTCTACCATTTAGTTAATTTGGCTAAGAGTTTCTCAATCTTACTGATTTTCTCAAAGAAACAACTCTTTGTTTCATTGATTCTTTGTAATTTTTTTTCTGTTTTATTGATTTCAACCATGAGTTTGCTTATTTCTTGCCATCTACTGCTTTGGGCTTCCTTCCTTCCTTTCTTCCTTCCTTCCCTCCCTCCCTCCCTCCCTCCCTCCCTCCCTCCCTCCCTCCCTCCCTCCCTCCCTCCCTCTCCTCTTCCTCCTCCTCCCCCTCCCCTCCTCTCTTCCCCTTCCCCCTCCTCCCCCTCCTCCTCCACCTTGTTCAAAGGCTTTCAGGTGTACTGTTAAGTTACTGGAATTACTGGGATCTCTCACCTCCCCCCCCCCTTTTCTTTATGTAGGTATTTAGTGCTAGGCACAAGCCTCTTAGGACCAACTTCACTGTGTCCCATAACTTTGGGTATGTTGTTTTTTCATTTTCAGTAAGTTTTAGAAAGTCTTTACTGTTTTCCCACTGTTTGTCTTGATTCATTTTTCATTCACTAGTGAGTGGTTTAGTTCTCGTGAGTTAGTAAGCTTTCTGTTGTGTCTGCAGTGGTTGCTATCCAGCTTTAATCCATGGTCGTCTGAGTGGATGCATGGAGTTATTTCAGTTTTCACACATCTGTTGAGACTTTCATTGTGTCCAAGGATATGGTCAGTTTTGAATACAGTTCCATGAGGTGCTGAGAAAAAAGGTATGTTCTTTTGTATTTGGGTGAAATAGTCTGTAAATATCCGTGAGGTCTATTTGGCCTGTTGCACTAGTTAGCTCCAGTAGCATTTATCTGAATGATCTACTGGTGAGAATGAGGTTTTGAAATCCCCCTTCCCCATCACTGTGTGACTGAAGGTCAATATGTGATTTAAGCTGTTGTCGTATTTCTTTTAGGGACAGCTTTAATATTCTTTTTTTGTTCTGTACATTTAGTGTTTTGATCATTATGTTCTGAGGGGCACAATTCCTTTTCAGGTCCAGTGTCTGTGTGCTCTGAATGCTTCTTCTACCTTGATAGGCATTTCCTTTTTTAGGTTGGAGAGTTTTTCTTATAAGATTTTTGTTGAGAAAATTTTCTGTGCCTTTGGCCTTGTATTCTTCCTTCTCTATTCCCACGATTCATCAGTTTTGTCTGTTCATATTGTCCCAGATTCCTGGATGCTTTGTGCCTGAAAAAAAATGTATATATATGTGTGTGTGTGTGTGTATGTATAAACATTTTCTTTGACAGTTATCTGTTTCTTCTATCTTGCCTTCAGTGACTGAGATTCTCTCTTTCATTTCTTGTATTCTGTTGGTAAGGCTTGCCTCTAAGTTTTACGTTGGAGTTCTTAAAATTTTCATTTCCAGTTTTCCCTCAGTTTGGGGTTTCTTTATTGTTTCTGTTTCCACTTGCAAGTCTTGAACTGTTTTATTCATTTCCTTCCCCAGTTTGCTTGTGTTTTATAGATTTCTTTGATGGATTAGCTTCCTTTCTGAGGGCCTCTAACATATTGATAAAGGCTATTTTGGGGTCCTTGGCATGTGCCCCCTTCAGCACTGTATTTCTTTTCTTTTTCTTTTTCTTTTTCTTTTTCTTTTTCTTTTTCTTTTTCTTTTTCTTTTTCTTTTCTTTTCCTTTCTTCCTTCCTTCCTTCCTTTCTTTCTTTCTTTCTTTCTTTCTTTTTTTTTTTTTTTTTTTTTTTTGGTTTTTCGAGACAGGGTTTCTCTGTATAGCCCTGGCTATCCTGGAACTCATTCTGTAGACTAGGCTGGCCTCAAACTCAGAAATCCACCTGCCTCTGCCTCCCAAGTGCTGGGATTAAAGGTGTGTGCCACCACCGCCTGGCATCACTGTATTTCTTAAGGCCTTCTGTAGTATGCCTGCTGGGCTGTAATGGAGACATAGTGTCCTGGTTGTCATTCATCATGTTTTTTTATTTATTTATCATATGTGAGTACACTGTAGCTGTCTTCAGACATTCTAGAAGAGGGCGTCAAATCTCATTACAGGTGGTTGTGAGCCACCATCTGTGGTTGCTGGGATTTGAACTCATGACCTCCGGAAGAGCAGTCACTGCTCTTAACTTCTGAGTCATCTCTCCAGCCCCATTGATCATGTTTTCACATTGGTGTCTAGGCCTCTAAGTTTGGGAAGATTTTAATTCTAGATGTTGATATCTGGTCTTGTTTTTGGTAGGTGAGTGTTCCATTCCTTATTTTCTGTTGCCTTCTGTGGTTCTTAGGAGAGTATAGAGGCTATATGCCGTCTAGTAGGGAATACTTCTGAGATCCTGCCACGCGTGGCCACTGCAGGTTCCAGATAGAATGTTTCTTGGCATTGGGAACGATGCTAGGGCTTCAGATGTGCTAAAAGAGATCCACAGAAAGATGGAAAGTAGGGTGTGCCATCAGGATCTGTTTAGTCCCCTGGGATGGAGGCCGAGAGGGGGGAGAGCCCACAGTTGGTAGTCTGCTACAGAGCTGAGGATGAGACCGGGAGATTGGGTTTGGAGGAGAGGAGGGTGAGTGAAGATTTGGAGATCTCCGATTTGCTTTCACTCCCTGTCTGTTTCCTTGGACAACTTGCCATTTTCCTAGAAGCAGATTCCTAGGGAACGTCTGTGGGAATTGGCTGCTGAGGCAATGTGCTGAGGTGGTGAGGGAGCCGGTAGGAGATCTGCTTGATACTGGAGGTGGAGCAGAGGGGAAGGGGAGGGCGCAGGGGATGGTCTGCTACAGACTTGGAAGATCAGATTTGTTGGAGAGGAGAGAGAGTGAAAAGTCTATTAATTAGCATAGAAAATAGGGTCGAAAAGCTAAGCAAGATCTTTCTTATTTCTATCTACTGCCAGTCTACAAATAGCTACTCTTAACTTTTTTTTGGGGTGTGTGTGTTTGGTGTCTTAAAGGGTTTTTCCCCCCAAAGAAATTAAATGACAACCACAGCCTTTTGTAATTTCTTTAAAATATATATTTAGGGAGCCTGGCTCAGCCGTGAAGATCACTTGCTGCTCTGACAGAAAACCAGGGTTCTATTCCCAGAACCCACGTGGTGGATCTCATTTAATTTCAGTTCTAGGGGATTGTCATCAGCTCTTTCCTGACCTTCAAGGGTACCAGGCATGCTTGCATATACAAACATATAGGCAAAATACACTCAGAAGATACATCTCTATGCGTGTGAATATTTTTGAGTATGTATTTGAGTATTTATGAGTATGTATATGCACTTGCTCAGCGATTAAGAGCACTTTAGTGCTCTTATGGAGTCTCTGAGTTCAGTTGCCCACACCCTGTGTGCAGTGGCTAACAACTGTCTCAAACTCAAAGCTTCCTGGGTTTGTTCTTTTTGGGGTGCAACGTGGAAGCATGCATTACACTGGCACTTTGTTGACTTTTAAGATAAATATAATTGTCAATGCCAACTCTTCCAGGTGAGGTGTTCTTGATTTTATTGGAAGAGACACTTAAGGGGTCAAGTTGGTTTTTCCGCAGTTGGAGCCTAAGGCCCAACTAAGGCTATTTAGACTACTCTCTGTTGTATTTACACGTGTGTGAATCTGTGAGCAAGAACAACTGTGCACAGATGAAAAGTTAAGTAGGTTGTACGTAGCCACCAGCTGGTAGGCACCCGCTCTAACCCCAACAGAAACTATATATTTAGCTTTGTACTTCCTGGGTTCAAGAGCCTGAAGTGTGTCAGCTACTGAGTGGGCTAGAGATACAAGCTTTGTCACGATGCTTGGTACTGTTTTCCCTAGCCGTCTCTCTCACAGTTTCCATGTACAAGATTGACAATGAGTCTGAGGATGTCCTAATGGTGGAGCCTTCCACACAGGTGCCTGGGGCATGTCTGAGAACTGTCTCTCCCGTTGTCCATTTGCATACTTTGAACTGTGACATTTCAAGTGCTTCCTCCTTCCTCAGAACAGGGAACAAAACACCGACTTAAACATGGATCTAGGTACTAACATCAAGGACTCTGGGAACTGGGTGCATTAGCTTTTTCAGGAATCACAGAGGGTATAAAAAAAGTTGCTTCCAAAATTCAAAAGGAAAACTACAGAATGAAAACTGAATGATGTGTAATCAAACGCGTTCAAACTGTGGTGTCACAACTCCGTAGTGAGCAACCAGCTTTCTTCCTGGTCCTGATATTTGCACGTTATCAGCTAATCCAGTGCTGTGTGAAATGGCGAATGGCCAGTTTACAGTGTCGACTGTGGGATGCGTGTGTTTCATGATGTCTAATACAATGCAGAACTGGGGGCTGAGTGGGAGGTGAGATATTTGGAAGGAGTTGTGATACTAGGAATCAAAACAAAAACCATGCAGGGCTCAAAAGATGTTGAGTGTAATTAATGAGAAGAGCTCGGGATTTAGTCCGATTCAGCATGTCAAAGTTAAAGATGTCTGAGGACTTTGGTACTCTGGATGAGAAATATGAATAGAGTCTCTCTCTCTCTCTCTCTCTCTCTCTCTCTCTCTCTCTCTCTCTCTCTCTCTCTCTCTCTCTCTTTCTCTCTGAGATAGGCTTTCTCTTTGTAGCCCTGGCTGTCCTTGAACTCAGATCTTTAGACCAGGCTGGCCTCAAACTCAGTGATCCACTTCCTGGGACTAAAGGCATGCACCACCACCAACTGCCAGTATGAACTCTTAACCAGCACGGAGCCATTCTTGCAACCCCCACAACAGTATTTAGTTAGACTGGGGCTCTGAACCAAGAAAGACGGTGAGTGCTCTTGCATGGATGGACTCCTACTCATTCTACAGTCCTTCCCCCAGCCCCTCCAGACTCAGCCTCTAAGTCGTTAACTTGTCTCAGCTTCTTCTGTCTTCTGTTTATATCTAGGGGTTAGACATAGCCATACAGTCAGCAGGCATCCAATGACACATAGGTGTTAGCACCCTGCCTGGTGTACATCATTAAGTTCCACAAATGATATTTAGGCTTATCTTTTTGCCTTGCACCGCCCCCCCCCCCCCACCAAATGTTAAAATTTTTATAATGAAATGAGGAGGCTCAATTCACATTTCGGATATGAAAGCCTGCTTCTTGCTTTTAGTCTCTGCTTCCCGGGGCAAAAGGAAGACGAGGAGAAGCTCAGGCAGCTGACAGCAAAGGGTTATGCATCTGGCTCTGAGCGTCTGCCTGACCGATTCTAGAAGCCACGGAGAATGAACCTAGGTGTTGAAGGAGACCCTGGGTGGAGTTGCAGGAATTATCAGTCTCAACTAGGGGAGTGAAATTGTCCGCAGACACTGGCCAGGCTTGAGCTGTAACTGATAATCCCATTTAAATCATGTCCCACGCCCCCTAGCCCCCCGTGGCTCCAAATGGTTTCAGCTTTTTTTTTTTTTTAAAACAAGTTTGTCACTAAACTGACATGTTGTAGCTGTTGGTCTTTTATAGAAAGCTTCACAAGTAGGTCTTTCCTACCTTAAAACACAGGACTCTTGACTTCCCGGTTACCAGGATCTCTTCCACACACCCACGGTTTCAGTGAATGCTAAATTTATCTGAGAATCTACTCAGAGGCCTGGAGCCATGCCTCTACCCCAAGGAGGTCCCTTTGCAGAGTGTAGAAATCCCTGAGAGGCGGTATGGGTAACATATGGGAACATTAGAGACCGGGAAACAACAAATATTATTTCTAATCCCAGCTCTGCTAATTTCTGGGTAACCATGGGCAAGTGTCTTTCAGAGCCCCAGTTTCCTTAGATTAAGAGTAGTAACTACGTGTGTGTGTGTGTGTATGTGTGTATGTGTGTGTGTGTGTGTGTGTGTGTGTGTTGCTGGGAGGATTAAATAGGGCATTGTGTCTGACTTTCAATGATGCTCTACAAATATTTCCTTTCCAAAAAGCTAGGCGCAAGAGAAGTTTAAACAAAGCACTGCCCTCCTGGCAAGATGAGCAATGGATGCCATCTGGAGAGTTCGGGGCAGCCACCGCCTGTGCCAGGAGCAGAATCCTTGAACTGTCTCTTTTCCTCCTGTGTGTAATTTCCCGGGGCAGCTGTATCTATTTATCTTGACTGGGAATTTGAACTTTGTCATTGCGCATTCCAAAGACCTTGTAAGGGTTTTCTGACTTGGGGGATACAAGGCAGTGAAGGGTACCCATGGAAGGACTCTGTGACCTCAGGCAAGTCCCCTAACCACACCAAAGATTAAAACCGCGGACTCGGGGGTGGGGGAAGGCGAAAGATCATGTTTGTGAAACACTTGTCAGAGTGCCTGCTGTCTAGTGGGACCTCATTAAAAAGTAGAGGTGGCTGCTGCCATTGACAGAGCTGGGGACTGCTTTTCTGCAGGAGGAACCGATGGATTTCTGAGCCTTCTTCTTGCCTGCCAGGCCCACATTCACTTTAAGCTGTCAGTCTGTAGTGGAAGGCACCTTTGTTCCCTGGCTGAGGCAATCCAGGCCTGTATGTCTGAAGCTAGGCAGAAATCTTTCCTCTTGATCCCCATTGCAGAGGCCAATTCTTTGTCTTTTAAAATACCCAGACACGCTAGCATGTATGTATGTGTATGTATGTATGTGTGTGTGTATATGTATGTATGTATGTATGTATGTATGTATTTATTTATTTATCTATTTATCTTTCCGAAAGTTAAATTGAGGTTTTTGGTCGAAACTCAGCCTACGCCTACTTGAAAAGCCAACTGGCTCATTGGGCAGCCGACAAAGCTCTCGGGATTTCCCCACAGGCAGGGGAGAGTACAGACAGGAAGCCAGGGACCCAGCGCCTGACCAGCACTTCCTCCCGGGAGGCTGGAGCTTACTCTGTCTTGCAACGAACTGTCTATAGAACGTGCAGGCCATTATAGCTGCAGTCAGCAACCCGCCTGGTTGAGAGACAGTCCCTGCGGGCATCTGCTTGGGTCTAGACTCTGCTGGCTTTAAGGTGGGAGCTGCTGGCTTCTGCCCTGAGATGCTGACACAGCCCAGCTGGGCTGGAACCTTCCATTCTGGCTCAGCCGCTTCCTCCCTAGCTGCCACGAGGAGGGAATTGAGAAGGGACTTTCCAGAGAGAGTTAGCTCGCAGGGTGTGGAATGGAATACAAGCATATGCAAATTGGCCTGTGAGTTCCTTCCTCTGCCCCAGTGAGCCAAGAGAAAGATGCTCTTCTGCAAGGCCCTTGGCATCTCTCTTCTCTCCCTGGATGGCGGCAGCGGGGGTCCATTGGACTGGTAAAAAAAAACCCAAAACAAACCAAAAACCAGGAGCCATGGCAAAGGGGTGAGAATGTGGGATGAATCGGAGGAAGCAGCAAAATGAAGAGGGGTGGGGAAAAGAGGAAAAGCCAAATTGGAAAAGATAGGTAAACTGGAATTTGAGCTCACAGAGAATTGGAGTTAGAAAAACAATCCTTGCCAGCTGATTTACTATGCACCTATCTTTTGTCTGAGAGTCAGCTGGCTTTTGTACAGTGGATTATTGCAGAGTGAATGGTGCATTAAAGATATAATCAAGATGTTCAAGGCGTAGTGAGTGACACTAGAGTTAAAGTAGGTGAGGCTTTTGTCATGGGATGTAAATATAAAAATGTCAGTGCCTTAGGAATACTTCCAGTAATATAGATTAAACATGGGCTTGTTTCTGAAACGAAAATAATGTTAACCTTTTGTGACTTTCGGATGGGATGGCGATATGGGCGATACAATAATATGCTTCCTTCAATCCTGGTCTTGTGGCTCCTATTTGGCAAGTCATCAGTTTTCATATAGTGACAGTAATAAAAAAAATTACATTGTCAAATATGGAGCATAGGGGGTGCATGGGAATTATGATATACAATTTTGTTTATTGTATGACTGTTCTCAGTTACTTTCAGTCTTGTCTGTAGAAGGAACTTTTTATTTTTCAAAAGCATTCTTTTTTTTCTGTTAAACTTGTCTTGTATTTTAATTGGCAATAATATAACTTTTCTCTCATGAAACCCGTGGGCCTCAGGATTATTTATTAGAGCATTTTCTTGGCATTTGAGATATTTCTAGTCAATATTGTTTTACTCAGCTGTTTCTGTCCAGCTTTGGTTTTTGTCTCAGCCTTTTCTGATTGCTGATATTTTGTCCTCCAGTTCCTGGTATTGCATTGTGCTTTTGAGCAGAATTGATGTTATTGTTATTATTAATTATTATTAATAATATTATTAATCTCACTGCTGTCCTTATTCACTGCTTGCATGGGGTAAGCACCTAGAATCTTTGTGTGAGAAATCAGAGGGAGCAACAGAGGTTGAATCTCTGACTGGGGTCTGCTCAAACTGGATTTGCTTGTGTTGTTGGAGGGTGGGGGATTAGCCTTTGGACCTTAATTTCAGATACTAGAAGGAAGGCCCAGGCAGGGGATGGGGTGAGAAGCTACTAGGGCTTCTGGTGATACACCTTTGGTCCTCTCCTCTATGGATTCCTAAACTCCACTTTTTCTAAGGCACTGTGTGTGTGTGTGTGTGTGTGTGTGTGTGTGTATAATGTACTTCCCCAGCTCAGGGCAGTATTGTCTTCTCTGTCAGCAATTTGTGTTATTGGGTGTGGTTCCTAAGAACCAGCATTGGGCACTTTTTAAATTGTGATAATGATCCCCCTCTCAGATTGTTCTAGAATCTGGCAACATTTTCTTATTTGGCCTCTGCTTCAATCCCAGTTAATCAGAAATTTGTTTTAATAACTTATAGTACATGTTTATAATTTACAATTTGTAAAGCGATTCTGTATGTTTTTTAATATAACCCGTGAAATCTGGAAGGTTAAGAGTGGCAGTAAAATTGTCACATCACTGAGAACTTGTTAAATACTTGTGGCTTGAATGAAACATACCCATTTCATTGCTAAGGAAGTGGAGACTTAAGTAGATCGAGCTGCCTACCCAAGGCCTCATTTTGCAGTAGGGACTCCGACTCATACTTGATTTTACCATGTCACACTGGCTCAGATAGGGTCTATGCTACACACACATACACACACACACACACATTTAAGATGATACCTTACCCTGTAGCCCAGGCTGGCTTGGAACTCACTGTGTAGCCCAGGCTGGCCCCAACTCATGGAGTTCTTTTTGCCTCAGCTCCCCAATTCTCTGCATTTGCGGATTTGAGCCACCACACCTGATTTTCTGATCACTGTTTGCTATTCATTGTGAAGAAAGGTATCTTTTGATTCTGTAAGAGAAGACTATTGTAAACTCATGTCTGTTCCACTGGCCATCTGGTTGCTACCCTTCAACTGGCCAGTTCAGTCCAGAGAATAAGGTGTTAAGGCCAAGAGAGTAAATTAGAGAAAAGAAAGGCAGACTGGCCACAAACCCTTTCTTGGCTGTGAGGGGCTCAGAGATATAACAGCCTTTATATGGATAAAAGCTATGTGCCAACCAAGGCTTCCTTACTGAGTTCTCTCTCCTTCCAGAGTTTCACTTATGTAGACCAGCCTGACCTTGAACTCACAAAGATCTGCCTGCTGCTGCTTCCTGAGGACACAGATTAAAGGCATGCACCTCCACATCTGACTAGATCTATCTCTTTTATTTTATTTTTTCCCCTGAACATCAAACTGGCCCCTGTTCTACAAGGGTTTGCTCCTGCATTTCTGTCTGTGGGCATCGATAGGGATTGAACTCCCAGCTTTCCACTTTCATAAATGCTAAGCAAGCACTCTACCACTGAGCTATAGCCTGAACCTTCTTCATGTCTTATTTGAGGTAGGGTCTTGCTAGATGCCTACACTGGTATTAAACATGCTGCATCGCTCAGACAGGCCTTGAGTTTGTGATCCCCTGTCTCAAGCCTCCCAAGTAGTGAGGATTACAGTTTATTTAGCATTGGGAATTGAACCCAGGGCCTCATGAATACTATTCAAGTATTCTACCACTGAGCCAGCTCCCTGGCTTTTGGGTTTGTTTTAGGTGGACACGTCACCTTCCAGGGAGTTAATTTACATTGCATTTAATAATTAATATAAATACATTTACATTTACAATGCAATTTATATTGCATTGATGACACAATAAAGTCTACTTATTAAAGTCTACCTTAGATTTGGAAGATGTCTCTACTCATTCTGTGTTCTTTAAGACCAAAGAAAGATTATTTCCAAGTGAATGTCTTGACCATCTAGGTGAGCCTTTCTAGCAATGGGATTGTGGGTTTTGGGTTCAAACAGTTCCAAAGGAGTCTTCCACTATGAGGGTACTCCATCTGAGCAGTGGCTTGTCTACCACTCTGTACAGAACATTCTTAGGTTCCTTATTGTACTAAAATCCCATTTCTTTAGGTGTATAGCTACTTGGATCCGGTCCTTGGTAGAGTGAAGCCTCAAGTTCATGGAGGAAATAAAAGTGGCTGTCTTAACCTCGTAATATGTTTTGGAGGTTTGAGCATGAGCTTTAGAGACCTCGGAGGAAGCTAACTGCAGAATTGGACAATGGCGATGTATAGCCTTGTTTCTTTGGGCCATTGGGTGGGTCAAGATTTGTTACTATTTCGGGGCAGCCAAGTATTCAGGGGTCAGCAGTGTTTGGCTTAAGAACAATGTCACCAGTTGTTCCCACTGCTGGAGAAAATGTCACTCATATTAGCTCAGGCATTAAACTCAAAAGAAAAGAGTTTGATTGTAGCAAAATTAGTCTGTGCTCACATTCAGTTCCAATCGCATTCCGATTGCCAGAGAGTCTTAAAAGGCTACACCAGCAGCAGAGAGAAGGAAAGGCTAAGCTAGCTAGGGAGACTTACCAGTGGGATTCTGTCAAGGGCTCATCTTCTTGACTTCTGTAGCCTGAGATTCAAAGTTCTGTCTGTGAAGTTTCTCCTAGAGCAGAGTTACGCAAACAGTTGCAATGTTTTCTTTTTCTTTTTCTTTTTTCTTTTGACTGAGATGAACCTCTTTGTGCGTGTCTGTGTCACTACAAAGGGCATCACAAGCCTGTCTTGCTGTTCTTGATGATTTTCGAGTCTCACCCAAAAAGAACTTCTTTAAGGGATAGTTATTATAAAGAGTTATTCTTACCTTTACTTTGGAATTGTTGTTTATTTGCTTGCATTTGTGTATGTGTGTATGCACACATGTGTACATGTTCATGCATGTGTGCTTGCATGATCATGTATTTGCATGTGTGTTCCTCAGGAGCCACTGGTTTTTTTCCCCTTCTTTTTATTAAACTAAAGCCTTTTGGTTTAGTTATTATTATTTTATTATTTTATGTGCATAGGTGTTTTGCCTGCATAGATATTTGTGCACCACAGGCATGCCCACAGAGGTCAGAAGAGGATATTGGATCCCCTGGAACTAGAGTTGCTAACTTGTGAACTGCCACAATGGTATGGAGAATCAAACCGAGGTCCTCTGGAAGAGCAGCCAGTACTCTTAACTGGGGAGCCATTTTTCTAGCCCTTGGCTGTTTTTTTGAGAGAGGATTTCTCACTGGCCTGGAGCCATAGTGACCTGCCTTCCTCCTACTGTCTCCCAGGTACTGAGATTATACATATACCGTGCCTGGGTTCCTCATGCTGTGGTGACCCCTAACCATAAAGTTATCCTTGTTGCTACTTTATAACTGTAATTTTGCTCTTCTTATGAGTTATAACGTAAGTATCTGTTTTGCAGGATATCTGGTATTCAATCCCTGTGAAAGCGTTGGTTGATCCCCAAATGGGTTGCGACCACAGTCTGAGAACCACTACTTTAATCCCAGTACTCAGGAGAGAGAAGCAGGCAGGTCTCTCTGAGTTCCAGGCCAGCCAGGGCTACATCATGAGACTATGTCACAACCACAACCACAGAAACATGGGCTTGAGGCATCTAGCTCAGGTCTTCCTGCTTGTAAGACGCCTACCTCACCAACTGAGCCACCTTTCTAGATTTAAAATTTATTTTGACACAGATCTGGTGTTCATTTTTTTGTAGATGTTATTTACTTTCATATTCATTCATTCATTCATTCATTCATTCATTCATTCACTTTATGCCCTACTCACTGCCCTCTCCTAGTCACCCCTTCCCACAGTCCTTTCCCCTTCTCCTGTCCCCTTCTCCTCTGAGCTGGTAGGGGCTCCCCTGGGTAACCCCCCCACCCCCACCTCCTGGCACATCAAGTCTCTGTGAGGCTGGACACATCTTCTCCCACTGAGACCAGACAAGGCAGCCCAGCTAGAAGAACATATCCCACAGACAGGCCACAGCTTTGGGGATAGCCCCTGCTCTAGTTGTTCAGGACCCGAATGAAGGCCAAGCTGCATATGTGCAGGGAGCCCACATCCAGCCCGTGGATGTTCTTTGGTTGGTGGTTCAGACTCTGAGAGCCCTAGGGTCCAGGTTGGTTTGTTCTTCCTATAGAGTTCCTATCCCCTTTTGGGGGCCTGCACTCCTTTCTCCTGTTCTGTAAGAGTCCCCCAGCCCCATTCACTGCTTGGCTATGGGTATCCGCATCTCTCTGAGTCAGCTGCTGGGTGGAGTCTCAGAGATAACTCTCTGAACTTCTCCTAGCTTTCACTTCTGTTATTTCTCTTCCCACTATGCTTCATGGTTATCGGTAGAGATGTTCTACCTTTGCATGAGGGACCTGTGATGTCATAGAAAATTTGAGAGAGAAAATTCAGGATTAAGTAAGATAAGTAGCACTAACCCCGTCTGTGGATTTTGGCTGCCATTAAATACTGAGATGAATGTATTGGAAAGAGTGAGTGGCCAGCTTCTTCACGATCTCTCTAACTCGGGCCTTGGTCACAGCACCAAAAGCCAGACTTTGAGGTTGAGTTTCTTTGAGACTGTTAATATTTAGATCTCAACCATCTGTTTGTCACTTTGGGGGCTGTCCTGTGCCTTGTAGGCTGCTCTGGCCTCTTCCTATAGACTCAAGACACACTGACATGGCGGTCAAAACCACTTACAGTCATTGCCAGCATCCTCGGTTGAGAACAGCCACTCTGGAGGATTCCTGTCAGAGCCTGTACACTGGCTCTCCTGTTTACTGAGCGCATGTCTCCATTGCCTCCTAAGGCAAATGGCAATATTGCCTATCTCCTGTGGTAGGCTTGGGGGACCTGAGCTAATGTACCTGAGAACACATCAGACGTGGCAGGACAGAACAGGGTAACTTTAGCATTCACCCTTTCTCATAGTGCCCCTCACTCCTTAGTACCCACGAGGACGTGGACTCTCCCTTTTCACCCATGCCCCTCCCCATTGTGGAGTGAATGTGTTTAAATCACAACGATATTTACCCTAAATAGCAAGTCTATGTTAATGAAATGCAGCTTGCCCTTCAGAGCTCCACAGTCACCAATTAATCAGCTCCCATGATAAACTCATCAAAAACGAGCATGGATTTTTATTTGCGGCTACAGAAACGGTAATTCCGGTTATTTAACAGGTCTTTAAGTGACAAGCCACCTCCGTGGAATAGCAGAAAGGCCCAGAAGTAACTCTGTAAGTAAGATGGGAACGCCAGTGTCGGGTAGATAGAACTCTGGGGTGTGAATCCTGAGGATTTACTTGATTCATTAACTTGATAGTTTGGGGGAACTAAACGGTAGTTTGTTCAATTGTTGTTAAAACCCACCGTCTTGTTGGATCGTGGGAGGGAGTTTGTAGAGGTAATCCTCATTTCCCAGCATGCATGTTACTTAGTGCCTGTATTTTTTTTTCCTCTCTGTAGCAGTGGATTTTGAGAAGCAGTGTTTGTGTCTAAGATGGAGATGAGATAATTCAAGTGAGAGCAGACCCCGCAGAGGATGCTATCTCTACTCTCTCCCTTTGCCCCTAGGGATCAATTCCAGCACTGGGTGGAACTGGGCATGCGGTTTGGAAAGGGGAGATGGGAGCTCTGTTCTGGGATGCTGATGTTGTAGGGCAGCTGGACTCAGCGTGGACTACTCAGCTGCCCTCAGTTTATCCCTCTGTCAGGGGAAGAGAGTGGGTTCCAGACTTGGCATAGTTAAGTGCCCAGCTGCTGTAGAAGGCTGTTGAACCTTTCCAAGTCTTGCTTTCCTCACATATAGTGTGATGCTGGTAAGACAGCCTGCCTCATGGCTTTGCTGTGGAATGTGTTATGATCCACGCGGCCCAGTGGCTGGAACATAAGTGCTTGATGTTGGTAGTTGTAATCATATTGTTATTAGATGTTCAGTAGTGTCTGTGAGCCAGGCGTTGTATGGGGGATAGGATGAAGAATTCACTCTCGTCCAGTACAATATTTCTCATGCTTACAAAGTGTCTACTGTCTGGAGATAAGAATGAAAGTATTTCCACTGTGTCAAAGGTCATGAGGCCACAGGGCCAGAGAAACCTTTTGTGAGGTTGCAGCCTGAACATGAATAGAACTTGTTCCAGGAACTGAGCCTTAACAACCACAGAAGGTTCGACCCAAGGCACTGGTAACATTCACATGCGGTAGACTGTCACAACAGTGGAAAGAGGGATAGAACTTAGAGCTCCCCCTGCCCCGCCCCCACCAGTAAGTAGACATTTATAAACTTGGAAGTAGACTGGTGGGAGGACCAAGGAGAAATGTCTTGGCCATTTTGGTCTAGTGAGCTCAGCCTTTAGCTAGTATCCATGCCTTTGAGCATGTTTTGTGTCAGGCTCTGCTGCATCCTAGCCGATGAGGCCTTAGAACCTCAAGGTGCCCAGGACCCAGCACAAAGCACATAGGCTGGAACCCTTTGTCTGGTCACTTATGGTTCACAAAGTCTCTCTTTGTTTCAAGGACCCACTTTATGGTTTTAATTGGGCTTTCCTTCCCCGAAAGGGTTAGCAAAGTGGAATACCAGAGGATTGCCTTGCTGTTTTCTTCTCACTGGCAAAGACTTATTGGATGTGTTTTTAAAATGTTTTCTGGTCTGTTCTAGCTCTCCTCCTAAGGCTGTGTGCAGAGATGTGATGAGGTATTTATGTATACCATTTAATTTTTTTTCTTTAAAGTAAAAGGCTATGCAACTATTTTCTTTTTTCCTTTCTTCCTTCCTTCCTTTCTTCCCTCCCCCTCTCTATGTTTTTCTCTCCCTCTTTATTTTTTCTTTCTTTCTTTCTTTCTTTCTTTCTTTCTTTCTTTCTTTCTTTCTTTCTTCTTCTCTTTCTTTGTTTTTTCTTTCTTTCCCTTCTTTTTTCCTTCCTTCCTTCCTTCCTTCCTTCCTTCCTTCCTTCCTTCCTTCCTTCCTTCCAAGAAAGAGCATAAAATAATCTAGATACATCTTCTTTACACAATAGGAAAACAAACAGAGATATTGGCATTAATTTAGCTTTGAGAGGTTTTTAAACTCATAACCAAGTACCAAGAAGTGTCTCTCCTGGAAGTATCGCACATGGGAAGCCCATTTATTTTTCTAATCACTTAGCAAGAACAAAGAACCAGACATGTGTTTTGGGTAGAAGGTTGGCAGAGTCACATTTATAACAACTTCCAGGTTTGTATTTAACTTTACCCCAGGTGCTAGGAAGAACACACATGAGAAAAAGTAGTGAGTTCTTGAAAAAGAAAGGTTGCTATAACTTCGACATAATAGACCATGGCCAAGTATTTCTTTTCACAAGGCAAGCTGAGTATTGACTTCAGTTTTCCTGAGTTTGGCACCAAGGTAGGGCTCACACTGCTCAGAGCGCTTGTGTTGGCAAATTCAAGTGACCAGTGTGGTTAAAGGAGCTTCTATTCTTTGGATTTCCTGGGCTGTCACTACAAATCTCTTGAAGCTTAACAGCGTGGCTCATGGCTTAGAGAATGTTCTAGTAAATGGGAGACAATGGCTGTGTCTGGAGGCTGACTACATTCAGAGATTGGGACCTAGAGGCTGGTGGGTATGGGGGTCGCGTGCAAGCTGACGGGGTCAGGGTTGGAACAAGGCAAGGTGCATCATTTAGAAACCTCCTCGCTACTGGTGATGCAGGGACAAACACAGGGACCTTGTAAGGCTGTCATTTAATAGTGCTCTTCAAAACCAAGCATGCTGGATAGGCAGAAAGTGGGAAAATGACTAGAGGCAGGAGAAAATTCCCTAGATGGCAGAGAAAAGGACTTATTGATTATAATGAAAAGGAAGGTTACTAGGCCTTGGTAATTCTAGTAACTCCAGATGTTGAGACTGGAGGATTCCTAGCTTAATTAAGGCCGTCTTTTTGTTTTGTTTTGTTTTTTAGATTTGGTTTTTTCAAGACAGGGTTTCTCTGTATAGCCCTGGTTGTCCTGGAACTCACTCTGTAGACCAGGTTGGCCTCGAACTCAGAAATCTGCCTGCCTCTGCCTCCCAGAGTGCTGGGATTAAAGGCATGTGCCACCACACCTTAAGGCTGTCTTTGATAACCTAATGAGATTCCATTAAGAAGGTGGGAGGCCGGGCATGCAGCTTAGTGGTAGAGCATTTGCCAGATATGAGGGAGGCCCTGAATTTGATCCCTAGCTCGTTGGAATGGTGTAGAGTCTCCACTTCTGAGAGGAGGGGGATAAAAAAGGCAGAATCACAGCCTCACCGTTTGAGATCCTGTGGGAGTTAAACGGTAGGATTAGTTGATGGCTATTTAGGATGATTTCGTATTTTCTAGTTGTTCATCAAGTCGAGCTAGAGTATTTGAATAATGCAGTCAGATCCCACTTCTCCCCACATTCTGTAGAGCAGCCCTGAGGTCCCAAGCAAGGCTGGTCTGGACAGTTTGCCTGAGCCTCCCTTGGCCTGCTCTCTCCTAGATGTGGGCCACACCCTATCAGACTTTACATACTATGTTTCTTTCCTTTTGACTGTTTTGTACCAGACCACAGTGTGCTGACGTCAGGGTCTCTCCTTCAATGTGGGTCTTTGGGAGCACTGACTCTTCGGAGCCTCGAGGCGGACATTGGAGGCACACATCACGAGTGAACGTGATTGTTGGTATCATGCTCAGTGAGTTCTCACGTGGGCGGGGCAGAGGCTGCATCCCCAGGTGGAGGGAGAGATGGCACTGCATCAGTGCAATTGGCCTTTAGAAGCATATCATGGAAGCTTGGCACGCTGTGGGAGGCATCCTACCCGCACATTCTCGCTATGCTCATAAAGCTCCCGAGGAGAAGGGATCACATGATACCGTCGTCCATCTTTGGATTCTGGCTCACGCAGGAACTTTGTGAAGGCACACAGGCTAAAGGAAAAAAAAATGAATTGGGCACAAATGGAGGTGACTTATTTCAGTTTGATGCATACCATGGGAATGAGGGCGTAGGAAAATGAATTTAAGAACTCCAGGTAGCATTTATTTTGCTTCCTTTCTTGAAAAATCACTATATTGTCTTCTGTGATCCAGGAGTGTTCTAGAAGCTGGAAATAATATTATGGAACCAACACCTACCCTCTCCCCACCCCGACATGAAAAAAGTTAAAATTGAGCTTATATAATCAGAAAAAAAAACCCTCGGAATATGAATCATATGATGTATCTAGAACACAGTTCTTATAATTTAATAATAAAAAGACAAACAGCCCAGTTTAGGAGTGGCAAAAGATGTGAATAGATTTTTTTTCTCCCCCTGATCAAAGTAGCTGTGCAAATGCAGTAGCTGGATGAAAAGGTGCTCAACCTCATTAGCCACCAGGGAGATGCAAATCAAAACCACAGTGAGGCACCACTTTGTACCTACTGGGAGGAGAACTGCAATCAGAAAGTCAGGCAATAACAAGGATGTGGAGAAAAGAAACCCCAGGACCCTGCAGGCGGAAATGTCAAATGGTGTAGCTGCTTTGGCAAAGAGCGTGAGAGTTCTCTGAAGGGACGTGGATTTAGTGTAACCCCCACCATCTACTCTTAGGTACACAGTGAAGAAAAATGACAGCATGAATCAGCACAGAGCTGGGAATGGTCCTAGAAGCATTCGTAACAGAGAAAGAGTAGACATGGGCTGCAGAGAGGGCTGTGTCTGGAAAAGTAAAAATAATATGAACACCCATCAACTGCTGATGGATTAAAAAAAGGGGCCTATCTATCTGGTGGACTATCATTTTCCCATGAAACCCATAAAATGAATTAAACACTGATACACACACTAAGGCACAAATAAAATTTGAGAACATTAAGTCAAAGAATTAGAGACCACACGTGATCTGAATTTGGTCATTAAAAATGTAAAATGCTCTTAATAGGCACACACACACACACACACACACACACACACACACATAAGTGTATATGTGTGTGTGTATGGCCTAGAGATAGGGTATAGAAGTAAATGTGATTAGCTTGTAGTTTAGGGATAATTAAAATGTTCTTAGATTAACTATGGTGACCGGCAAACAATTTCATGGTAATATTAAAAGCCATTGAGTTTTATCCTTTATGAGTAGGTGAATTGCATAGTCGTAAGTTCTACTCTAATAAAACTGTTATAATTATTTAAAATAATTAGTTATTGTTGTTGTTGGGGGGGGTCTCCTTTTCAGAGTCTTACTTTATAATGCTAGTTGGTCTGGAACCTATAATACCACCTAGGATGGCCTTGAACTCCCAGAAATCCTCCTGCCTCAGCCTCAGGAGTGTTAGGGTTACAGGAATGTGCCATTGTGTCAAGCTTCCATTTCTATACTTTCAAAAAAAAAGCACTAGCATGGGCTCGGCCCTTGTGAAAATATAATCTTGTTTGGGAGATAGTATTTATCAATAATTACATCAAAAGCTCTAGCAGTTAGTTTTAAACTATGGTCAGCTCTATGAAGGGAAGAATTGGACCTGACACAGGAGAATGGCAGGTGTCACTGGAGGAGGAAGAAGAGGTATTAGTGAGGCTATTACACTCAATGATTCTAACAGACCCCTAAATAGCAGTGGCTTGAAAAGCTCCTGCTCTTGCTGATGTGAAGAAATAGTTTCAATCATCTAGTACAGTGCCCTGCCTGCCCTACCATGAGTGTTGTATGACCCACACTGCATGGAGTGGGTGCAGCTGCACTGTGCCCTCTGTCTCCATGTAGAACTGGGTCACTCAGGAAATGGGGTCTCTGTGCCAGGAGTGTGTGTACTCTGGGGGTTCTGTGCACACAGAAGAGATACAGGGTGACTGTTCAGTCATCTCTGCTATTGATGGTCTTGCTGAGGAGGTGATTCAGTGGGTGAGAGCCTCAGAAGGAATGGGCGTCGAGGACAGTTTTCCAGGCCGGGGCATATGTGTGAAGGCACAGTGGGGACAGGAAAGACGATCTGTCATGTTACTGATTGCTTTGTACTTCAGGCTGTGCTTGGAGTAGTCCTCCTGATACAGCTCCCTCTGTGCTGGGATTGCAGGATGACTTCAAACTGACATTTATCCTGTTGCAGGCTCTTGACTGTTGAGATTACAGGCCTGCACCACATGCCCAGTGTGTTTAATGATTACTTATGAACTTGCCTAACTTGTGTCCCAAATCCTTATGCATCGAGAGTGTCAAGTCTGCGAAGGCAGTGCCTCTGGATTTATCAGGGATTTTTCCTTGTGTCTTTACAGGGCTGGCAGGATCTGGCCTGTGAGGAAGGACCATGCCTCATCTGGAGATTCTGTGTGTATCCTCAGCTCTGAGAACTGAATTCCATGGGTTATATCAATGTCAGACCTGTGAAGTTCAGTTCTTCAGCTGGGATAGCTCTGTCATCACGGACCTGAGGAATACTGGCTGGAAGAAACTCTGAAGGCCTTCTTAGTCTTCCAAGGAACTTGAAAAGTAGAGAGTGTAGAGTGAAGGGTGGAACTGGTGGCCCCATGGGGATCCATGTTGAATCGAAGTATATTCTAGTTTCATTTCTGTTGCTCTGATAAAATATCTTGACAAAAACAAGTTGTGGGGAGAAAGAATGTATTTAGATTATAATTCCAGGTTACAGTTGATCATTATAGGGGAGACAAAGTAGAAACTTGAAGCATCTAGTCTCATTCACAGTCAAGAAGAAAAAGAGAGCCGGACAATGCGGCACACACCTTTACTCCCAGATTTTTGGAAACAGGCAGGTGGCCCTCTGATAGGTCAGCCTGATCTATAGAACAAGTTCTAGGTTAGCCAGAGCTATATAGTGAGATTGTATCTCAACAAAGAAAAAGAAAAGAAAAAGAGAGGAAACAATTTCATACATGCTTACTGGTACTTGATCCCCTTTCTACACTTAAAGGAGTCTAGGATCACCTGCCTAGGGAATGATGCTGCCTACAGTGGGCTTGGATCTTCCTATGTCAATTAATATCACCGATGTATCCACCCCCAGATATACATAGGTCAACCTGATCTAGATGATTCCTCACTAGGACTCTTTCTAGATGATCCCAGGTTGTGTCAGGTTGACGGTGCTAAGCAATGTAGTGTGGACATTCCTCCTCTGTGTGGGAAGAGTGTGGCATCCTGTAAACAGTTTAAACCAAGTGGTTCTTGCTGCTGTGACTCTTGTTTACAGTGGCTGATGATTTAGGATGAGTCAGGTATGAAGGGGACTAAGTGCTGTGCCTGCTGTTATAGGAGACTCATGGGAAACGCCACTTTAATGAAGCTTGAGACACTCAGCATTGCCAAGCAGTGATTTCCCAGTCTCTTTATGGGACCAGATGGAATTAATTGTACGTAACGATTATCCTTTAGCATGGTCTGCTGAAGTATCTGGCTGCTTTTTCAGATATGTAGCCAAGAAGGATAAAGAACACATCTTTCTTATGGCTCCTCATCCCTTTATTTGGACCCATGGTTTCTTGCCTACTTTAAGCAAACAAGAGGTAGAGTATCATTTTGCACACCCAAACAAGACAAAAGAAGTTGTAATTAGATTCCACTGTAATGGACAGTTCCTTCCAGGGATAAGGGATAAGGATTAGGAAGCATTTGAAAGTCTATTTGGATACATAGTCCACTAAATGTTGGGTCCCAGGTCTTTGTAGAAAAGCAATAGAGCCCTCTGCCACCAAGCATGTTGCGTTTGTTCTGAGAGTTGGGTTTGATTTGATAATGATGGCTTCTGCTGTCAGGCAGTGGGGAAGAGTGCTTTGGAAGTAGTATCTGGACTTCATCAAAGCTTTTGACTTGGTTGGGAATTTAGGAACGTGCCCTGTCTGTTGGGAACTCCTCTTTGGCTCATCACTATGATGACTTGGTGTCCTGGGATTTCCTTCTCACTCCTGTCTCTGAATGAGAAGAGAGGGAGGCAGCATGAGGTGGGGGACCCTACAGGACGCACATGCTCAGCGTTTCTTCCTAGGGACATAGGTATTTACTGTGCACCAGCTCCTAAATTCAGAGCTTGGCCTGTGTGATCTCAGTGAATCTTACCAATCCTCATCTCCGTAAGGTAGATTTCTTTTTTCTGTTGCTATGATAAAATGGCCTGGCAAAGATAATGGTTGATTTCGGCTCATAGTTCAAGAGTATCATTCATCATGGAGGAAGTGTGAGAGCTGCTGGTCACATGACATCTGCAGACAGGAAGTGGAGAGCAACAGATGCCCACAGCTCACCTTCTCCATTGCTGCAGTTCAGGACGCCACTCAGGGAAGGGGGCTACCCTCCTTTATGGTGGTTCTTCTCCCCTCAATTGACTTAATCAAGATAGTCCCTCCCAGGCATCCTCCATGGGGATCTTAATCCAAATAACCCCTCAGAGGGATAACTGGAGATACTTCCTAGATAATTTCTGATCTTGTTAAGTCAATACCAAAACGCTACAGTAGCCAAATTTAGCTGGGCAGTGGTGGTGCACACCTTTAATCCCAGCACTTGGGAGGCAGAGGCAAGTGAATTTCTGAGTTTGAGGCCAGCCTGGTCTACAGAGTGAGTTCCAGGGCAGCTGCAGCCAGGGCTACACAGAGAAACCCTGCCTCAAAAACAAAAACAAACAAAAAAAAAAAACAAAAAAAAAACCCCAAAAAACCCAAACCTGAACCAGACTCAATGGGAACAATTCAGCCACAGTAGCCCAAGAAGCAAATCCATGCCTTTCTCCTTGCTCAGCCATTATCAGAGAAGCTTCCTACTCCAGAACTGGGAACAAATACAGAGACCCAGAGCTAGATTATATGCAGAAAGCGAGAGATATCAGAACACTCAACCTTACGATGGGTGTCTCCATAAAATACCTCCTCTCTAGCTCAGGAAACTTTGCAGAAGTGGGGGCTGAAAAGGTGCAGGAGGCAGAAGGGGTGGCTGACATACAATAGACTCACAGAGGACAAGGTAGCATGCACAGGGCCTGCTCAGGTGCTACACCAGATAGGTTCGAGAGCCCAGAGGAGAGGTAGGCACATGGCCCCAACCCTACCGCAGAAGCTATCTTGAATGCTAGCTATGCACAAATGAAAAGTTAGTTTTCTCTAAGGGAGTCTATGGGGAAATGAACCATTTTCAATCCCCATGCCCAGGAATAGATGGCCAACATAAAACAAATTCAGCAGTGTCTTTAGGGGCTCTTTGTCTTCTACTGTTAAATCAGGGCCTTTTTGTTTGTTTGTTTTAACCTTACAGGTCCTTTGTGTATATATTACGGCCTCTGGTTTTCTGTTTGGGATTCCTCCTGTATGGGTCTCTACATCTGTGAGTTTCTTTTTTCTTTTTTCTATATTCTTTGTTTACATTCTAAAAGCTTTCCCCTCTCCCATTCACCCCCCCCCCCACACACACACATATGTCCCATAAGTCCTCTTCTCTCCATCCATTCTCCTATCTTTCCCCCTCCCCTTTCTCTGTCCTGGTACTCCCCTACAATGCTGGATCAAGCCTTTCCAGGATTAGGGCCCTCTTCTTCCTTCTTCATGGGAATCATTTGATATGCTAAATGTATCTTCAGTATTCAGAGCTTCAGGGCTAATTAATATCCACTTATCAATGATTGCATTCCATGTGTATTCTTTTGTGATTGTGTTACCTCGCTTAGGATGATATTTTCCAGTTCCATCCATTTGCCTAAAAAATTCATGAATTTGTTGTTTTTAATTGTTGAATAGTACTCCATTGTGTATATATACCACATTTTCTGTATCCATTCCTCCACTGAGGGATATCTGGGTTCTTTCCAGCTTCTGGCTATTATAAATAAGGCTGCTATGAACATAGTAGAGCATGTGTCCTTATTGCATGCTGGGGAATCCTCTGGGTATATGCCCAGGAGGGGTATAGCAGGGTCCTCCAGAAGTGTCATGTCCAGTTTTATCTGTGAGTTTCTTGTGCTCTTTTTCCTTTGGTTCTTTTTCTTGTTTGGTTGTTTTGTTCTGATTTTTTTTTTTGCTTTTGATTTATTTTATATTATTATCACTTCATAGATAGGCTTGTTTTCTAGGTAGAGACAGAAAGGGTGTGGAGCAGGATGGGAGGCAGAGTCGTGGGGAGGAACTGAGAGGGGTCGGGGAGGGAAACTATTGCTAGAATATAATGTATTCTAAAGCTGAATCATGCTGTTCAGATGGAAAAGGGTTGCTTGGTGATCGGTCCCTGGGCTCTACTGATCAAATTAAGGCCTCTCAACCCCCTCTGCCAGCTTCCATGCTGTGCTTATTTGACCTTTAGCCAGCGATTTGTCCTAGAACCGGAACATTGGCAAAGCTCAGCTGAGACCAGAGGTCAGTGTTGACATCCCAGATTGCCAGGGAGGATTAGGATTTATTTCTGAAACTCCCAGGACTCTGGGCTCAGTGCCTCTGTACAGCTGGTGCCCATGAGACCCAGAGATCTGCCTTTCTAACAGAGGATGATCTTATCACAGTAGAATCTTCCCAAAGCTGAGGGGCAAACCACACACTAAGCTCTGCCCGTGAGCACTCAATGGCAATTTACTAAATAAAAGGATGCTTCAGTCTCAGGGTGTGGCTTAGCAGTTGTTTACCATAATAAGCAGGGTTCTTGGTTCTAGTGCCAGCTCTGCAGAAAGAAAGAAAAACATTGTTTTAGTAGAGGTATGCGTTAAGATTTCATTAAGTAATCTATTTGCGAAGGATCTTTGAGGTTGTATTTTCTTTGTCAAAACTTCAGGGGCTTGGGAGGTGGCTGGGGTAAGAGCTGATTCTTTCTCTTGTAAGTTCATTTCCCACCTCAGGGGA
The DNA here is from genome assembly GCF_947179515.1 of Apodemus sylvaticus. Classification (NCBI taxonomy): domain Eukaryota; kingdom Metazoa; phylum Chordata; class Mammalia; order Rodentia; family Muridae; genus Apodemus; species Apodemus sylvaticus. The sequence goes on from NC_067481.1 coordinate 81,931,520, forward strand.
CTCAAAGCTGCTTGTGACTGTAGCTCAGGGGGGACCCAAAGCCTTCTTCAGGACCCCATGGGCATCTGTGTTCATGTGCTCAGACCTACATACAAAACAAAAGATTTCTCATGTATACGTGGAAAAGTCAGGTTACCCCATAGGTCATATTCTGTTTGAATTGATGTGTGATTATAAATTATAGGCTATTATAAGTTGTAGGAGTAAGTATATTGAAACATGATTATCAATTTATTAACGGAGACTTTTTTCTCTAGAGTAAGACTTGAGATTCATTTTTCTTTCTTTGTAATTTTCTTTATTGTTTGACCCTTACTTTGAGCATTTGTAATTAAAATAAATTTTTGTAGAAGACTTAATGCATAGTTGTACTGATTCCAGACCATACTGACACTGAGAGATGACTGGAGAGGAGTTCCTGGTATGTTGCCTGATAAAAGAGAAATTAACAGGCAATATGTAATATATTTTTCTTTCTCTTTTTATAAAAAATTTAAAAGATTTATTTATTTTATATATATGAGTACACCATTACTCTCTTGAGACACACCAGAAGAGGGCATTGGATCCCATTACAGATGGTTGTGAGATACCATGTGGTTGCTGGGAATTGAACTCAGGACCTCTGGAAGAACAGTTAGTGCTCTTAACCACTGAGCCATCTCTCCAGCCCCTGTAATATATTTTTCTTCGTGTGTGTGTGTGTGTGTATGTGTGTGTGTGTGTGTATGTGTGTGTGTGTATGTGTGTGTGTGTATGTGTGTGTGTGTGTGTGTGTGTGTGTGCCCTCCACCATTTCTACTTTATTTAGTGAGGCAAGGTTTCCTGTTGAACCCAGAGATCATTTTCCCAGGAATCCCATTTCTGCCTCCCAACTTAGGGCTTACAGGCTGCGGCTGTGTCTGCCCAGCTTTCATGTGGGTTCTGTGGACCTGAACGTTGGCATCTGCACTCACGCTTTAGGGCAAGAGCTTTGTCTCCTGAGCCATTGCCGCAGTGCTATTTTTTTCTTCCCAGAGGTTATAAATAGAGGCTGGAGAGATGGCTCAGCAGCTAAGAGCGCTCACTGCTCTTACAGAGGACCTGAGTTCAGTTCATAGCACCCAGAGGGCAGCTCACAGCTGCCTGTAATTCAGTCTCAGGGAATGTGATGGCCTTGAATGGTTTCTTTAGGCACCTGCATGTATGTACATCCCCATGTTGTACACATAAAATAAAAATAAGGAAATCTTTAACAAAAAAAGGTTATATAGGGTATGAATGTGTGTGTGTGTGTGTATGTGTGTATATTTAGTGTATGGTAGCAAGTAATTTATTTGTTTAATTATTATTTTTTCCTAACCAAAACAAAAACCAACCAACCAACCAACCAACAGCAAAAACACAGCATAGATGTGATGCTTCCTATGTGTGCATATATCTTGGACTAGCATCATCACTGAATCTGGAAATTGGTTAGTAATGCAATGTTAGTCTTGCCCAAGTCCTACTGGAGAAGAAAGACTCATTGAAATAGAAACAGGGTGGGGCTGAGCAATTCGATGGTCCAGCCCATTCTGTGACCTTTATATTTGCAGCTGCCTAGGTCAGTCAAAAGATAAACCTTATTTGACAGAACTGAACTGTAGCTCGCAGAGACCCGGAAGACTCTGGGCCCCCACCCAAGCCTTGAGAACTGAAGAGGTGGGCCACAGACCTTCCAGATCGTTGTTGAGGGTTTCCACCAGAGGAGAGTCTATTCCTAGTTCCTTTGAGAAAATATTCAAATTTGTTTCTTGACAGTTTCATATATGTATTTAGTGAATTCTGCTTACTCTTCTTGGCATTTTCCTCACTCCTGTTATCTCCTTCTCTTCCCTACATGCCTTATTCATGCCTGTTAGCCTGTGACCTGCCGGTCTACTGTTCACCGTAGCCTGCTGGGCTCCCTGATAAACAGCTGAAGACAGTAAATTTCCCTCCCAAGAATCCAACAGTAGCCAATAGCGCATCATGGAGGAGGGGCTTATGAGCTCCTCTCTATTCTGTGATTGGCTGTTGACAGGCTCAGTCTTGTGTAGGATAGGTGCAGTTGACTTCAACTATGTTGTTTCCCTGGATTCTTAAGATACAGTTTTCAGTGTCCTAAATCACCTGAAAGAGCTGTTAATGAAGGCAAGTCCTAGGTCCCTCCCCAACCCAGGGACTTAGCTTCTCCAGGGATCTGTCATTTTAACCCCGGCCCAGGATGGAAGGATGGATTCCGCCAAGCAGTTTCTAAGACAGCACTATCGCCCTATGCTCCTTTTCAGCTCTTTCGTCTCCCCCTTTATTTCTGTGATCGATGGGATCTCTGAAGCAAATTCATCATCCTCGGTTCCTCAGAAAGAGCAGCTCAGATGCAGCTGGTGATGAGTCTTGGGAGTAATGATAATCATAATGGAAGTATTGATTAGCCATCTTCAGACAACAAGGAAGGGCGTGATTTATCAGCTCACGATGATGGGCTGTTTGGGAAGTTGGACACGTGACCATCTGGGTAGCCACGGCTCTGCCAGGTTGCTATAATCCAGACACAATGGCTTTTGATGATTTTTCCGTTAGCCAACTCTTTACCAATCAGACAGGAAAAGTCCCCTTTCATAGATTTGTTATACGTGGAAACTCTCTTGTTCTCTTTTCTTTAGTATTTCAGGGCGGCCCATGTTGGGGTATCCATGTGGTCAGGATAGAAAAAACACTCTAGGGTGGAAGTTAGGGAACCTGACGTTTTGTCCACTTCCTCTTTGCTCTTCTTTCAAACTAAGCTGATTTTTACAACTGGTTTTGGAAAGAAATTCTGCCCCTGTCTCTTGGGGGAACCCTTCCAAATAGAAGTTAACTCCGCTTCTCCCTCTCAACTCAGAATATCTTATTTATTTGTTGGCTTTTCCACATATGTGTATCATGAATCTTGATACATTGATACCTTGATACTTCCCCCACTCTCCTCTCAAACTCCCTTTAGAGCTCCCAACAAGACTCCCCCCACTTCAAGTTCTCCTTCAGTTTTAATTATTCACTGAGGCCATTTGTTGCCCACATATTAGATGGGGATGGGTCAGAGAATGAGCAACCTACCTGCAGCCACACCTGCAAAGAAAAATTATCTTCTTTCTCCCAGCAGTCATGAGTATCAATAGCTTCTCAGTGTGGGGGTGGAGCCTCATGAGCCCCTTCCCCCATCCATGGTTTTCATCTTGTGCAAGTCTTGTGCAGGTGACCACAGCTCTTGAGTTCATGAGGCCAATAGCCATGTCATATCCAGAAGGCAGCATTTCACAGCTCTCCTTCCATCCTCTGGTCCTCAACACCCTCCCCCAACCCCCACTTCCTTAATGCGCCCTGAGCCCTGGTGTGGGCTGTGATTCTTGAGAAGATGTAAGCAACATGGCAATTTCCTTTATTGGGTGTTTATGGTTCCTTACTTGAGAGTGTGTCCTTTTTCTAGATGTGCCTTTGAAGTTCACATGGGACACCTGCTATGACATTAAATGAACTGCCTGGTAGAATCCAGTGTCCTCTCTGGATTCCTTTCAAAACCTTCTCTGAGGGGATTTGCACTTTATTGAAGCACTTTCATGAATATCAGTGTATTTTTGGAATTTGCATTCATACCACGATGGAATGGGTCTTCCTATGCTGATTTTAGACAGGAGAAGATGGAGTTTTCAACATGATCTTTCCTTGTGACATGAAGTTGCGTTCTAAAACATCAATCAGCATGTAAAGTAGAAACAGTTAAATCTAAGCATTCATAGGAAGACAACTTTAGATGGTAGTCTGTTGTGGGAAATATTAAAAAAGTGAACCCGCCATCTCTCCTGCCCCACCAGGCCTCAGCAGCATGTCCTGGCGGGGTCCTGCTCAGTGCTGAACTATTCTCTTCCAGCTAGATCGCACAGCATGTCGGCTGTGTTTTCTCCACACCATAAACCATTTTAATCGGTTGACCCACATTCCAGTAATCAAGTAAATCAAAACTCTTAAAGCTTAATTAACTAATCGTATTTATGTATCAATAATTTCACAATTTACAAGATGCCAATACAGTAATTTAAGAGCTAGTTGATAATGATAAAAGCTTTATCCGAATATTTCTAACCTTATACAAACTTAGCTATTTGTGGCTAGTAAATGCCACCTAGGTCTAGGTCCAAAGCCATCTTGGTTCCTCCCTTTTCCTCCTGTGACCTCTGTACCCCCACTCCTAGCTCTGCCTCCCTTTTCCTATCCAATCACAGGCCTTCCACTGCCCTAATATGATTGGACGTGGAAAATCCTGCCACAGTAGTCCTTGTTTTTCTAAGTCGTTTTAAGACAGGTTTTCTTTGTCACTGTGTTGGTCAGGCTTTTGGGCTCTGAGCCTCCGGAAAGCCCTGGTCTCCAGTGCCTATGTGTCATGGCACCCACGTGGAGGTCAGAGTACAACTTTCAGGAGTTGGTTCTCTCCTTCCACTGTGTGGGACCTTGTGACTGAACTCAGGTTGTCAGGCTTGGCAGCGTGGGTCATCTGCGCCATCTTGACAACCCAAGTGCGGTAGCTTTTAAGTGAGTTCTGGGGACTGGAACTCACTATATCAGGGTTGTGTGATAAGCACTCTAGGGACTGGAACTCACTATATCAGGCTTGTGTGATAAGCACTTTTACCCACTGGACCATCTTACCAACTCTTTCTGTTCACTGAGACTGTCTCAGAATGTATAGCCCTGCTTGGTTTAAAACTTGTTATGTACACCAGGGTGATTTTAAACTTGCAGTGATCCTCCTACACCAGCCCCCGGAGCTGATGGAATTGTAGAGATGCTGTGTCACACCTGGTTATGTTTTATTTTAAACTGAACATACTTTTTGTATAGAAGTAATAAGCATGTAAATATAAACTTATTACATCATTAGCTTATTACAATTAATTTTAGAAATATGGCAGGGCATAAAAGAAAACAAAATTATTAAAATTTAAAATGATAGACTGATTCTATGTTTTATCACTAGGAATGTGGGCAATTTAGAAAATCATGAAGGAGAAAAAATATCCACAAACAACAGCACATTGATTATCATTTTAAGTCCATCCTTTTTTCTTGAAGGTAATTGCTGTGAGCTTGCTCTGTGTTTATTATTTAACATTTTATCACAAGCATATCCTTATATTATATGGCCTGCATTTGCATTGTAAATGGCCATGTCTGCCGTATGTGGAGGTGGAGTGACTGTGTATTTTGAACTGGGCTTCTGACTTCCAAGTTTGTCTGTTTGTCTGTCTCTATCTGTCTGTCTGTCTATCTATTAATCTAGCATTAATCATCTATTTGTAAAAGCTACAAACTTTGTATTTCCCTAGGTGATTTCATATATGCATATAATATATACTACTCCGCTTTCTTCCCATTCCTCAGGAGTATTAGAACAGTGTGGCATTTACTTAGTTGTTAATACCAACAATGCTAGTGTTGAGGACATAGTTCATACCAAGCTGTTTTAAGACCGCCCCAATAGGTTCTCATGAGAGCTCCTACCTCCCACCATTTTTTAGGTTATTTCTTTGATGCAGACGAGGTTGCAGAGGCACAGGCAGGAGAAGGGTTAGAAAACATTCCTTTGTGCAGCCCTTATGAGAGAGGCTTCTTTGAGCAGCGGGTGGTGGTTAACATAGAAACTCACAACTGGTCAAAGTGCAGAGAATGTGTTAGTGGAGTGCTTACCCATAAAAGGGATGTCTGTACCACACCCCTTTGCCTCCAAGGCTCAAACACAATCTTGGAAGATGGATACAAAGATTGTAAGAGCCAGAGGCTGGGAAGATCAGGGCAAAATAGTCCCCTCTAGATGTGCACTCATGAACTGACAGCATCTATGGCTGCCTGCACAAAACCTTCATAAGGTCAAGCTAATCAACATCTCATCATGGATAGGGGAGGGACTCATGAGTTCCCACCAATAGCTGAGGAGCTATTGACTGCCAATAACTGCTAGAGGAGGGAGAGCCAGTTCTCTTTAAAGTTGCATCTTCTGCCAGGTAGATTATACTCTAGCAGGTGGCTTCATGGAGTACTTGGGCAACACAAACTGGACTTGTGGATTATTAAAAATAAAAAGGACATGAAATTAGGAGGAAGGATGGTGGTTGAAAGTGGAGCTGAAAGGAGTGAGGAGAGGAGTGAGAGGGTGAATAGGACCCACATATCTTATAAATAAATAAATAAATAAATAAATATATATATATATATATAAAATTCTCAAAGAATTAATAAAAATATTATATTAAAAATAATGCATTCTAACTTGTTTAGCCACTATTGAATTCAATAAGATAGCACCTTTGAATGCTAGGAATTGATCTACCTCAAGATCCAGCTATAGCTTTGGGTATAGCATATACCCAAAGTTTTCTACATCCTACTACAGAGACAGATACTCATCTACGTTTGTTTCTGCTCCATTCATAATGGCCAGAAGTTGGAAACAGCATAGATGTCTGTTACCAGATAGATGAAAAAAATATGGTACATTCATACAATAGAGTATTATTCATCTCAAAAAACAAACAAAACACCACCATCACCACCACCACCACCAAACCTGAAATCATGAAATCTGTAGCTTTATTGGAGGATCTAGAAAAAAAATTATTCTGAGTGAGGCAACCCAGACCCAAAACGACAAATATGATATATACTTGCTTATATGTGTATGTTAGCTGTTAAGTCTTTGATAAACAGGCTATAGAGGCAGAGTAAGGGGTTGAGGGGCGGGGGAGGAAAAGGTCTCCCAAGAAAGGGGAAATAGACTATATATAGTTATAGATGGACGGGGTAGGGGGGAGTTGGGAGAGTGGAAGGGAGGATTAAAGAGAGAGGAGAAGGAAAGAAGGGTACAAGACAGGGAGTACCAGGAGACATCCAATAACACGGGCCATTTGAGGGGTCATGTATATAAATCTACTATAGTAGAAGCTTCTTAAAATATATACATATATGAAAGAAATCTATACAGAGTTAGGGAATGATAGGGAAGACAAAGTCTCACGTAGACAAATAAAACCTTCAGTTCCAGGAATAGGTTACATCTAGTTGAGTTATTGGCTAAATGGGTCCTATGGAAATCCCCAAACAATCCAGGTTATTTCCCAAACTCTTGCTTGTTCTCCACAAACTATCAGCAAGAGCCCACTGCTGATGACAACACCTATGCAACTCATTGAACATTGAGAGATCAAACTGTTGTCTACCCAGAGCCTTCACTCCTTCTGACTACCAGAAGATACTCTATATGAACACTACCAGAGGAGAAAACTAAACACAAATCCAGCTACAAACCCTCCCATCTACAATGGTGACCTGCTTGTGATTATCACTGAAATACAGTGGTGGCATCAAAACTGAAACCAACCAACCACTATCTGATGGATTTAAGGTCTACTCCATGATACGCAATCTGTGCTTGACATGGCTGGGTGTAACTAAGAACTGTAGCAATATTTTTTTTTATACATAAATCCTGGCGCTGGCTTGTTCCTGCTACCTGCCCGAATGCTTTATATTCCTGAATTAAATAAATCCTGACTGCCCATTCCTCACTACCTGCCCCAACGTTCAGGGCTCCAGAATGAAAGAGATGCACACACAGCCTTTATATTTTGAGCCTTATCAGCTCAATGGCTGGGCCACTTCCTAACCTCTATGCGGTTGATCCACCCCACCCTCCCACCCCACTGATAATCCTGAGTTATTACTTACTAAATCCTACATTCTATCTTGGCTGTCTGGACCCAGAGTGATGCCTAGCTGGGCCACACTCTCCCAGCGCCTTCCCGTGACAGCTGTGCCTCCCTGTCCCCCATCTTCCTCAGGCATGATCACTATCCTCTCCTTCTCCAGGAATGGTGGGTCTCCTTCTTTCTCTCCTTCCTCTCTGTCCCTAGCCTGGGAACCCTAAAAGTCCTGCCTCTGTCTGCCTTGCTCAGCCTTGGTTTTCTCTATCAATTTGAACCAACTGGGGGCAGGGTCCCTCAGTGTCTTATGGGCAGACACAGGTTTTTGGGGAGCATAATTAGCATGAGAATACGAGAGGCTACAAAGAACCTGAGGTGAGAAAGGCCATTGACCTACAGGGAAATCAAATTGAAGGACTATAGCAATATGACATTCTGCCATACTCATAGGTCAGTGCCTTGTTCAGGCACCAGCAGAGAAGTTTCCTCTTGAAGTTGATGGGAACACATAAGAGACACAGTTGAACAATGTGGAGAGTGAGAGAGAGAGAGAGAGAGAGAGAGAGAGAGAGAGAGATTGAAATATTCAGACCTAGATGAGTTGTCTTCATCAAATCCCTCCCCTCAGAGCTCAGGGAAATCTGTGGAAGAGGAGGCAGAAAGATTGTAAGAGCTGAGGCAACGAAGGATGCCAAAGAAACGGTCTTTCAGACACACCAGGACTGACGCACATATGAACTCAGAGACTGTGGCAGCATGCACAGGGCCTGCACGGGTCTCAGCTGGATGGGGTCCAGTGGACAGAAATCCCTATTACTAATCCAGAAGTTACCTCTAACTGATAACTGTTTGCAAAGGAGAAATTAGGTTTCTCCAATAGAATCTTGCTGGGTATACAAACCATGCTTAAGGTCAGGCCAACACTGCCCAGCAGTAAATGGGCTACACAAAATGAACTCAGTGGTAGTTTTCTTCATTTGTTCTGTTTTGTTTTGTGTTTTTCTTCTTGTCTAATAATGTTTTGGGCATTACTTAATCTCATAGTTGTTTTGAATATTTACTGTGATTGTCAACTATGTGTGTGTTTAATGGGATTTTTGTGTGTGCAAATGTGTGTGTTTCTGAGTCTGTATGTGTTTGGTGGGCTTTGTCTTTGACTCTTTCATTTCTGTTTGAGTTGACTATTCTGATCTTCCTCCCTTCCTTTTTCAGAAGTCTGTTTGTTTTCTGCAGAGAGAGATAAAAAAAAAAAGGTTTGGGTGGATAGGGATGTGGGGAGGATCTGGGAGGGGTTAGGGGAAGAGAAACCATGATCAGAATATATTGTATGAATAAAACCCATTTTTGATACAAAAATGTGGAAAGAAACCAAACCAAACCCGTGGGGCAAGAGGATTGCATCTCCAGACGGAAGAACTGTTTTCCCACTCTGGGAAAACACAGACTGAGGACCTCCATTATGGACTACATTGTCCCTTCCCGCCCTCCCCTCCTCCACCCCAGCAGTGGGCTTGTGGTGCTCCAAGCACCCCAGCAACAACAGGATGCAGTCTGGTAAAAGTCCTGCAATGAATTCTTTGTTTGTTTGTTTGTTTTTGTGGTTTTTCGAGACAGGGTTTCTCTGTGTAGTCCTAGCTGTCCTGGAACTCACTCTGTAGACCAGGCTGGCCTCTAACTCAGAAATCCGCCTGCCTCTGCCTCCCAAGTGCTGGAATTAAAGGCACGCACCATTACTACCTGGCGAATTCTTTTGTTTAGAGAAAAACAGTAGTCTGAATCCAGCGACCACTTACACTGATTCAGATGCTTGGTGAAGGGTTCTGTCTCAGCTTCCTTCTATTGTGTTTTAAGAGAGTGACAGCCGTTCAAGATACTTACATTCTAATTCAGGAAAGAAAGATGGGGCAGCAAACTTTACCGGGAAAGCACACGTTTCCCGAGGCTGCTCTCTTCCCCCTGCACACACATGTTTTACTGATCATGGCTAATCGCAGGCAAAGCTGGGAAAATGATTTACTTTTTCCAACCTCTGGAACGGAAGGTGACTGGGAAAGATGGGTTTGGAGTCGACTTAGGTCAGTCATCCTACAGTGGAGGTGGCATGGAGGAAATTGTGCTCCCCACAAATTTGTGTATTTAAGGTTGAGGTACAGTGTGACTGTGTTGGAGATGGGTCCTTTAACGGTTGTTACGGTGGATGACGTCATACATGTGAAGCTCTGATTCCATGTCTATCTATGCTAATAGACTATGTAAGAAGTTAGTGTGTTGAAACATACCTGTAATCTCAGCGCTTAGGGGGAAGAGGGGGCAGGATTGTTAGTTTGAAGCCAGCCAGGGCTATAGAGTAAGAACGTGCATGCGTGCGTGCGTACGTGCATGCATGCGTGTGCGCGCGCACACAGCCCCATCTTTGCCCACCTAAGGAGGTCATGTAGCCAGGTAGCCAGGTAGCCAGGTTAAACTCCTTTCCTTTATAAGGTCATGTCTAGCAGCACCTGAAATTCCTCCTCATGCTAATGAGGCACCCTCCGCACCCTAGCCCTGGCAAATGAGGTGCATTTACTCCAATATCTCCCACTCCCCCCAAAGGTTTGCCTAGCCTTTGATTCCCCAATTAAAATGAACCGTCTCACTGAACCTGCCTTCCAAGAGTCTGTTCTCATGTTCTCTGATGCCTGTGGTGTCTTAGCTTCCAGCCAGCTGACCGTGGGTCACTTTTTTGGAGTCTCTGGTTGTGATTGCGATGATAGATGTACTACAGATGAGGGAGCATATCCTGAATGGCTCATATATACAAGAATACAGCAAGATGGTCGCTGGGGGCCCTGACTAGATCCTGGCTACACGTGCACCATGATCTCAGACTAAAACCCTGAGACTGTGGGATTGTTCTTTTATCCTGGTAGCTGAGCTGTCTTGAGAAAACTGGCTACTAGGAGCCCTGGCCATGTTTGACTCTCACATTCTTCACATTAGAGTCAAGAATCAATAGGAATCTGCTGTTTTCTCACTTGTCTGGCTTAGGTTAGGAGGGGTCCAGAACCTGTCGAGCGTCATTGTTCTGTGAATGTGCGACCGTCTCACAAATGCCAGTGTTTTCAACTGTAGTAACAAGCACCACACAGTACTATTACATTACAGTACTTTATACATTATTTTTCTGTAGTATATATATATTCAATCATTCTCTCTCTCTCTCTCTCTCTCTCTCTCTCTCTCTCTCTCTCTCTCTCTCTCTCTCTTTTCCTAGAGAGCCATTTCCCTGGCTTTCATATTTTTGATAAGAAACCTGAAGCTGACTGGTTTCGGATGCCCAGGCTGGGGCCCAGGAGTGAAGAATTCATGAGCTGTGGAGTTGAAGCCAGCTGTAGCATCTCTTTGTGAAGTTCAGTGGTGAAGGGCTTCCCTGCAGGTGACATGAACAAGTAACAACACAGCGGAGGGGTCTGAAAATGGTGGTGGTGCCCACTCCGGTGTATCGGGTACATTTCAAAAGGCTCTATCACTTCTAATGCTTTTCAGTTATGGCTAGTTTCTGAAAGGTTCAGACTGACCATTATTGTTACTGGGGATACATTGATGCATAAAATAGCCCCGAATGACATTTTAGAAGGTGGAGATTTTGTGTATAAAAAATTTTTGGCTTTTTTCGGGGAGGGGGGTCTTGATATGTAGCTCAGGCTAACAGCAAATTGATATCCATGAGCTTTCATAGTTCTGGGATCATTTATTGACTGGTACACCACCATCCCTGGTTAGATTTCTGGCCCTTTAAAGTATCAGTACGATGATTCTGGATGGCGTTTCTTCGTGGTAACTTACCACCTTGCTCCATCATCTCCTGTAGATGGAGCGTGAGGTCTGTAATTAGTCTCGGTCCCTGAGACTCCCTGTTGTCACATTTGACCTACATGCTGTTTCCTTTGACTGACATGTTGTCTCCATGACCAGATACCAACATTGTTATTACTATTATTGCTATTTTTTATTATTAACTGTCATTTTCAAACAGAGAAACTGAGGTTCAAACAGCCTCAGCAGGCTTCCTGAGGACTTCCAGACCAGCAGGTGGTGTGGGCTAGGGGCACAGCTCTATGCAGCCCCGGAGACTGAGGTCTCTGGCCTCCGATGGATGGAGCATCAGGTTCAGGAGGCAGAAACACAGATGCATCACCGAGCAAACACATCCAACCAGTAGAATACCGAGTTAAAGGGGTCTCTTGGCAGGAAACAGGTGGCACCCGTGAATTAGGATAACTCTAGCCTAGTTTCATATAGAAACTATTTACAAAGGCGTGGGCAGAGTGGAGAGAAACCACAAGGCACCGTGGTGGGACTTCCGATTAGTGACGGTTGTTTCCTACAGCTCCCCTAGGAGGGCATAGGAGGGGGCAGAGTTCCAGGAAGTGGAGGGTTGACTAGACTGGGGTGGGGGATGGCTACCTTATTGGAGCCCACGTTTTTGGCAGGAGACCCCAAGGAGGGAATAACACTCCGATTTCACCTTCTGCATCCTCTTTGCTTTTTCTAGCTAGTGACAAATATATTTTGGCAATTGGGGGCAAAGGGCTGATGCACGGATTCCCGCAGAGCAGTCTGGGAGCGCACCCTGGAGAAGAGGAGGGTGAATAGTGGCTCAGGAGGGGGTGGGTGACATCAGCAACCCAGGGGGATGTCCCGGCAGAGAGCGCTGCTGGGTTGAAGGTCCAAGTGCTGCCGTGAAGCCTTTGACTCTGAAGAAGGGGTATTTCATATGGAAGGCATTTGAGGCTCAGCAGAGGTAGGAAACAGCTTTTCTGGACCCTCCCTGATGTGACCCAAAGCGGAAACTTCGGAGGATGGCGGGCAGCCATAAATCCCCCTTCCCTGGGAAACTGGAGAGCTGCAGAGATTGGTCTGTGCACAAAGATGCCTACAATGGCGATGCTAGCCCTCTGTCTCATGACGTTCCTCCTTTATTTAGCCTCTCATGTTCCAACACCCGGAAGCATACAACCCCCAGTCCTTCGCACTACTCTTTTATTTCCCCTCCATACTTTGGGGGTATCACCTCCTCATCAATGAACTTCTCTTCTATAGACACACAACTGGCAACAGAAAGCACAGCTGATCTGCTTGCTTCCCCGCTCCCATTAACTGCATTTTGGTGGTGTGCTTTGCACAGTGCCATCGGAGAGCTGCGGGGTAGCGTGCAGCTGGCTGGTAGGAAGAGGGGCAATCCTTTCCCCACCTCAGGATTCTCAACCTTCACTTGGGGCAAAGCCAGGTCCTTGACTATGCTTCAGGAAAGAACTTCAGAGTGAGGCAAAGCAAGTTTATTAAGTAGACAAAGATGGTACAAACTTCGGATTCAAGCATGGGGTTGGGGAGAGAGAATTTAAGGAAAAAGGCTGTAGTAATAGTGTATATGGGAGCAGGCATCTCAAGGAAGTAATCTCCTCCTCCTCCTCCTCCTCCTCCTCCTCCTCCTCCTCCTCCTCCTCCTCCTCCTCCTCCTCCTCCTCCTCCTCCTCTTCTCCTTTTCTCTCTTGTTTTGTTTCAGGACAGTCTCACAGTTTTGGCTGTTCTGTAACTCACAATGTAGACCAGGCTGACCTTGAACTCAAAGACACACCCGCCTTTGTCTTAATCACTGGAGTAAAGGTCAGCACTATTAACTCAGCTTGAGTCTCTTAAAGTCAGTCTCTCTTTCTCTCTCTCTCTCTCTCTCTCTCTCTCTCTCTCTCTCTCTCTCTCTCTGTCTCTCAGAGAGCAGCTCTGTAGGGTTGGCTCTTCCCTTCACTGTGTCAGTGCCAAGGATTAAATGTAGGTCTTCAGGGTTTGTAGCAAGATCCTTTTCCCTCTGAACCATTTCTCTGGCCTCTATTTGTTGCTTTTAACATGCTTTTTTGAGATATCTCTTGGAAAAGGTAATATTGTCCTGTAGGCAACAGCAACCTTGATGATGCCCGTTGTGTTGACGTTTGGGACTCTCAGCTAGCAGGAAATACAAGGAGTTGCTTAGTGAGGGGCTCCTTCTCCTTCTCACATTCCCTTCATGTTCTGTCTTTCTAGACTGACTTAGAATGAGCTATGGAAGGAGGACAGAGGAAACTTTCCCTCCTGGGGCAGTGAGGATGAGTGAAGAGATAGATTAAGATGAATTCAAAGTCGGCTTCCTCAGGCCTGGGAAGAACTCCCCTGACCCCTTGTCTCTGTGGTATGATTACATACCACAGGGCCCCTCATTTGCTACACAGTGCTGAAGACTTCATCCCAGCAACTGTCTAATGGACCACTGCCTGACCTAACCGGGATGGTTTCTTCCACATTTTTTTTTTTTCAGATGACTGGCAGAGTGTGTAGATAAGCCTTCCTTTTAAAAGCTCCATCTTCACAGACTCACGGCAGGTCATCCTGCTTCTCAGATCCTCCCAAATCTCTTCTGCTTAATCCTTGTCAAATGCCATATATCCTGGTAAATGAAGCCATATATTGATACCACTAAAAGCCAGTTTTAGAATTCACAGTTTCTGAAACCTACAGCCCGTGGCTCGAGATCTTTAGCAAAGTGGGTTCCCACGAGTGTATTTCAATCATCTTCATGGTGACATTTCCCAGCGTCCACCCCAGAGACTTTTATGAATGTCGCTGTCAGCCCATGTAACAGGAACAAATCCAGGAGCGCTTCACTGACATTTTAACAGTCAAATAGTCTATACACGCGGTGCACCTGGCTGGGAAGTGGCGTGCTTTTGAGAGCACATAGGGTGGGAGGAGGGCACACACTGGAGGGGTCACAATAAGCATGGTGTCAGAATTAATTTAGGGCACAAATATGTCACAATTTTACACTCTCTTTTTCCTTGTCAGCGGAACCCAAATAGGGTTTAGATAGTAGATGCGTGTGCCTCAAAGGAGGTGGGGTTCTTCAGCTTCTGGGGCAAAGCATTTGTCCACCCAGGCTTGGTGACCTCACCCTGTACTGGTGATTGGATCAATAGGGGAATATGATATGGTCCAACCAAAAAGCATGAGCAGAGCAGTCAGGTTGATAAGAGGAGATGTAACAGAAGAAATGGCTTCTCCTCCTCCAAGGCGAGGATGTGCAGGAAGCAGTTCTCAGGCTGAGGATGAGACAGTACAAAGATGTTTCCCCGTGGTTGAACCAGATTCACTGACTCATTCCCGAGAGAGAGGCCTCCAATCTTTTTTTTTAAATTCGATATATTCTTTATTTACATTTCAAATGATTTCCCCTTTCCTGGATCCCCCTCCCCAAAACTCCCATAAGCCCTCTTGCCTCCTCCTGTTCCCCAATCAATCCCCTCCCACTTCCCTGTCCTGGTCCCCTACTCTGCTTTCCAGGACCAGGGAGGCCTCTGATCTTACCTCAAAGCTTGAAGACATGGGAGGCCTAGGGCTATCTTACATAAACATGAAATTCCAGAGTTGAAGTAGATAGAGAAAGGCAGTTGATGATTCTAACGTACCTTCTTTTGGGTGGGAAAATAATAGATGTTTAAAATTTAAACAAAATGGAAAGGTTAGAATAGAAACTGGAAGTCCATAACCTCTACCTCTTAAGGAATGTGTCAGTGTTATATTAAAAAATGAAGAGGTTGGGCATGGGGGTGTATACCTTTAATCTCTGCAGGGAGGCAGGTGCAGGTGGATCTCTATGAGTTCAAGGCCAGCCTGAGCTACATGGTGAGTTCCAGAGATGCTGTATCAAAATGACAGACAGACAAACAAATTCCTACCACTACCACCAAACCATCCAAATAAAAAGCAAAGCAAAATAAAAAACGAAGCACCAGATAGATAATCCTGAATGTAAATTGGGTCTTTGATAAAACATATGTGCCTTTATCTGCCTCTTAATGTAAATATCTCCAGCTCTATCATGGTTGTTTAATCCAACATACGTATTATTTTTTTCATTTTAAAACTGAGACCCCTTGGTAACTATGTATGAAGAGTCTTTGGTTTCTACCTTCAGTTAGTTTCACCCCTAAAGTCATTCTCAGGGAAACCTTTGTGGCACAGTGAAGGGTCACATGGTTTGGGGTCAGTACAATTACACTCTACTGCTTAGATCTTGAGAAATCAATAAACCCTTTATGAATGTAGATGTTTCATTGCCACACCAACTCCAGTGTCATCTGTGTGACTTGACAGTACGTCATTAAGGCAGACAGGAGAAAAATGCCCCTCGGGGCTAGGCTCCCTGGAGGTCCCTGGCAGTGTGCCCACCTCTGGCCTAAGAAAGGGCCTTGATGTTCTCTAAGGATATTGCGCTTCCTGGGTTATGGGTTCTGCACTGTGTCTTTCTTCTTCCCATTCTTAATTCTTTATACAGCTCGATCCCAGCCTACAAGCTGGTTAATTGATAAAGGAGAACTTGGTATTCTGGTGGAAGGAAAAAGAGGATGTGGCGATTACGCCTGCCGCTTCCAGTCCTAAACTCAATGAACTCATGTTGAACCTTAGTGAAAGAAAGTCTTGGAATGCTTTAACAGGGTCCGTCTTTATCACTAGCCTTAGTAAAGGTAATGATGAATAGTTTGTAGCAAAAAGAAAAACAATATGAAAAAGTATAGGACTACTGATGACCATTGCTTTATACAGGTACTTATGATAAGAAGGTAATAGATGGATAAAAACATTAAAGGTTAGAAGGTCCTATAATTTTTTTGAGATTATAGACATAGATTAGCTTGAGCCAGACCACCTTGGTGTTTTCTGTCCAAGGCAGTAGAGAAGGCTCTTGTACTGTATATGTGTTCATTTTTAAAGCATTTTGACTTTTGATGACAGAAGAAGGCTTTAAGCATACAAATTGGTCTGAAGGCCCAAGTTCTCCTGTTGATTATTAACACAACTTTAATAAGTAACCACAAGTTAGAATCGAACACTATATGTCTGAGGTTCATGATCATAGTTTGCTTTTGATCACGGTTCACAGAGTAAGAGTTCCTGTGGGCATCATGTCATGTCTACTTGCTGTTCTAATTAAGATGGAAATGTACCTTGTTTAGCAATTGTTTGAGTGTTTCTGGAGTGTGCCAACCTCGATCTGTTCCTCAATGTATTATAAATATGCCTGACTAAAAAGTAAAGTTGCAGCAGATTCAAACTGTTCTCTGGTGTGTCTGTCTGTCATCTCACCGCACCTGTGCCTTCCTGACTACCAAAGCCCTGATTTTCCTTCGGTCGTGACTCCCCGGCTGGGTCAGTCCGTGGCATTTCATCTCTATAAAAGAGACAATAAAACATACCTTTTATTGGGCCAGGTACTGCACATCTGTAATCCTAGTATCTGGATGGCTAAACTACACACACACACACACACACACACACACACACACACATTCAACATGCATATTGAAACCCTATCTCCAAACAAACAAACAAATGAGCTGTGTGTGGTAGTCCATATCTATAATCCTAGCACTTAGGTTGTTGAGTTAGAAGGATTACTGAGAGTTTATAGCCAGCCTGGATAACTTGGTGGAGTCAAGGTTAGTCTTGGATGCAGTACGACCTTGTCTTAAAAAGTCAAAGAAAACAAGAAAAACCTATAGATGGAAATAGAGTAGCATAGTGGGAGATCTGCCCTATCTAGGCTTGTAGCTTGTTGGAAACAAAGTAGCCACAAAAATCAACCAACCAAACAAATGTCCTTAGGTTATTAAGGATTATAAATAATTTATGGGGCTGGAGAGATGGCTCAGCCTTTAAGAGCACTGACTGCTTTTCCAGAGGTCCTGAGTTCAATTCCCAGCAAGCATATGGTGGCTCACAACCATCTGTAATGGGATCTGATGCCCTCTTCTGGTGTATCTAAAAAAGAATAACAGCGTACTCACAAACATAAAATAAGTAAATCTTTAAAAAATAATATATTAAAGCATTCATAACTTAAAATTTTTGTCCATTAAACAACAGCTAATGGTTTAGCTACCTTCATGACACAACTGGTTTTCCTTGCCTTGAATGCAATAGATCAATGTGTGTGGAAGATCAGTATCTTAGTCTACAATAATGTCTCAAAATTATGGAGTGACTGTTCCTCAAATGCTCAAAAGAAGCACATGGAAATGAGCCATCTAAATCCACCTTCATGTCAGCCCTGAAAGGATAAGTTATACATCTAACCTCCCTTTCATGGGCAGATGGCCACTGATGGAGTTCGAACAATTTATCAAATAAGCTGGAGAAAGACATCATTCATCTTCGGAAGATCTCAACAGACTTGGGTGATAGGCTAAATTAAACAAGATGAACTGTTTTATGAAAAATTGTAAAATCAACCTATTGGGTTCCATTTCGTTTTCCTTTTCTTTTTTGCACTGTGTGGAAAGGGAGGGTTTCCTGTGGTTGAAGGTCGGTGGGAAGCCATCTTGGTCTTAGTCTTTCCTCATAACCAGAACAGGGAAAGTCAGAAGGAGGAAGGTGATGACTGCTTAGCTTCTCTCCACAGACTTACATGTAGGATGACAGACTCCTAGGATACAGGCCGAGCAAACGCCACAAGACAGCTGCATTACACTGAGCACAGATGTGGCATCTGAACTCTTTTGTGCACAGTGTTTAAGGCAGTCAGGTGTTTTTGAATGACGTTGGCATGCAAAGTGTTGAGGGCCAACAGACTGAAGGCCTCTCCTACCATCAAAGGAGGACACCACTCCATAAGGTCCAGCCTCTTACTGGACACAAAAGCTTATCTAATGCCTGATGTGGAGGCTGCTTTGAAGAGCTTTCTCTAAATAGAGACAGAGCATACACTCTGATCCTCCCTTTGGGGGAATTTGAACTGGGGAAAATGATTGCACATCAGGTAGTGAGTGGCAGATCTATAAGATGAATTGTTCTCTGGAGGAGGCCATGCTGTTACACAGGCAGGGTAAAGGAATACGGAAATGTTAAGACAAACAGGAACAAGAATGGGGAAGCAGGAATCCTTAGCTATAGCAGAAAACAATAAGAGGCGGAGTTTACTGAAGGTCAACCTGAGTTTGCGAGGAAATGGTGACCTCTCTATTCATTGTAGAAGAATTATAGTTGCTTTGTTAACTCTGCTTTCCCCAAGAAGCTTCTGGAGGCTTCACTTGAGGTTCATTTTAGGCCCACTATTGAAGTACCTCCTACTACTTGATGTAGTCTGAGGGAATGCTTGTTCTTTGTAAAGCAAAGATACTCAAAAGTTTCATATTGGTGAGCTAGTGGGTGGGTGGGTGGGGTCCCCAGGAGACTGATTATGAGGGTTTAGATGCGTGCCCCACCCCCACACACGGAAGGAATGTTTGGAGGAGTGAGGGTGTCTGTGTAGAGCAATGATTTTCACAGTGAGAGCCTCAGACAGCCACAGGGCCTCTGGAAACTGTCCACTTCTAGGCCCACCTTGGACTCACTGGGTTAGAAATTTGGGGGGTGAGTCCTCCACTGAGGGGTTCCACAAATTTGTTCCATCTGAGGCATCCTTAAATTTGAGAACAGTTACCTTAGAGATGAGATTTGACAGTGACACGGCAGAATGTGAGTGTGACAGAAGGTCATCAGTCAGAGAGCAGACAGCAGAGCGAGTTCCAGTTAGGTTACAGGAACTTAGGAATGTGTGAGCCTAGGAATGCTGTAACCGGACACAACAGAACTGCTGCCCAGTACCCTGTGAACGGATGTCTTTTTTTAAAAACCAGGACTAAACATTAAACATCCCTGTCGGCACAGCAGAGATCATACAACAGCAAATGATGTGGACTGCAGCTCACACTTGTAGACAGTTTAAATCCAGAACTGGGGTTTCTATCCTGCCTTCGTCATTCAGTTCCCAGATAAAAGACACACAAGCAACCTTTATGTTTTCATTAAACCTTAAACAGGACAAGAGCTGGGCAGAGATCTACCCTCGATGCTATCAGACTCTACTTTCCTATTGATAACCCCAAGTCTTTACTTACTGTGTTTCATCTGGGCTGCTCTTAACTCCATTGGCCAGCCTTCGGGGCCATGTTTTTAGGGTTCAGCTAAGTCATGGCAGCTTATCCTTCTCTTTCCCCACTCTTGGTTCTCCTCAGACCCCACGCCTGGGAATCCTAAACCCCACTTATGTCTCTTCTGCCCAGCTATTGGCTATTGGCATCTTTATTTACCAATCAAAAATAACTTGGGGACAAGGTTGCATAGTGTCACTTAGGTCTTCATGCGGACTTTCTTATCTTTGGGACAACCAGGTTTTGGGGACCCAAGATTAGCATTAGAATACAAGCAGCACCAGGACAACCCGCTAGACACACTGGCTACCCAGAATTGTGAGCCAGTTAATCTGATCACACCATGGCGTCACAACATGATAACATACACGCCTGTACTCATAGAAACCCACCCAGATACATCTTCCAAAGGAAGACCCGTGTGCATTGTCTTATGCAGCCTGTAGTGCTCTAGTTATTGCCCAGAAGCACATGTCTTCTTACAATCTGGTCTAAGGGATGGAGTCCTTCAGCAAGTGTGGCTCAGCCTGCTTCAGCGAGCACGGTCTTCCCAGGTACTTGAAGGAGACGGAGTAGGTGTGATACATATGACCAGAAGGCAATACTAGATTCAGAGGCTGGGAGAAGGGAGACAGAAAGCATGAGACCTGAGCAGTTTCTGGTGCCCTTGAGAAGGGCTTGGGCTGCTGAGAGTAGGCTGTGTGTGTGTGTGTGTGTGTGTGTGCTCACTCAAGAATGGCTCCTGACCTCCAGAGAACTGTGAAGTTCCTCAGCTCAGGAAGAGACTAAAACAGGAAGAGTGAAATAGGCAGCAGGCACTGCAGATCAGGAACAGGTATGGAGGATGGGCATCGGAGACTTCATTGCCATGGTAACACTGGGGCTAGGGTAGCGGCAAACTAATTGTGGTGTCTTTAAGCCTTTCTTGGGGCTTCTTGTCATGCGTCTTTCTGAGTTAGGGGATCCATCCCGGATTCTACTTCCCACCATGCAATTAAAAACTTCTGGGAGTGAGAGTCTACCTTGTCACACGCTCACAGGGAGCTCTAGGTCCTCCTTCAGTAAAGGCTCCAACATTAGAGCCTAGAGGCACAGGACACCTAAGACTGATAAAAGCATTTGGGGATGGGAAGCTGCTTCTCTAAGTTCCAGGATCATTTTCAGAGTGACACGTAATGATGTCGATGCGAGCCCTCAGCCCGTACTGTCACTGATAGTCTTGTCTTGGCATTGCAACACACATCCAAAGTTCAAGGGAAGAGGGTTGGACTGATTGCACCAGCCCTTCTCCAGAAGCAGAGGCAAGGATCTTATGATCCTGTATGAACAAATGTCCTGGGGTCTGTGGGGACAAGGTAACCAGAGCAGCCAGTGGCATCAACCCCTGCCTAAGCTGCTTGCCGTTAGTGTTGGAGGATACAAAACCATTTTTTTAAAAACAAGATTCATCTATTTTATGGATGAGTACACTGTAGCTGTCTGTCTTCAGACACACCAGAAGAGAGCTCCAGATCCCATTCCAGATGGTTGTGAGCCACCATGTGGTTGCTGGGAATTGAACTCAGGAAGGCCACTGAGCCATCTCTCCAGCAGCCTCTCCCCCCATCCCCAACAGGTTTTGTATCTGTTATTTTTCTCTCGCCTTATTCATTTTCCTCTCTCCCTGGCCTGGACTTTGGAAGGGCTCTGGGGAAGCAACTTCTCTTGGCAACTCCTTTCCTCTCTTGTTAGTCATCTCTCTGACACATGTCTGATTGACAGGGTTCTGTGGTAACCCTAGCCTCTCAAAGACTCTCTGTATTCACTCGCAGATGGTCTTGAAGAGACCAGAAGAGGCGTGTGAGGCAAAGGCTGTTTGAATAGATAACAACAGAGCCAGGAACCTCAAATTCCCTTCCATTTAAAATTCCCGTATATGTGTGTGTGTGTGTAGGGGGGTGCGTTCTTGCTTTCAGTTCTTTCAACTTTTTATCATGTCTCTTTGGATTAGGTTTTTGGGGGGCTGCCCAAAACTTGGGTGGAAGGCGGCCACTGAGATTGGGCAGGGCTGTAAGAGTAGATAGATGTCCATTTGCCACAAGAAGGAGCGTGTAAGGGAACATTAAGATGTGTAAGTTTCCCACACGTCTTTGACCTCTGCTTCCGTCATCCAATGAGGCAGCTGAGCCTTGACTCCCATCCTGGTGTCACAGAACACGTTGGGGGAAGTTACAGCACGCTGGGATGAGTCCTGCCCCTTTCTTTCTTTTCTCTCTCAGCCTCTGCTCACCCTGTTACCCCCATTTCCTGCCTGGGGTCGGTCCAGCCAACAGCCAGAGATGCCAAGCCCTGTTATTTAAAAAGAAAAAAAAGCTGTCACCATGGTAACCTGCATCCTGCTCCGTTTCAACCAGAGATACAAAGAAGCAGGAAAAGAGAAAGTTTAATAAGATTTTTTTTTTAAAAAAGGGAATCTTATAGACGGTATCCATCTTTTTGGGAAAAGAAATGTTCCATTTTAGTGCTGTTATCGAACGTCAATCATTTTATGTCCTGCGGCTTCCACAGGGTCAAAGTGATTGCTTGCTTTTGTAGGGCTGTGGATGTCATGCCTTCTTCTCCAGAAGGGGTTGAAGCCTCTTATTCGGGAGGCAGGTTTTTGTTTCCGGTTTGTTTATAGGCAGGGTTTCATGTAATCCAGGCAGACTCCAAACTTGCCGTGTAGCTGAGGCTAACGTGCTTTCATTTCTCAAGTGCTGGGGTTACAGGCTTTCTGGGTGCTGCCACACTGGCCCCTGGTTATGCTTCTTGGAAGGAGTTGCCGTGGGACTCACTGTAGGGAGCATTCCAGACTTTTCCCACCTCAAGTCTCCCTGCATCACAACAGAATGAGAAAAAACAGCAAGGCATCCTTGAAGGTCACTTACTCCACACGCTACTCTTGCATTTGTGTGTCTTGTGACTCTCTCCAAGCGCCCACGCCTAGAGAATGCTTCTAGATCTTCGAAGGAGGGCGTGGCCTCAGGGAGGCGTGGCCTCTGGTCGTAACCAGTCTTCCAGGCTCACTGGGAACTGGGAATTCTTCTGGTTCACGCTGGCTGGTTTTGTCAACTTGACAGTAACTAGAGTCTCTTGGAAAGGAGGAACTCCAGTTGGGCGATTTTCTCTCTCATACTATTCCGAGGACATGACTGGCACTTTTATTGATATGGAGAGGGCCGAGCCCGCTGTGGGTGGTGCTATCCCTAAGCAGGTAGTCCTGGGAGGGATAAGAAGGGTAGATGAAGTAGTAGGGTTCCTCCATGGTCTCGGCTTGAGTTCCTATCTTTATGTTTGTTGTTGTTGTTGTCGTCGTTTTGACTTCCTCCCATGATGGACCGTGACATGGAAGTATTAAGCCAGGCCCTTTCCTTCCCAAGTTCCTTGTGGTCATTGTTTTTTTCACGACAAAGGAATGAAAACTAGCACACGGCCTCTCTGACAGACACAGGGATGACCCAGGGCCCAAGGGACACTGATGTACGTGGTTTCGGACTTTGGTCTGGCAGGACTGTGAGGCTCCTGCTGTTTTTCTGCAGTGAGAATAAAAGCCTAGAGATGCTGGAGTCCTCCAAAAAGGAAGCTGCCCACATGTGGAGCCCACGCTGGAGGACGAAAGGGCGAGTAGAGGGTGAAAGTGGCTCGCATGGTCTAACATCCTGGGCTAGGTGGATCCTAAACTGGCTCTGTAGCTCTCACAGTCTCTCTGGTAGAGCCAGAAATTGGGGCTTCTGGCAATGTCTCATTATTCAAGATTATTTCTAAAAGGAAGCAGGGGTTAGTGGAGGCCGAAAGCAGCAGGGTGCCACTCTAACCACAAAGCGAGGTGGCGCTGAAGCTCAGGTTTGCTCACCGGTAGCTCTTAGGTCTCAGGCAGTAAGAGATGAACCCCATGTATGCTGCCCACTACAATGTGTGATTACAGAAGCGTCTCCTGCCCAGCTCCCCGGTCCTGGGAGCCATTGGGGTGATGCTCAAGGAGATTTCCACTCTTTGAAGTTTTTGTGACCTTTATAGGTTAGAAGAACCTAGACACGGGAAATGGGACATCCTCACCACAGAAACCAGAAAACCAGAGACAAGGATTGCCCGCTTCATCCGCTGAAGGCCGTCTGTAATTCCTTTGTAAACAAAGGCGGCCCAGTCGTAAACCCAATACTTAAGATTTCATTAATTTTATTGAGCACTTTTAAATAGGTGGTAATATGTGGTAATCGATTCTTTGGCACACAGATTTGATAACTGACATGGTGGCCTCTGTTTGTCCTCAGAGGACGTTATGGTGATCTTGAAAATAATCATATTAGCACCAAATGTGTAGGGGAAAGTCTTATGATAGATGCTATGAAAATGTAAGATGTAGGCTCCTTTTCCCGGTGCTGAGACAGGCTCCGTAGCCAACGTCAGTCAAGAGAGAGCAGGTTGGGTATGGGGCTGGGGCCAGTGGGTGCCAAGATAGGGAGGGAGTCGAGGCTCTGAGTGTTTCTGTTGTTGTTCGTTGGGATATACTAAGGCACCGCCCTCATCTGATATTTTTAAGTTATCCTAGCAGCCCTGCACCACTTCCCGGAATTCCCCTCATTTCACCGTCCTGCCCTTACTTCAGAATCTTTGGTACCCAGCTTCAGCTGTCTTCCCAGATAAAATCTGATAACTATGTTTTTGTGAGTAATGCTGGGTTATCTGTTTGTGGGTTTTCTGTTGTTGTTTTATTTTAAATCACAGCGAGGTTTTGTCTCCTTTCTGCCTAATGAGTGGGCTACAGAGAGTGGCTGCAGTACAGTTCTTTGCCACTAGAGGGCAGGAGCACCAAAGCAAAGGGCTAAAGAAAGCCAGTGAAAGAAGCCGGGAGGTCGCAAGACAACAAACAGGGCTTGTGATGTTGGCACAGTTCAAGTTCTGCTCACAATCTCAGCACTCTGCGTCTCATCTTGGATGTACTGCGTGCCACTTGCTCTGATGATTTCCTGCACCAAACTGCCATGGCTGCAGATGTTAGGGCCCGAAAAGAAATTTCTTAGGACTTTTGAGGTAGGATCCTACTGCCTATGAAACAAAGCAGAGGCATCGCTGATAAGAATTAACCTTTCACAGTTCTTAAAGAAGTTCTCGGGAATTGTTAAGACCTCAGTCTCCGCTTCCAACATAGCGTGTGACCTTGTGTAAGAAGCCTAACCCACCACCTCTCCCCGGGCTTAAATGCTTTCTTGGCAAAAGTCCTTTCTGATTCCAAGAGGCAAAGGGCAAAGCTGGCAGACCCGGTTTGTATAGACCCCTTCCCATGCGGCATTTAAATCCGCTCCTTCACCCCACACTGCTTTCTTGACTCTGGGATCTCGATATTTCTACAGGTGGCTGCACTTTACACACAAGAACAAAAAACTTCGGTGGCGAGAGCTGAGGGGTGTGTTTTTGGCGCTTTCCACTCCGTGTCTGTGTGCACCCTTTGCCGGCAGTAAGGTCTGAGAGCCGAAGTTAGTGACCATCTGTGACCGTTGACACCGTCTTAAAATCCACATCGACTCCTTCCTTATCCTGAGCCGGAACGTACTGAGCCAGCCCGGGATGCCTGCCTGGAATGGTGTAGATACAAGAGCACTCTGGGAGCAAGGCATGTCTAGGCCAGGGGTTCTCAGCCTTCCTAACATTGTGACCCTTAGGTGCAGTTCCTCATGTTGTGATGCCACCAACCATGCAATTCTTTTGTGGCTGCTTCATAAATGTAATTTTGCTACTGGTATAAATTGTAACGTAAACATCTGGTATGAAGGATATCTGATATTAATCCCTATGAATGGATCATTTGACCCACAGTTTGAGATCTGCTGGTCTAGAAGGATTTTTGTTTTCTTCCTTGTCATAGATTATATTTATGGCCAGGCAAGGCTATTTCTATGCAATGCCAGGTGGTAGAGCTTTTGCTCAAAGCTCTGTCTTTTTTTTTTCTTGAAAGATACTCCTATGAGCCCGGGAGCACACAGACCTATGAGACCATCTGCACTTCCGGCTGTCCTACATCAGGGCAAGATGGTGGATTGGCTCTCTTTCTGTAGTCTCATCCATGAAATACCATAAAGTTAAAAAATCAAAACAAATTAAAGCAAGTCATGTAAAAAAACAAGACAACTTATATTAAGCCATTAATCCTAGCATTCAGGAGGCAGAGGCAGGCAGATCTTTGTGAGTATGAGGCCTGCCTACTCTACATAGTGAGTTTCAGGACAGCCATAGAGCTATTTAGTGAGACCATGTCTCAGACAAAGAAACAGAGAAACAAACAGCAAAACAAGAAAACCAACCAACCAATCAACTGGCTGACCAACTAAACAGACAAAACAAAAATAAAACAAGGAAATCGTCCAAGCGTAAGTAACACTCTCTCTCTCTCTCTCTCTCTCTCTCTCTCTCTCTCTCTCTCTGGCAGCCTTAGTGTCTCAGACTCATTGCCCCAGAATGCAGAGGGGAGGGGTTGGCAAGAGGGAGATTTATCACGTTTTTTTCAGCTGCCTGACTGATAGTAAGTGGCTGTTTTCTGTCCCACTGCCATTTCACTAAGTGGGACGTTATAACTAAAGACCTCGAGCCTCCACTGACAGAGAGAAGCACCATTTCCCCCTTTAAAAATTGCTTTTATCAAAGTAAATCCTTATCGTTGAAGATGGCAAGCATTTCAGAAACAGGGCCCCGAGGCCCCTGAGCTGGAACTGATCTGAGTGCCCCGCCCTAAGGACCAGCTTTCACAGTACCAGAAGGTGCCATGCGAGTTTCCAAAGGAGGAAGACAATCACCAGTCCCATCAAACTATGACACTAATGAGCCGCATCTATGACCAGCATGGCACAGTAACCCTAAGGGCACAGAGGTGGCACACGTGCCTTGGGAGTAACCATCAGGTCTCTAATTGGACTTCAGATGAGTCCAATGCTCAACCAGATGGAATTCATGCCTGGTACTGGGAATCTAGCTAACTACTCAGTGCTGGTTAAAGTCTTGGTTATTGGAGAAGAATCTAGAACCACTAATTTACTAAACCAGGCACACTCCCTAAAATCTATAAATATTTGTTCTTATGCCTACAGATAAGTGTAGTCTTTACCCTGCTATCAAGGAAAGTTCCCTTTGCAACAGATGGAGACCACCACAAAAGAACCCACAACCAATCAAAATGTGGGGTTGTGGACCCCAGTCCCTGTGGATACATCTACAAAATACTCCCTCCTGTAAGCCGGAGGGAGCATTGTGGAAGAGGGGGTGGAAAGACTGTAAGAGTCAGGGGATCTCAGGTTGTGTCTCCTAGTAATATCAGAAGCTATACTCATGGGGTCTCACCAATATGACTGCCCAAATATGAGCTGAACTAGGATGAGACCAATGGATGTGCCAAACTGCATGGGGGAAACCCGTGAGGTCTCAAAGCTGAGTGTGTGTGTGTGTGTGTGTGTGTGTGTGTGATCCTCCCCAGGGAAGAGCACACCAGCTGGTTGCCAAGTGACAAACTGTCAGCCCTGTAAACACACACACACACAAGTAACATTAATCAGACTAGTTAAACAGGTTATATTTAGGAATCTATCTATCTATCTATCTATCTATCTATCTATCTATCTATCTAATACATGCAATGGCAATTAGTGAAAAAGAGGCTATAGATTTGAGGGAGAGTGGGGAGGGTTTGGAGGTAGGGAAGGGAGGGGAGAAATGTAATTAAATTAAAGAAAAAAAATAAAACATTGACCACTTTTGTTTTCTTCTTCTTCTTCTTTTTTTTTTTTTTGGATGGCATCAGCCCTGAACCTTTAACAATTGCAGAGTGTCCTGTGATAACTGACCCAGTCATCTATAATGGGCAGGTTCCTGCTGACCCCACCTATGGTGTGACCTTCAGGCCACTCTCCTTGACCTGGGGGGGGGGGAAGAATTTTGATGTCTTGCAGATTATCTTTTCTAGCATTTCCATTGTTTAGCAAAGGGAGATGGCTTTTGGAGTCTGTGCTCCCCTGTGGGATCTGCATGCGAATACAGGCTTTTGGAATGCCACCTGCTCTGCTGGCTTCTCATCAGAGTGTAGTCAGGAAGGAAAGACAAAGGGACCTCACATTTCTCTGTGCAGCCGAATTTACAGAGCTTTGGGGAAAGTACCTCTTGTTCACCATTTTGTATTCTCTGTGTCTGCATTCTATGCTTCAAGGGTTCAGAACACTGTCCCCAGATGATAGCTCATATGACACATTTGGTTTGGTCCTCTTTCCTGTGTCCCCGAACAGTTTAAATTCTCCATATCCTCTTCCGGTCCTGGTCCTGTCCCACATTTGTGTTCTCCCAGGACAGTTTTCCTGCATACTGCCAACAGCCCAGTCATAAGACAGCTAAATATAAACCCTGCAGGTAGCACGTAAGTCCCTCTGGTTATCTGCTCCTTTGTTTAGAGTATTATCCTCCCAGATCAAACTCCAGAGGAGACCCACAGATCATGCATGCTGGGCAGGACTGGTGGGGTGTGTGTGTCTGACAGGCTAAACCAAACAAACGAAAGTGCTGTGAGTCAGCTATACCCTTTGAGCAGAGCACCAGGTCTGCGCTTCAGATAAACCCTACAATCCTCAGACTTTGATTTTCAAAGCAAATTGCTGCATGTCTCATCAATACTGGGAACAGATGTAATAGTCTGGTGAGCTGACTGCACACAGCCAAGTGCAGGGACATAGAATCAAGGGCAGACAGTAGCTGGCACACTAAGGCTTGTATTACCTATGCTGCTCTGCCTTCTTTACAGGACAATGGGAAATGGATGCACAGTGGTCAGAGGAACCCAGGTCTCTGGCTGTCCTGGGAACTGGGGCTGGCTGTCATAGAGACTGCGAACCCCAGGGATGATGTGTTTGTAAGTGACTCATGGTCTGATACTGCATATGGCCTTCTGGCTGTGAGGATTCTTAACACAGAGGGCAGCTTGGGATCTCCAGGGGGTTACAGGCTTAGTCAAAGCCAAAAGCTGTCATGCTGAAATAGCCAAGGCCTGAAAGAAAATGGATTTTTTTTTCTTCCAGAAATTGGTGGTCTATTTCAAACCTTGTGTGCAAATGGTCAAGAAATAGGACCAAGGGAGGAATTAGTGTTTAGAAAGGGCTCTGGGGGTTGATACCATTCTGCAATTTTTCCTGTGCCTGGATTTCCTTCATATTTCTCTAGAGGTTCACCTTCTTGGCCACTATATGTGGTCCCAGGATCATTTCTCCCTCTCATGTTAAATTCTCTCCCCTAATGATATAACCCTAGCTAAGCCAAACAAGTCTTTCTTCTTCTTCTTCTTCTTCTTCTTCTTCTTCTTCTTCTTCTTCTTCTTCTTCTTCTTCTTCTTCTTCTTCTTCTTCTTCTTCTTCTTCTTCTTCTTCTTCTTCCTCCTCCTCCTTCTTTTTCTCCTCCTCCTCCTTCTCTTCCTCCTCCTCCTCTCCTGAGATGAGAGCTCACTGTGTGGTAGCTAACTAGCCTGGAGAAACTGACTATGTAAACCAGGCTGGCCTTGACTTGACTGAGATCCTTCTGCCTCTGCTTCCCCAAGTGCTGAGATTAAAAGGAGCGTGCCTTCAATTAGGCCCAACTCCCCCCCCCCCCCATTTCTATGCATCACATTTAAATACAAAAGTCATGTCTGTTTCCTCCCCAGCTGCAATGGAATACCTGACTTCACCATTTGGATTTCTCGAAATTAGCATTTTGAGAGTGAGCCTGCAATCACCATCTGTGCCTTCTGATGTTTCTTATCTCATTGAACAGCAACAAAGCAGTTAAATAAGCCAGAGACTTTACCACAATCTCATACCTCTTCCCTGCTCACAAATGCCACGCAGAGCCTTGCCTTGATGACTTGACTCAGACATATTTTTAACCTGCCCACCTTTTCCTTTTATGACTCTGACTCCTTCTGAAACTACTACCGTGTCTTGCTTGGACTGACAAACCAACTGAAACCCCTAATTCTTTTTCTTGAATTCACTATAGCTCCCAATTAACCAAAAATACTTTCCTTAAAAAGTGAGTTGAATTC
Source organism: Apodemus sylvaticus (assembly GCF_947179515.1). Classification (NCBI taxonomy): domain Eukaryota; kingdom Metazoa; phylum Chordata; class Mammalia; order Rodentia; family Muridae; genus Apodemus; species Apodemus sylvaticus. The sequence continues at coordinate 81,961,294 of NC_067481.1, forward strand.
TTTATTCTCCTTTTCTTCCGTGCTCCCAATCTGATGTTCTCTTCTAGGTGACTGAGAGTAGAGGATAGTGAGATCCCAACACTCTTATGTTCTCAGTTTTACAGCAGATCTTCTTCTCCTTCACACGCGCGCGCACACACAGACACATACACAGACACACACACAAACACGCATACAGAGACACATGCAGAGAAAGACACACACAGAGACAGACACACAGACACAAACACATACACACAGTCAGACACACAGATACACACATGCACACAGAGACATACACATATATACACAGACACACACAGAGACACACATAGACACACCCATAGAGACAAACACAGACACACATACACACACAGACACACACAGAGACACACAGAGACAGACACACAGATACATATATATATACAGAAACATATATTCACAGAGAGAGACACACACACACATACACACATACACAGAGACACACACAGATACACAGACACACACACAGAGGCACACACATACATAGACACACACATATATACACAGACACAGGCAGGCAGGCATTGCATGCGCGCGCCCCCCCCCACTTACATTTTATTATTTGATATCTCCTTTCCCCATATTGTCCTATATTTTGATCTTTTGTTTTGATTTTGTCTTTTAAATATAACTGAAGCAAGTTTATTTAGTATATTTTTAGCAAGTGGTATTAAATATGATAACAAGATATATCAATTTACTAACAGTTTCACAGTTTTTGGTAATTGCAATATATGATGATACAGATTCCACCACCTTGGTCATTTATTTTATTTTATTTTATTATTTTTTCTTTTTTTAATTTGATATATTCTTTATTTACATTTCAAGTGATTTTCCCTTTCCTGGATTCCCCCCTCCCTGAAAGTCCCATAAGCCCTTTTCCCTCCCCCTGTTCCCCAATCCACCCTTCCCACTTCTGTGTCCTGGTATTCCCTGGCACTGCTGCACTGAGCTTTTCCAGGACCGACCAGGGCGTCGGGGTGGGGGGGCACTCTTTCCTTCTTCTTGGGCATCATTTGATATGTGCATTGTGTCTTGGGTACTCCAAGCTTCTAGGCTAATATCCATTTATCAGTGAGTGTATACCATGAGTGATCTTTTCAACTTAAGGACCTTACCTGTTTTCTTGGTAATAGCATCTCAGAGATGAAATAGCTCTTCCAATTCAGACAAGTCGGACGGAGCAAAAGACTGTCTTCTGGCTCTTCAGGCTAACCTGTGGATGAGACGGATGTTCTCATCCACCCTATCCCAACAATCCGTGGGGAATACCCTACCTTAACAATCCATGGGGAACATGCTACCCCAACAATCTGTGGGGCTAGAGCTGCAGTGGTTAAGCAGAGGTGGATGTACAAACATTTCACAGGGCATCTGACAGAGGATGTGTGTGGGGAGAAGGTGCCCAGTGATGTCTGTCTTTCTTTGTGGGACTGACTCTTTGTTCCTTGGCTGCTCTGTGATGGCTACGTTGAGGTCGGAGCTCAGCCTGCTGGTTATGGTTTGGACTTTTCTGGGGGGAAAAGAATAAATGCTGGAGGAGTGAAAAATCTCATTGTTTAACAGCAGACAGTAATGAAGAACTAAACAATCTACCACGAAGAAAGCCCTGGGTCCACAGCTAGCAAGAGCAGGAAAACCACAGGAGCAGAGGATGGAAAGACAAACCAACTATCTCCTGCATGGACCCACCAGCCAACCAAACCAAGGCAAACAGCCAGTAGGGCAGCTTCCCAAAATCTGATCCCGTAATTACATCTGCAAACACACATGGAGGCCACTGGATTTTCTTCTGCTATGAATTAAAGGTTTATGCTGTGGAGATTGCAGCAGGATTGAATGAGCAGGAAGAAGTCACCTGGAGATGACCTTTTCTCTGACTGCTCCTTAGGCTGCAAATGAAAACACAGACATCTCCTTATCATTGCATGGATATGGCAAACCAGCAGTCTGTGGGCCACCCAGGGCAGGGGTGGTTAGGTAACTGTTTATTCTCCATGGCTCCCCTGATCGTTTGCATGCTGTGGCTGATTTGAACATTGGCATCAGCAGGATTTAAAAGCCAAAAATGTTGTGGTGGGAAATGGTATGGCAAGCAATTAATAATGTCGGCTGTGGCTAGAGAATGAGGCAGTGCGGTCACAGGTATCTATCTCAAAATTGGGTCCACCACACATAGTGAAACTGGAAGGCAGAGAGACACAGGGGTTGGCCTTGCCATTTTGATGTAGCTCACCAGAACTCACGTGGGTCCTGAGAGCCCTGCATTAATCCTTTCCAAGGTCAGCGCCTCCAACAGCAGAGTTACCTTGAACTAGATCTTACCACCTCACCACTGCAAGACAGATGCTGAAGCTTCTAGCCTGTGAAACTGTAAGAGATTTACTCAGAGCACATCAGAACCCATCCGGGATCGATAGCATAGGGGCCGCACACTGCCAGCCTAGTGGAGTTACACATAGGGTTAAATATGGTCCCTGCTTTCATCTTGCCAACACTGTGGTCAGGAAGAAAGAGACCTCAGCTGCTGGCTGCAGCCTAATGTGCTGGGGGTTACTCAGGAGGGGATGTGAAGAAATTAAAAGACCAGCATGACTTAATGAAATGTGACCCCCGCTACTCTCCTGCCCCAAGCCTGCTTGTTCTTAGACTGCAGATAAAATCTACATTCATGGTTCCACAGCTGGTTTCCTGCTCTCCATTTTAGATCGTCCCATAAAACCCTTTGTCTAGATTTCTGCGTCTCAAATCATCTTTCTTTAGTCTCTAGATAGGCCAACTATTCTGCCTAGCACGTGATTTTTATACACACTATCCTATTTTTTTTGGGACATTCTCTCAATGGCACCACCTGATTCCCACCTGCTCCACTAACTGCCATTCCCGTTTCCCCTGACACCAGGTCTCAGTAGACATCTCTGCGTCTAGAGAGGACCTGGTCCTTCTCCCTCAATGCTTAGGATCCTTTATTTATATGGCTGATTATTTATTTTCTATCTCTTTTGATGCAAGAAGCATCTAATAACTATTGAATGAATTAGTGAGCAAATGAGAAGGCATTTTTTTTGGTCTGGAAGAAGAAACAATACTAATATGAGGACAGTGGATACGAGGTATGCAGTTGGGGCTGAGTGTAGGGGATTGGGCACGGCTGCTTTCTCTGTGTTGGCTTTCCTCCCCTCAAACATGTGTGAAATGAGCCATGGCCCAATGGGACTTGCTGAAAGGCCACTTCCAAGGGATTATCGATGCCAATCCTTAGCTCTTTAGGGAAAGCAAACATTCTAGGTTGATAAACGGTGCTTAGCTCTATCTCTGGGAATTATAAGAAAATCCTTCAACCTTAAAATTGCTCAGAGCTAAAGAGCTTTTTTGAGTGTTTTTTTTTTTTGGGGGGGGGGGGTGATCCAGCAAGATGGAGGACTGGTGGCCAGCACAGAAGTAAAGCCCAGCTGGCTCCTTCTGCATTTTGTGTCCTATCCTACACTGACCAAGTCTTCCTTGTCTTAGGGTTTTTATTTAAGAACCAGGAGGGCCAGTGTCTGTAAACTTCCCCGTATTAGTGTTCTGTTGCTGCATAGTGACTTATTCTAAGATGTAGTGGCATGATGTGGTGATTGTTATCTATTGTAGATTTCTGTGGGTAAGGAAGGCAGAGTGCAAGAAGAGAGACTCAGCTTGTGCTTCATGTTTTGAGTCTCAGATCAGATGGGGTGAATTCTGGATGCTGGGATCTTAGACCCATTCACATAGGATTCTGAGAGTTCTTCTGTTGACAGAGGGCCTGGCTAGTTTTGTTTAATTCGCATGTGGCTTTTCCATGTGTCTGTGCGGCCTCATAATATGTCCAAGGGTAAGAGACAGAAGTGGACATCCAGATGTACGTGCACACATACAGAGGTCTAAGGATAGATGGAGACACACATGCACACATGTAAGTCAGGAGCAGGTGACAGAGATGGACAGGCATACATATGGAAGTCACACGGTGTCATTTATCCCTCGGTTTATTTGTTGGAAGAGAATAGCTAAATCTTTCCCCTGAGTATGGGAAATGGCTGCTACCTTTCACTGGAACATTTATAAGTCACCTCATTCCTTTAAGCAAATTCTCAGAGAGGATTCGGGGTATAAACTTAAATGTGAGAGAATAGCGACATAGCAAAACTTTTATTCCTGAGATCTAGTAAGACCATCCATGAAGCCAGGCATGATAATCCATATGCATAATTCTAGTGCTTGGGATATGGGGCAGGGGCATTCATTCAAGATTATTCTTGGCTACACAGTGAGCCTGAGACCAGCCTAAGTCACATGAAACTAACTACCTAATTAACTAACACCTAACTAACGAACTCACTAGCTAATCAATCCTCCCCTGTCAGTGATTTGGTAGCTGCCCCCAGATTTGTCACTCTTTAAGGAGATGCACTGATTCTGCAGAAGCAAGCATCTCTACCCTCAATTAAATAAGTGCAGGACAATACAATTGTGTGTGTGCTTGTGTGTATGTGTGTGTATGCATGTGTGTGTATGTGTTTGTGTGTGTGTGAGTATATGCATGTGTGTATGTGTGTATGTGTATGTGTGTATACACAAGCTCTGTGTGTATATGTGTGTGTGTATGTGTGTTTGTGTGCATGTGTGTGTGTATACACAAGCTGTGTGTGTGTGTGTGCACATGAGCTGGCACAATGACTCTTTGGGAGACATTGCAATGGTACATGGGAGACATTGGCACATGGGAGACATTACCTGCCATTTTGCTGGAACTCTGGGGAGAGTCTCAAAGCTACATCTGTGCTGGTTTACAGCTGCCAAAGAGCACATGCACATATTGTTGTAGTAAAGAGTTATGTTTCGGAGAGGGTTCTTTGACTGAGCTAGTTTCAGTGCTCATTTTATTACTCAAGAGGGCACTTTGGAACTCCCTGCCATTATGCAATAATTACACCATCATTCCTTATTAATTTTTTACTGCCTTCCTTAGGTAATTAGTGGGATCATGTGAATGATGTCTCAGTAATGAGTGGAATTTTGAATGTGAGTGGGCAGTCTTTCATTTGGCTACACAACAAGACAAGGCCTATGAAGGGAAGGAAGGTGGACACTTCCAGGATAGAGGACTTCAGGAGCCCGCCCACTTTGTACAGTCAATGGTGATCATGCTATCCATAGCTTTTAGAGATGCACCAGGCAGCTGGCTTCCTCCTTTGCCCGAGTAGCTCTACTAACTAGGAAATGGACAAGTCTTTGCAGCAATGGATCAGAAACTAAACTAGGAAGGACAATGAGATTCCTGAAGTCTGAGGTAGATGGTCTCTGCAGGGCTCCTCATTTTGTTTTGTCTAACGTGGCATTTACCAGAAGCTATTGTACTGCTTGCAGTTTATAAGGTGATAGGAATATACCCACTCTCATCATGTATTTTGTTGCAGTAATAAGACAAGTACTTAATATGATCTCTGTCTTTGTTTTTTGTTTTGTTATGCAAATTCTCAATGTTAAGTGTGATGTCATTGCTTTTCTATTTATTTATTTATTTATTCATTCATTCATTTGCTTTCCATCCCAATCACTGCCCTCCCCCCTCCCCACAATCCTTTTCTTGGTCATAAATTCCTCAGCTAATAATAGCACTCAGGTGTGAAAAGATCCTATTGACTGTGACTCTCTTCTCTTTTTTGTTTTGTTGTGTTTTTCTTTTTGGATTTGGTTTTTTCCGAGACAGGGTTTCTCTGTATAGCCCTGGCTGTCCTGGAGCTCACTCTGTAGACCAGGCTGGCCTCGAACTCAGAAATCCACCTGCCTCTGCTTCCCAGAGTGCTGGGATTACAGGCGTGCACCACCACCGCCCAGCTGACTCTCTTCTCTTATAATTGAGGAGACTTGAGACTCAGGAGAAGAAGAGATCATTGAAATCAGGAAAGGCAGTAAAGCCCAATTCCAGGCATGGTTTGAGGGCGTGGAAGACTTGGTGCCTGTGGCCCCTTTAGTCCATCTCTGTGTCTTGCTATTCAGATCCCTGGAGTGAAGTGTAGCTATAGCTTCCTGGCTGGGCTTCCCTTTGGTTGTGCCTTCTGCTCAGATAATCTGCTTAGCAGTGTCCTCCAGTGTGGGAAAGCTATATGCCCTAGTGTGTGTGTCTACTTACAAGTCAAGTGTCTCCAGCCTGGGTAAAGCAGAGGATGCTGGCTTAAGCCCTTGTCTTCTCAAAGGACAGCCAGCATTGGTGCCCTTCAAATATTACTTGGACTTTTTAATATTATCTCTGAAACCAACAGCTGGCTGTTACATTGGTCTCTTGTCTTCCCTGCTGGCTCCTGCCTAACTTAGTGAATGTATGCCTGACCAGACATTTGTCCCCCTTGTCCTGCATGAGGACACTATAGGCTTTCTTTTCATGCCAAAGGCACTTTTTCTGGGTGGTCCTGAAGCGTCCAGTTCTCTAGGCACAAGACTGCAGTGAAAAGGCTCCTACCAGCATCATGCCCCTCTTGTGAGCAGGGTCATGATGAACTTCTAACCATCTCTTTTTACCTAGAGTATCATGAGGATGCTCATGGGTTAGGTTACCATCAATTTCTGGCTTTTATACTCATAACTAATCTTAAATTTGCTCCCAAAACATCAAAGCAGGTACCATTTCAATTGTCCAACATCTTCTCTTCCTCCTTTTGGCCCTAATTATCAATCTGTACAATGAACACCTTACAGAACTGAGGTGCTCATTGGTTCGTCTAACCAGCTCTCATTGCATACTTGCTGTGTACCAGGCCATCTGCTCTGGGCTGATTTTATCAGGAGTCCACACGATAGACATGCACATGTCAGGAAAACTGGGTGCTGACTACGCAGGTGTGTGCGGTGCTGTCTTTTTCATAGAATATGCATTATATTTGGGATATTGTCTTTTCATTATTTCTTATATTAAATATTTTCTTTATTTACATTTCAAAGGAACAAAATACCCACAGGAGGAGATACAGAGACAAAGTGTAGATGAGAGACTGAAGGAACGACCATCCAGAGACTGCCCCAACTAGGGGTCCATCCCATATACAGTTACCAAACCCAGGCACACTATTGTGGATGCAGTATGGTTTTTATTATTATTTATTTTTATTTGTGTGTCTGTGCACACATGTGTGTCTATCTCTCTCTGTATATGTGAGAGAGACAGAGATAGAGATACAGGGGGGAGAGATTTTTTTTTGTGAGCTCTTCATTTTAATTACTGAAGTAGTGTCAATCAAATGCAGTTGTCAATATGGGTAGTCTTTCTAGCCAGCTTGCTTTGGGTCTCCCCATCTCCACCTTTGAAGGCTGGAATTACAGGCAGGCTGTCATACCCACTAGGCATTTATGTCTGTTTTGGGGATCCCAAATCTGGTTCCCATGCTTGGGTGCAGTCATTTTAATTGCTGAGCCATCTCTGTAGCTCCTGGGGGTATAAATTTGGCCACAGTAAAGACTCATTGAATTTATGCAATGAATCAGTGTAGTATCCTGTCTCCTCCTTACCTATTGCACATGCGATCCGAAGCTAGAAGACATGATAGAAAAGTTAGGTGTTTCTAATAAAAGGTATAAACATGAACAGGAAAACCTGGAAAATTTTGTTCTTTTTCCCAACAGTGTGCCTTGAAGAAGGGGTTGCTATGCACACTGTCAGCTGATGGAAGAGAAGTCCATATGAGGGTGCCGGCATGGAAACAGAGAGGGGCTTACATCAGTTGTGAGACCGACTGGGAGACTGCCATCCTCTGAACCCCTCATGCGGAAAAACAACAGACACAGAGCAATTTAACGTGACCTGTCCATCAATCACTTTTCTAACAGACAGCAGCATGTGAGTGACAGACAGGGCCTTCATCCCAGTGGACTTCATCTGCACCTCCATAGGTCACAGAGATGCAGGGGAAGCATCCCTAGATGCTAAGAAGCTAGCCTCCTATACTCTTTAATAGTCTTTATGCACCGTGCCTTTGCTCAGCTTAATTAAAGTCCATTTCTCTCTGCTTTTTCTTTAACTTCTAATTTCCCAGTGTAAATATGAACCAGAAGGAGCTGATCAAGAAGGCAGCTGCTCCCCTGGGCTGGGCTGGGGTGATGGTTGATCAGAGCCACCGCTTGGATCAATAATGACTTCTGTTTCAGCAGAGGCATGTGATTGAAGCCAGGGAGGAGGGACTCTGCTGTGTGGGCCAAGGGTAGAGGATCTTTCCAGTCCCCTCTTCTGTATACGAAGAAATCATTCCTATTTTTTTTGTGTGCCCCCAGGGTTGCCAGATCTGTCAGTCCAACAATGATTGATTTGTAGCTAAGGTTTTTCTCTACAGAAGGAGGAAGTTTTGCTGTGTGATCTTGAGAAAGTTATTAGGCAGGGCTGAGTCTGGAGGGTATCATAAGGCAGCGGGTTGGTGGGATGCACAGGGGCAAAATATATTCTAAACAACTGGAAGTAGAATTTAAGTAAAAACATGGAGCCAAGACACATATCCCATGATATACTTGGGTCAAGGACACAAAGGAACGCAGTGGGGAACTCAGTTCTGCCTCCTTGATGAGTCTTTGTCACCAGATTTTTTTGCCTGTGAGACATACCCAGGGCTAGAGAAGAACTGAATCCTACCCTTAAATCTGGCAGGCACCACTACATATTTTTTAGACATTTAGCATATCTACCTTTTTTATGTGGTACCTTCCTGTTGGTGGTGGATGGACCTTACTCAAATATTTTAGGCGTCACTGGACAACATGATTCAGGAGCCCTAATACCATTCATATTCTTTGACCTAGAAATTCCAACTTTAGGAAATGATTCTGAGGAGATAATGGGGACAATTTTTGGCATACTTATTATACTGCATAATTAGAGGAAATCACCTGTAATTCTTTCTTTTTTCTTTCCCTTTTCCCTTTCTCTTTCCTTCTTTCTTTCTTTCTTTCTCTCTTTCTTTCCTTCTTTCTCTCTCTCTCTCTTTCTCTCTCTCTCTCTTTCTTTCTTTCTTTCTTTCTTTCTTTCTTTCTTTCTTTCTTTCTTTCTTTCTTTCTTTCTTTCTTTCTTTCTTTCTTTCTTTCTTTCTTTCTTTCTTTCTTTCTTTCTTTCCATGATCTCACTATGCAATCTAGGATGGTTTTGAACTTGTGACCCTCCTCTCTCAGCCTCTCAGGAATGTGCCACCATACCTAACTCATAGTTTCCCAAGTGAATTTTGGTGAGTTTGCTTAGTCGATTATCTTGTGGTTACTCTTTCTTGGTCAACTTAACTGTGTTTGGAACCCCTTAGGAGAACTTGCCACTGAGGATATCTGTGAGGCCATTTCTAGAGAAGAAGAGAGAGGAGTATTGTTGAATGTAGGGGTCACAATCCCATGAAGTTGAGGGCCCAGAGAGGATAAAAGGGGAAAAGAAGGAGAAATAAGAGAGTACCAGTGTCCTGTATGTACCTGTGGATCCCTCTGAAGCCTCCTGATAGTTCTAGGGGCTCCACTGCTGTACTGGCTGGTTTTGTGTGTCAACTTGACACAAGCTGGAGTTACTACAGAGAAAGGAGCCTCCCTTGAGGAAATACCTCCATGAGATCCAGCTGTAAGGCATTTCTCAACTAGTGATCAAGGGGCAGGGCGGGGTGTCATTGTGGGTGGTGCCATCCCTTGGCTGGTAGTCCTGGGTTCTATAAAAGAGCAAGCTGAGCAAGCCAGGGGAAGCAAACCAGTAAGCAGCATTCCTCCACAGTTTCTGCCTCCACTCCTGCCTCCAAGTTCCTGCCTATGTGAGTTCCTGTCCTGGCTTCCTTTGGTGATGAACAGAAATGTGGAAGTGTAAGTTGAATGAACCCTTTCCTCCCCAACTTGCTTCTTGGTCACGATGGTTTGTGTAGGAATAGAAACCCTGACTAAGAGGACTGTCAAGCTGTGTTATTGAATTAGAGGGAACGAGGGATGATCTTCCATTTCTTTTTATTGTTCCCTTGTATTCTGTAAAGTTTCCACACTAAAAAGAAATTTGATAAGAAGGAAAGCAAACCTTTTGTGTAAACAACCATGCAGAAGTTTACCTGCACTCTGACCCTGCACTCTGTCTTCTTGAAACCAGTGCAGCCCAAATTTCTACAACAATAGCAGAAGCATTGCACACAGAGTCCAGATTAGGAAAGGCCTCTGGGAAAGAGTGGTGGGGGCTGTGTGTCTCAGAGCTACAGAATCACAAAGGGAAAGTGATAAGTTTCAAACCATCTGGCTTTGTCTGAACACGCTCAGCCCCTCCTCTCCTATGCAAAGGGTCCCCTTGCAAGATGTGTCTTATTTATTTTCTTTCTCCTGAAAATCCCTCTGACATTGAGATTTATCCAGTGCCTTTGGTAATTGGTGCAGTTTGCACAGTCATTTGTATGGACGTAATGTACTGTGGAGGTAGCGAGAGAAATCTCCAGTTACCCTGTGCTTGAATCAGGTGAATATATATTTTATAGTTTCGGTCAGATTGATTTATTTTGCAAAGCACCCTGGGGTGTTTGCAGATAGGAAAATTCTTGTACTGTGGGTTGCTAGTTTACATCAATGGGAAGAATAAAAAGAAAAAGAAGAGGAGGAGGAGGAATAAAAAAAAGAAAATGTTCTCTTTGCTTAGATGTGTGCTATAGAAGGGGACGAATGGTTTCCATTAGGAGGGAGAGAGGCCAGGACCACAGAGCTAGGGTGAGAAGCTGCCTGGCAGGACTGACTCATACCATGCACAACTGGCAGGGGTGGGTAGAAGTTCGTAAGCTTTGGATAAGTTATGATAAACAAAACTGATATGATCAGAGGTTTTTACATTCCAGAGCCCTGAGATTAGGAGGCTTTGTGTTCTTGCCTTGAGATTATTCTGGGGCAGGATATTCAGCTTTTGGCCTGGTGTCTTACACTGAATAAGTATGTGTTATCTTGGTTACATAAATTGTATCAAACCAACCAACCAACCAACCAACCAACCAATCAACCAACCAACCAACTAACCAACCAACCAACCAACCATCCATCCAACCAACCAACCAAACAAACTAACCCTATGTCTTTTTTTAAAAGCCAATCAAAACCAAACTACAATATTTATCTTTCTGCTCAAGTTGTTTCTAATGCCTGAAATACTTTGTATGCTTACTCATACTTTTAGTATGGGTAAAGGTAGGCACACTAAGGATGTAGCAAGCATAGTACTGTGTCTCACTTCTGATTCCATGGCAGACATTATGAATCAGTCACTACACTTTTTACTATTGATGAGAGATGTTACTCTGTGTGATGGCTAATATTGATTGTCAACTTGGTAGGGAGACATACCACTGGGCATATCTATAAGAGACAATCTAGATTAGGTTAGTCTCTGGGTATGCCTATGAGGAATTATCTAGATTAAGTTAACTGAAGTGAGAAGACCCACCTTACCTGTAGAGAGCACTGTTTTCTAGGTTGTGGTATTGAGCTGAGTAAAAGGAGGAAAACTACATTCATTATTCCCTTATTGACTGCAGATACCACATAATCAGCTGCCTCAAGCTCCTGCAGCTGCCATGCCTCTCTGCCGAGATAGACTGAATCTTTAAATTGAGAGCCAAAGTAATTCCTTATTCCCTCCCTCCTTCCTTCCCTTCCTCCCTCCTTTCCTCCCTCCCTCCTTCTCTCCCTTCCTTCCTCTCTCCCTCCCTTCCTTCCTCTCTCTCTCTCCCTTCCTTTCATCTGTCCTCCCTTTATTAAGTTGATTTTGTCAGGTACCTTTTTGGCAGCAGCATGAGAAGCAACTAATATTCCATTTGCACTCTGGGTAAGAACATTCTTTGGGGGTTGCTGTCAAGCACAGATAGAGTGGGCATGACCTAGTAATTAGCAAACCTCAAAAAGGCTTTCACTAGTCCACATTTTCTCCATTAAGCAGCCCTGAGGCCTGAATTTCTCAGTCATCATCATGCCTTTTGGGAAGTGCACAGTTGGCATTGCTAACCATGGCAAATACAGACTATGCAGTGGGAGTCTTCAGCTCCTCCGGCTTTCTTTTCTAAAGACATCAACAATAATTCACAGTGCTTCCTGTGTGCTCAGAGGCAACCCCAGACTCTTCCTCAAAATAGCTTCTCACATAGCTTTTAATAACAGATGGGGCTTTGTATGGAATAGGGAAGGTTTTTGTCATCCTGGGTTACATAAAGATGAGACAGACAAGGCGTCTGACCTCAATCTTTGCAAGTGGTCCAGTTGGATTAATATCAAGGATAAAGGAGAAAGAAAGGTTTTACATCGAAGACCTTTCACAGCTTGGCCCCAGTTTCTGTTTCTAACTCCCAATCCTCAATCAGCTTCCTTCGATTCCATGTAGCTTACCTTTTCTGGCTTCAGTTTTGCCTCCATAATTTGCCCTGTCTGGAACAACCCCCATTCTTTAAGGCTTCATTCAGGGGTTTTCTTATTTGCTTATCTTTTCTAAATACTATCACTGACCTCTGTGTAGTATTAGTTCTCACAGTGTCTGCTAGTTAATCATCTCTTCATGGTGTTGACTATCTTCTCCTGACATGCTTGTTAACAATTGTTTCCCTATCAGAGTATAGACCTTTCCAGTAGGACTGAGGCAGCTTCCTCCTTAGTTTTGATTCTATGTGTACTGGGAAAAACTCCCTTGTAGGTCCAGAGGTAGTGATAGACAGAGATGGTAATATAATGGAGAATGATGCTCCATTTCATCTGATTTGAGCTCTGCTGGAAGCTGGTTCTATTTCTATTTGAGATCTTTCAAGTTAGATTCAAAACATAGACCAGGATGTCAGCGAAGTGAATGGGCCATCAAGAGGTACCTCATAGGGCACCTGGGAGGTGCTCCCTCATCCAGTCCCTAACCTTAGGTTATGGGATGGTGCAGTGAAGTGTGTTTAGTTTCCGTTGGAAGTCTTTGTCGCAGTAGGATATTCTGAAGGCATTCAATATTCAAACTCTTGGATCCTTGGTCTTGACATTGAGAAGAACTGCAGTATAATCAGTCAGTCAGTTGGACTCTTACTGCTTAGTCAGGTATTAGACAGAGCAAGCAGAGCCTATTTTGCATATTTGAAATGTTCCTTTGTAAGTATTTAAAAATAAAGCTTCAGAGTTACATAAAAGTAATACACGCTTTTATTATTCAAAGCACAAAATAGACAAATAATGGAAATTACATGTAAATCTCAAATATTTGCTGAGTTTATTATATTTTTAAATTGCATAATGATGTTTGATCCTAAACAATTTTTTAAACTACAATGCCATCCCATTTGTATTTCTGTTTTAATGAGGAAATAATAAATTCATGAGATTGGGCTGGGGGTGATGGCACATGGCTTTAATCCCAGCACCTTTAAAACCAGGGCAGAGGCAGGGAGATAAGGATGAGTTCAAGGTCAGCACAGTCTACATAGCAGGTTCCAGGCCAGTCAAGGCCACAAAGTGAAACTTTGCTCCAAAAATCCCATAATTTCATAGAGATAATTAAGGGGAAATTGGTATGAGGACTTTTTTTTTTTTTTTTTTTTTGGTATAAGGACTTCTAAGAATGCACATGAGCAGTGTTCTTCTTGGTAATGGGTACTCAGGTTTACACTACAAAGAGCTTTGTTAATACAATTTTGAAGTCTCTAACTGACATTTGCTTCAGCCGTGTTTTTCTTGTTTTCGTGGCTAGTTGCTAAATTCCTTGACAATGAAGATCTTGCTTCTGGACCAGGCAGCTTGTTCCTGAAGGCTGAGTGACCTCTGACAAGCAATGGCATTATCAGATCTTACCATCCTCAGTCATGAGATGAAGGAATTGGATGCAGTACTCAGCTGTGCTCTGTACCCTTGGGATTCCTGCATAGGGTGAGGGAAGGGTATTTATTTATTTGTAATTCTTTTCTTTAGAAAAGCTGTGTTTTAGTATCTATCTATCTATCTATCTATCTATCTATCTATCTATCTATGTATATCTATCCATCCATCCGTCTGTCCATCCGTCCATCCGTCCATCCATTTATCCACCATCTATTATGTAACACTTAGGATTTGCTTTGGAAAACAATAGGTTGGATGATATTTAAGTTGTCCAGATTCAAAGGATTCACAAAGTTCTAATTCTGGATCCAGTTTTTATCATGCATGGCTCACTCCATGAATGCAGAGGGACTTAGTAGGTTTCATTGGCAAAGATAACGAACAGGGACAATTGAGAATAATAATTGGTGGTTTGGCTTGAATGAGACATGTCTCCCATGGGCTCCTATATTTGAATAGTCGGTTCCCAGGTGGTAGTGCTGTTTGGGGAGGCTGAAGAACCTGTAGGAGGCTCAGCCCTGTTGGAAGAAGCATGCCACTAGGGGCAGGCTTTGAGGGTCTTTAGGCTCACCCCACTTCCTGCTGGATCTCTCTGCTTCCTATGTGCAGATAAAAGGTGCTCAGCCTTTTCCCTGATCTGGCTCCTGTTTGTCCTGCCTTCCTTTCCCAGCATTAAAGACTCTCCAGACTGTAAGCCAAAATAAGTCTTCCATAAATTGCTTTGGTCTTGATGTTTTATTATAGCAACCAAAAGGTAACTAATATATTAAGTAGTATTTATTCTATGAATAATGTTTGATACATGGATTATAATCGCTTTTACATTTGTTTCTCAAAAGAACCCTAAAAGGTAGGTTCTTTAAAAATGCTTATTTTTATGTGTATGTATGTGTGAGTTGCGTGCCTGTGTTATTCTACAGGTGCTCACAGAGGTCAGAAGATAAAGTTGGAGTCCCTGGAAAAAAAGTTAGAGGCAGCTGTGAACTACCTGATGTGGGTGCTGGGAACTGAACCTGGCCCTCCGCAAGAACAGTTAGTGCTCTTTCCTTCTGAGTCATCTCTCCACCTCTGAGGTAGACTCTCTCTAGAAAAGAAACTTTGGATTCATCAGATTTTTTTTCTCTTGTGAGGGTATAGTTCCATGGGGTGAAAACACAACATCTTTGTACTGTGCTGTCATTTACCTGGAGACACTGGAGTTTTTAAGTAACTGTGTATGTGCTCTTATGGAGTACAGGATATTAATGTCTTTTTAAAATTAGATATATTCTTTATTTACATTTCAAATATTGTCACCTTCCCTGGTCCCCCCACCCCAGAAAAAAGCCCTAACCCATCCCTCCTTCCCTTCTCACCAACCTACCCCCTCCTGCTTCCCTGTCCTGGCATTTCTTTATACTAGGGCATCTAGCCTTCTCAGGACCAAGGGCCTCTCCTCCTTTTGATGTCCAACAAGGCCATCCTCTGCTGCCTATGCATCTGGAGCCATGGGTCCTTCCATGTGTACTCTTTGGTTGGTGGTTTAGTCCCTGGGAGCTGTGGGGGTACTGGGTGGTTCATATTGTTCCTCCTATGGCACTGCAAATCCCTTCAGCTCTTTGGGTCCTTTCTCTAGCTCCTCCACTGGGGACCCTGTGCTCAGTTCAATGGTTGGCTGAGAATGTCCCCCTCTGTATTTGCTATGCACTGGCAGAGCCTCCACTAATGCCTTATTGTACATACCCAGGAAAGGATCATTGGGCTGTGGTAGGGTAAGCTATCACCTGCCTTCCATTCCAACAGTGCAGGATGGCTGCATGGTAAACAGCATCAGGACACTGCAGATTTAGCTGAATTTAGGTTCTATTACCAAATATATTCATATGTATATTAATAATATAGGTCCAAAGATGTTTTTTTTTTTTTGTGCTTGCTGTAATTTTGATTTTCTTTCATTACTAAGGAGGCTGATCAGGTTGTTATTTTTTCCTCATTTGAAAGTCTGAATACCTGAAAGGTCATCTTGTAATTCTTGGTGTGTCCCTGGCTTCTTCTGCCAGGCTAGGACTGCATTCAATGTCTGCTGAATTGAATGTGACTGAGATCAATGCCAGGCGCTTCCCTCAGCAGCAGATTCAGGTGTTCCAGAAAGAAACTCAGTCTTGAAATTTTTTAGAAGAAGAAACAGCTGTATCCAGCAAGGGTTTGCCAGAATAGAAATCGCAGCAATGGTCAGGGTGTTCGTTTTCTATTTCAAAATTGGAGAGCTGATAAGATTTCAGAAATCAAAGAGGGGTGGCCACTGGATGAGACGGGTCCCATGATAGATTTGGATTTCCTCTTTTGCTTTTGTTGACAGTGTAATATGCTGATAACTATTATTTGATGTAGTTGAAATACTTGCTAGACTCCACCTGTAGAATATCTAGTCTTACCCTTTACTGTCTGAGCATCTGCATCAGTGATTTTTTGCTCTTTGTGTTGGGGTGTGTCATTGAGAATCTCTAGAAAATGAAGGCACAAATTTTGCACAAACTCCTTGTAGATACTTGTTCCATTATATTGCTGGGATGAAAAACTTTGACCAAAAGCAATTTGAAGAGGAAAGGGCTTACTTGGTTTACACTTCCAGGTTGAAAGAAGTCAAGGCAGGAACCATAAAGGAATGATACTTGCAGGCACTTTGTCTCATGCTTATCTAGTTTTTGAACACGTTCTAGGATACCCTGTCTAGGGAGTGGTGCCACCCACAATGGGCTGGGCCCTCCTACATCAATTAGTACTCAATATAGTTCCTAATAGACATGCTCATAGAATAATCTGATCTAGGCAATTCAGTTGACTCTTGGATGACTTGAGGCCATGCCAAATTGTCGATCAAGGCTGGTTAGGACAGTTACATACCACTTGAAGACATATGTCAATCATTTGTTCTGTATGCCATTATTCATTTACCCACTCAACTTTTACTTAACACTCATTCATATATTTGTTATTAACTTCTGAGGTACAGGTGCCACATTAGAGATTCATGAACAGTGGTCCATGCTCTCAAAGAGCTTACAGTCTATGTGGGTAAACAAATATACTTCTAATATACTGTTGTGTGATATTGAATGGGTGGATAGAGATGTTGAGGTTGTACAAAGAAAACAACAAATGGGGGGGTGGGCTATATGTGAGAGATTATGAAAAGTTTCATTGATAAGAAGATGTACTTTTGACAGAACAACTTGATTGCTGTGTACACACAGGTGTGTGTGTGTGTGTGTGTGTGTGTATGAATGTATGCAGGACATATGTGTATATGATAGAAGACTGTCCTCTGTGAATTGTGGGCAAGTGTGTTGGGCTACTGAACTATACTTCCTGTCTTGTGTTGTGGGTTGAATGAGAATTGTCCCCCTAGGCTCATGTTTGAATATTTGGCCCTCAGTTGATGAAACTGTTTGGGAAGGATTAGGATAGCAGCGTTATTTATAATAGCCAGAAGTTGGAAAGAACCCAGATGTCCTTCAACAGAGGAACGGATACATAAAATGTGGTACATTTACACAGTGGAGTAATGCTCAGCTATAAAATACAATGACATCATGAAATTCTTAGGCAAATGGATAGAACTAGAAAATATCATCCTGAGTGAGGTAACCCAATCAAAAGAACACATGTGGTATTCACTCGCTGATAAGTTGATATTAACTCAAAAGCTCGGAATACCCAAGATACAATTCAGAGATCACATGAAACTCAAGAAGAAGGAAAATGTGTGGATGCTTTGGTCCTTCTTAGAAGGACTCTAACCTTCTACAGGTGTGAGTCTCAAAATACTCACAGGAAGAAATACAGAGACAAAGTATGGAGCAAAGACTGAAGGAAAGGCCATCCAGAGACTGTCCCAACCTGGGGATCTATGCCATATACAGTCACCAAAAGGCAGACACTATTATGGATGCCAAGAATTGCTTGCTGACAAGAGCCCAATATAGCTGTCTCCTGAGAGGGTCTGCCAGAGCCTGACAAATACAGAGGAGGATGCTTGCAGATAACCATTGAACTGAGCACAGGGTCCCCAATGGAGGAGCTAGAGAAAGGACTGAGGAGCTGAAGAGGTTTGCAACCCCATAGGAAGAATAACAATATCAACCAATTGAACCAGCACCATTTGTTGAAAAGGCTATCTTTTTTCCATTGGATGTTTTCAGCCTCTTTGTCAAGGATCAAGTAGCCATAGGTGTGTGGGTTCATTTCTGGATCTTCAATCCTGTTCCATTGATCCTCCTGCCTGTCACTGTACCAATACCATGCAGTTTTTAACACTATTGCTCTGTAGTATTGCTTGAGGTCAGGGATACTGATTCCCCCAGATTTTCTTTTGTTGCTGAGAATAGTTTTAGCTATCCTGGGTTTTTTGTTGTTCCAGATAAATTTGATAATTGCTCTTTCTAACTCTGTGAAGAATTGAGTTGGGATTTTGATGGGTATTGCATTGAATCTGTATAGTGCTTTAGGCAAAATGGCCATTTTAACTATATTGATTCTACCAATTCATGAGCATGGGAGGTTTTCCCAATTTTTGAGGTCTTCTTCCATTTCCTTCTTCAGAGTCTTGAAGTTCTTGTCATACAGATCTTTCACATGTTTGGTAAGAGTCACCCCAAGATACTTTATACTGTTTGTGGCTATTGTGAAGGGGGTCATTTCCCTAATTTCTTTCTCAGCCTGCTTATCCTTTGAGTATAGGAAGGCCACTGATTTGCTTGAGTTGATTTTATAACCTGCCACTTTGCTGAAGTTGTTTATCAGCTGTAGGAGCTCTCTAGTGGAGTTCTTTGGGTCACTTAGGTGTCTGCATGTCATCTGCAAATAATGATAGTTTGACTTCTTCCTTTCCAATTTGTATCCCTTTGACCTCCTTATGTTGTCGAATTGCCCGAGCTAGTACCTCAAGTACAATATTGAAAAGATAAGGAGAAAGGGGGCAGCCTTGTCTGGTCCCTGATTTCAGTGGGATTGCTTCAAGTTTCTCTCCATTTAGTTTGATGCTGGCTACCGGTTTGCTGTATATTGCTTTTACTATGTTTAGGTATGGGCCTTGAATTCCTGTTCTCTCCAAGACTTTAAGCATGAAGGGATGCTGAATTTTGTCAAATGCTTTTTCAGCATCCAATGAAATGACCATGTGGTTTTGTTCTTTGAGTTTGTTTATGTAGTGGATTGTATTGATGGATTTCCGTATATTGAACCAACCCTGCATTCCCGGGATAAAGCCTACTTGATCATGGTGGATGATCGTTTTGATGTGTTCTTGGATTCGGTTGGCAAGAATTTTATTGAGTATTTTTGCATCGATGTTCATAAGGGAAATTGGTCTGAAGTTCTCTTTCTTTGTTGGATCTTTTTGTGGAGGTCAGCATGCAGAAGAATGCGAATTGATCCATCCTTGTCTCCTTGTACTAAGCTCAAATCCAAATGGATCAAGGACCTCCACATAAAGCCAGACACTCTGAAGCTAATAGAAAAGAAACTGGGGAAGACCCTTGAGGACATCGGTACAGGGAGAAAGTTTCTGAACAGAACACCAATAGCGTATGCTCTAAGAGCAAGAATTGACAAATGGGACCTCATAAAATTACAAAGTTTCTGTAAGGCAAAGGACACCATCAAGAGGACAAATCGGCAACCAACAAATTGGGAAAAGATCTTCACCAATCCTACATCAGATAGAGGGCTAATATCCAATATATATAAAGAACTCAAGAAGTTAGACTCCAGAAAACCAAACAACCCTATTAAAAAATGGGGTACAGAGTTAAACAAAGAATTCTCACCTGAAGAACTTCGGATGGCGGAGAAGCATCTTAAAAAATGCTCAACTTCATTAGTCATTAGGGAAATGCAAATCAAAACAACCCTGAGATTTCATCTTACAACAGTCAGAATGGCTAAGATTAAAAATTCAGGAGACAGCAGGTGTTGGAGAGGGTGTGGAGAAAGAGGATCACTCCTCCACTGCTGGTGGGGTTGCAAATTGGTACAACCACTCTGGAAATCAGTCTGGCGGTTCCTCCGAAAACTGGGCACCTCACTTCCAGAAGATCCTGCTATACCACTCCTGGGCATATATCCAGAAGACTCCCCACCATGTAATAAGGATACATGTTCTACTATGTTCATAGCAGCCCTATTTATAATTGCCAGATGCTGGAAAGAACCCAGGTATCCCTCAACAGAAGAGTGGATGCAAAAAATGTGGTATATCTACACAATGGAGTACTATTCAGCCATTAGAAACAACGAATTCATGAAATTCTTAGGCAAATGGATGGAGCTAGAGAATATCATACTCAGTGAGGTAACCCAGACTCAAAAGGTGAATCATGGTATGCACTCACTAATAAGTGGATATTAACCTAGAAAACTGGAATACCCAAAACATAATCCACACATCAAATGAGGTACAAGAAGAAAGGAGGAGTGGCCCCTGGTTCTGGAAAGACCCAGTGAAACAGTATTCAGCAAAACCAGAACGGGGAAGTGGGAAGGGGTGGATGGGAGGACAGGGGAAGAGAAGGGGGCTTACGGGACTTTCGGGGAGTGGGGGGGCTAGAAAAGGGGAAATCATTTGAAATGTAAATAAATTATATCAAATAAAAAAAATTTAAAAAAAAAACAAACAATATCAACCAACCAGACTCCCCACCCCCAACCCCAGAACTCTCAGGGACTAAACCACCAACCAAAGAGTACACATGGAGGAATCCATGGCTCCAGTCGCATACGTAGCAGAGGATGGCCTTGTTGGGCATCAATGGGAGGAGAGGCCCTTGGTCCTGTGAAGGTTCAATGCCCCAGTGTAGGGGAATGCCAGGTTGGGGGAGCTGGGGAGTGCGTGGGTGGGTGGGGGAACATCCTCATAGAAGCAGGGTCATGGGGGATGGGATGGGGGATGGGGGCACCAAGAAAGTAGATAACATTTGAAATGTAAATAAATTATCTAATAACAAAAAGGAGGTGTGGCCTTCTAGAGAGGTTGAGATTTCAGAAGCCCTTACCTTTTCCCATTAGGTCTCTCTGCTTTGTACTTGTGGATCAAATATGAGTGCCCAGCTACTGCTTCAGCAGCATGACTTCCTGGCTGCTGCCCTGGTCTCTCCTAGAATGGTGATGGACTCTAATCCTCTGCAGGTGTGAGTCTCAAATAAAACACTATTTTATAAGTTGTCATAGTCATGGCACCTTAGTAAAATGATAGAAAAATCACAAAAACATCTTGTAACTTGATGTAGATTTATTTCTTAAATTTTGGTATTTATTATTTGTGCTTGATAGTTTTATGTCAACTTGGCACTAAAGTCATCTGAAAGTGGGGAACCTCCACTAAGAAATCACTTCTAATTGTATATGGGATGGATTCCTAGGTGGGGTAGTATCTGGATGGTCTTTCCTTCAGACTCTGCTCCATACTTTGTCTCTGTATCTCCTTCTGTGGGTAAAACCATCAACCAAAGAGTAACTACCCATGGCCCCAGACACATCAGCCGCAGAGGATGATCTTGTTGGACACCAAATGGGGGAGAGGCCCTTGGTACTGGAAACAAAACCTTTATTTCTAAAATGTTCTTATTTTTCCATATAGGAATTCTGTACCCACTAAGCATAAGTGTCTATTTATCCTTCTCCCTAACCCTAGAAACCTCTGTTATGCTTTCTGTCTCTGTGAGTGAGCCTATTTTGGGCATCTCATGTAGGTAGCACCTTACTGAATTTGCATTTTTGTGATGGCTTGCATTAATGTACTTTTTGGATATTTATCTGCATTGCAGCATGTATAAAATTTCATTTCTTTTAATGGCTAAATATTTCATTATGTTTATATATATTTATCTAATCTTAGTACTTAAATCCCCTATTGGCCATTATGAATAATGTTGCTGTAAACACTGATATACAAGTATATATTTAAGTTCCTTCTTTAAATCTTTATGAATCAGGAACATCAATGGAGGAGTTAGGGGAAGGACTGAAGGAGCTGAAGGGGCTTTATCTGGCATCAGTGGAAGGGGAGGCCCTTGGTCCTGTGAAGGCTTGATGCCCCAGTGTTTAGGAATGCTAGGGTGGTGAGGTGAGAGTGGGTGGGTGGTAGAGCGCCCTCATAGAAGCAGAGTAAGGGGAAATGGGATGGGGGAGGGGTTTGCAGAGTGCAAACAGGGAAAGGGGATAACATTTGAAATGTAAATAAATGAAATATCCAATTAAAAAATGAAATAAAAATATGTTTATCTGGAAGGAGAATTGTTAGATGGTGTGGTATTTATCTTTGTATTGCAGTAACATAATACCAGAGGCAATTAAATTCTAAAAATAAAAGGTTGATTTTGGCTTATTATTCTGGAGGTTGTAATGCAAGATCCATTTCTTCTTTGCTTTGGACAGTTGGCTAGGGTGGCCCGCATTGATGGGAATACAAAGCAGAGCAAATGGTTTACTTCATGATTCAAGAAGTAGAAAGAAAGGAAGACACTAAATGTTCCATATTCCCTGTAAGGAAATGACTCCAATGATTTAACGACTTCACAAGTTCACATCCTAAAAATCCGTTGCTCCTTTCAACAGTGCTATTCTGGGGACCAGAAATACTATCAGTGGGGAGGGGCACTCATCTGAACCACAGGATATAGTAACCTTTTTCTTTTATCATGACCAAGACACAATGTGCATATCAAATAGTGCCCAAGAAGAAGGAAGGAGTGGCCCCTAGTACTGGAAAAACTCAGTGCAGCAGTGTCAGGAATACCAGGACAGGGAAGTGGGAAGGGGTGGATTGGGAAACAGGGGGAGGGAAGAGGGCTTATGGAACTTTCTGGGAGGGGGGATCCAGGGAAGGGAAAAATCACTTGAAAATAAAGAATATTTTGAGTAAAAAAAAAAAAAAAGGAAAAAAGAATATATAACACAAGGTTTATCTTCTTAACAGTTTTAAGTGACAATATAGTGTCATTAGTACTAAGTATAACACCATCCACCATATTACTAGAACTTACTCATCACATGACTGAAATTTTATATCTCTTAGCAGGGACTTTCTCTTCCCTTTTCCCTCTATCCCTTGGCAACCCACCCAGCTATTTTTAGATATTACAAGCTAAGGAGAAACATGTAGTGTGATTGGCTTATTTCACTTAGTATAATGCCTTTCTTATGTGTATTAGGATCTCCATAATTAAGGAGAATTTGACAACACCTATCATATTTTTACATTTAATTTTTCTGCTGCATTTCCTGTCATGTCTAAGAAACCATTGCAAAGGTCAAAGTTGTGATGATTCCCCTTTATGTTTTCTTCTATGGGCTTTTTAGTTCCAGGTCTTGGGTTTAAGTGTTTACTCTATTTTGAGTTCAACTTTCTGGATGATATAGCTTTAACTTTTATTTTTTTTTTTATATGTGGCAATCAGGTTTTCTCAACATAACTGAGAATTCTCACATATACAGGCCCCCAAACAAAACCCCCAAGTGTGGAAACACTATCCTTTCTTATATATTCCTCATATTTCTATTGGCTATTATTCAGATTGCTAATTTCACATACTTTTTTTTCTTACAACAGGATTATTGATTGTGTATTCTTTTTTTCCTTCTTGGACATCATCTTTTTATTCGATATATTTTTTATTTACATTTCAAATGATTTCCCCTTTTCTGGCCTCCCACTCCCCGAAAGTCCCATAAGCCCTCTTCCCTCCCCCTGTTCTCCCATCCATCCCTTCCCACTTCCTTGTTCTGGTTTTGCCCTATAATGCTACATTGAGTCTTTCCAGAACCACGCCACTCCTCCGTTCTTCTTGTACATCATTTGACGTGTGGATTATGTTTTGGGTATTCCAATTATCTAGGCTAATATCCATGTACTAGTGAGTGCATACCATGATTAATCTTTTAAGACTGGGTTACCTCACTTAGTATGATATTCTCCAGCTCCATCCATTTATCTAAGAATTTCATGAATTCATTGTTTCTAATGGCTGAATAGTACTCCATTGTGTATATATATACCACATTTTTTGCATCCATTCTTCTGTTGAGGGATACCTGGGTTCTTTCCAGCTTCTGGCTATTATAAATAGGGCTGCTATGAACATACATGCTGGGGAATCCTCTGGGTATATGCCCAGGAGTGGTATAGCAGGATCTTCCGGAAGTGAGGTGCCCAGTTTTTGGAGGAACCGCCAGACTGATTTCCAGAGTGGTTGTACCAATTTGCAACCCCACCAGCAGTGGAGGAGTGTTCCTCTTTCTTCACATCCTTGCCAACACCTGCTGTCTCCTGAATTTTTAATCTTAGCCATTCTGACTGGTGTAAGGTGAAATCTCAGAGCTGTTTTGATTTGCATTTCCCTAATGACTAATGAAGCTAAGCATTTTTTTAAAGATGCTTCTTAGCCATCTGAAGTTCTTCGGGTGAAAATTCTTTGTTTAGCTCTGTACCCACTTTTAAATAGGGTTATTTGGCTTTCGGGGGGTCTAACTTCTTGAGTTCTTTGTATATATTGGATTTTAGCCCTCTATCTGTTGTAGGGTTGGTGAAGATATTTTCCCAATTTGTTGGTTGCCGATTTGTCCTTTTGATGGTGTCCTTTGCCTTACAGAAACTTTGTAATTTTATGAGGTCCCATTTGCCAATTCTTGATCTTAGAGTATACGCTATTGGTGTTCTGTTCAGAAACTTTCCCCCTGTACCGATGTCCTCAAGGGTCTTCCCCAGTTTCTTTTCTATTAGCTTTAGAGTGTCTGGATTTATGTGGAGGTCCTTGATCCATTTGGAGTTGAGCTTAGTACAAGGAGACAAGGATGGATCAATTCGCATTCTTCTGCATGCTGACCTCCAGTTGAACCAGCACCATTTGTTGAAAAGGCTATCTTTTTTCCACTGGATCTTTTCAGCCCCTTTGTCGAGGATCAAGTGGCCATAGGTGCGTGGGTTCATTTCTGGATCTTCAATCCTATTCCATTGATCTGCCTGCCTTTCACTGTACCAATATCATGCAGTTTTTAACACTATTGCTCTGTAGTATTGCTTGAGGTCAGAAATACTGATTCCCCCAGAATTTCTTTTGTTGTTGAGAATAGTTTTAGCTATCCTGGGTTTTTTGTTATTCCAGATGAATTTGAGAATTGTTCTTTCTAACTCTATGAAGAACTGAGTTGGGATTTTGATTAGTATTGCTTTGACTCTGGATATTGCTTTTGGCAAAATGGCCATTTTAACTATATTAATCCTGCCAGTCCATGAGCATGGGAGATTTTTCCATTTTCTGAGGTCTTCTTTCATTTTCTTTTTCAGAGTCTTGAAGTTCTTGTCATACATATCTTTCACTTGTTTGGTCAGAGTCACACCAAGGTACTTTATACTGTTTGTGGCTATTGTGAAGGGTGTCATTTCCCTAATTTCTTTCTCAGCCTGCTTATCCTTTGAGAATAGGAAGGCTTCTGATTTGCTTGAGTTGATTTTATAACCTGCCACTTTGATGAAGTTGTTTATCAGCTGTAGGAGTTCTCTAGTGGAGTTTTTTGGGTCACTTAGGTAGGCTATCATCTGCAAATAGTGATAGTTTGACTTCTTCCTTTCCAATTTGTATCCCTTTGACTTCCTTATGTTGTCTAATTGCCTGAGCTAGTACCTCAAGTACAATATTGAAAAGATAAGGAAAGAGGGGGCAGCCTTGTCTAGTCTCTGATTTTAGTGGGATTGTTTCAAGTTTCTCTCCATTTAGTTTGATGTTGGCTACTGGTTTGCTGTACATTGCTTTTACTATGATTAGGTATGGGCCTTGAATTTCTGTTCTTTCCAAGACTTTAAGCATGAAAGGATGCTGAATTTTGTCAAATGCTTTTTCAGCATTCAATGAAATGACCATGTGGTTTTTTTCTTTGAGTTTGTTTATGTAGTGGATTGCATTGATGTATTTCTGTATATTGAACCATCCCTGCATCCCTGGGATAAAGCCTACTTGATCATGGTGGATGATAGATTTTATCTGTTCTTGGATTCGGTTGGCAAGAATTTTTGCATCGATGTTCATAAGGGAAATTGGTCTGAAGTTCTCTTTCTTTGCTGGATCTTTGTGTGGTTTTGGTATCAGTGTAATTGTGGCTTCGTAGAAGGAGTTGGGTAGTGTTCCTTCCATTTCTATTTTGTGGAATAGTTTGAAGAATATTGGTGTTAGGTCTTCTTTGAAGGTCTGATAGAATTCTGCACTGAAACCATCTGGTCCTGTGCTTTTTTTGGTTGGAAGACTTTCTATGACCCCTTCTATTTCTTTAGGGGTTATGGGACTGTTTAGATGATCTATTTGGTCCTGATTTAATTTTGGTATTTGGTATCTGTCTAGGAAATTGTCCATTTCCTCCAGATTCTATAGTTGTGTTGAGTATAGGCTTTTGTAGTAGGATCTGATGATTTTTTTGAATTTCCTCAGTTTTTGTTGTTATATCCCCCTTTTCGTTTCTAATTTTGTTAATTTGGATACTTCCTCTGTGCCCTTTGGTCAGTCTGGCTAAGGGTTTATCTATCTTGTTGATTTTCTCAAAGAACCAGCTCCTGGATTCATTGATTCTTTGTATGGTTCTTTTGTTTCCACTTGACTGATTTCAGCCCTGAGTTTGATGATTTCCTGTCTTCTACTCCTCCTGTGTGAATTAGCTTCTTTTTGTTCCAGAGCTTTCATGTGTGGCATTAAGCTGCTAGTATATGCTCTCTCCCATTTCTTTTTGGAGGCACTAAGGGCTATGAGTTTTCCTCTTAGCACTGCTTTTGTTGTGTCCCAAAGATTTGGATATGTTGTGCCTTCATTTTCATTAAATTCTAAAAAGTCTCTGATTTCTTTCTTTATTTCTTCTTTGGCCAAGGTGTTATTGAGTAAAGTATTGTTCAGCCTCCATGTGTATGTGGGCTTTCTGTTGTTTTTGTTGCTATTGAAGACCACTCTTACACCATAGTGATCTGATAGGAGGCATGGGATTAGTTCGATCTTCTTATATTTGTTGAGGTCTGCATTGTGACCAATTATATGGTCGATTTTGGAGAAGGTACCATGAGGTGCTGAGAAAAAGGTATATTCTTTTGCTTTAGGGTGAAATGTTCTATAAATATCAGTCAAATCCAATTGGTCCAAAGCTTCAATTAGTTTTACTGTGTCCCTGTTTAGTTTCTGTTTTCCTGATTGGTCCATTGAGGATAGTGGAGTGTTGAAGTAACCCACAATTATGTGTTAGGTGCAATGTGTGCTTTGAGCTTGAGTAAAGTTTCTTTTATGAATGAGGGTGCCCTTGCATTTGGCGCATAGATGTTCAAAATTAAGAGTTCTTCTTGGTCGATTTTTCCTTTGACCATGAAGAAGTGTCTGTCCTTCTGTGTCTCTTTTGATGACTTTAGGTTGAATGTCAGTTTTATCTGATATTAGAATGGCTACTTCGGCTCATTTCCTGAGACCATTGGCTTGTAAAATTGTCTTCCAGCCTTTTACTCTAAGGGAGCTTTTATCTTTGACACTGAGGTGTGTTTCCTGTATGCAGCAAAATGTAGGGTCCTGTTTCCTTATCCAGTCTGTTAGTCTATGTCTTTTTATTGGGGGAATTGAGTCCATTGATGTTAAGAGATATTAAGGAATAGTGATTATTACTTCCTGTCATTTTTGATGTTATTTTTATATTTGAGTGGTTATCTTCTTTTGGGTTCAATGAAAGAAGGTTACTATTTTGCTTTTTCCAGGGTGTAGTTTCCTTCCTTGTATTGGAGTTTTCCCCCTATTATTTTTTGTAGGGCTGGTTTTGTGGAAAGATATTGTGTAAATTTGGTTTTGTCATGGAATATCTTGGTTTCTCCATCTATGGTGATTGAGATTTTTGCTGGGTATAGTAATCTTGGCTGACATTTGTGTTTTCTTAGGGTGCATGAGATCTGCCCAGGATCTTCTATCTTTCATGGTCTCTGGTGAGAAGTCTGGTGTGATTCTGATCGGTCTTCCTTTATATGTTACTTGATTTTTTTCTCTTACTGCCTTTAATATTCTTTCTTTGTTTAGTACATTTGGGGTTTTGATTTTTATGTGACGGGAAATATTTCTGCTCCTGTCCAGTCTGTTTGGAGTTCTGTAGGCTTCTTGTATATTCATGGGCATCTCTCTCTTTAGGTTAGGGAAGTTTTCTTCCATAATTTTGTTGAAGATATTTGTTGGCCCTTTCAGTTGTAAATCTTTACTCTCATCTATACCTATAATCCTTAGGTTTGGTCTTCTCATTGTGTCCTGGATTTCCTGGATGTTCTGGGATACAAGCTTTTTGCATTTTGCATTTTCTTTGATTGTTGAATCAATGATTTCTATGGTAACTTTGGCATCTGAGATTCTTTCTTCCATCTCTTGTATTCTGTTGTTGACATTTGCATCTATGGCCCCTGATTTCTTCCCAAAGTTTTCTGTCTCCAAAGTTGTCTCTCTTTGTAATTTCTTAGTTGTTTCTACTTCTGTTTTTAGATCCAGGATGGTTTTGCTCAGTTCCTTCATTTGTTTGTTTGTGTTTTCCTTTAATTCTTTAAGAGATTTTTATGTTTCCGCTTTTATGACGTCTGCCATTTGACTCACTTTCTCATGCATTTCTTTACTTTTTTTTTTTTGCGTTTTTTCTTTATTGGCTTCTATCTCTTGAGCCTTATTCTCCTGAATTTCTTTAAGTGATTTTTGTGTTTCCATTATACGGGTTTCTAGCTTATTCATGTTCCCCTGCATTTCTTTAAGAGATTCATTTATGTCCTTTTTGTGTTCCTCTAGCAGCATCATGACCAGTGATTTTAAATCCAAATCTTGGTTTTTTTTTGGTATTTTGGGCTATCCAGGACTTGCTTTTGTTGGAGAGTTTGGTTCAGATGCTGCCACATTGCCTAGATTTCTGTTAGTAGCATTCCTACATTTGCCTTTTGCCATCTTGTTATCTCTGGTGTTAGTTCGTCTTGTTTCTGGCTGGTGTTTGAGCCTCCTGTGAGGCTGTAAGGCTATTTTCGCAACATTGGATGGCTGGGTTTCCCCTGTCGCAGATTGCTGATGTGCTGCCCTCCTCTTGGGTGCCCTTGGAGCCCTAGTGTGCCTGGCCCCAGGTTGTCGCTGTGAACCAGGTGATGTCCGTTTGCTCCTTCAGGGAGTGCTGATGGTGTAGGCTGCGGGGATCTTTTCTGAGTGTTGATCACTCTGCTGGGCAGCCAATCCTCCAACCAGGTTGGTGCACACAAGGCTAGCCTAGCTGCTCAGGCCCTGAGTCCAGGCAAAAGCCTGACAGGCTTAGGCCCGAGCAATGTTTGTCTTGGGCTATGACTGTTAACTGGTTCTGTCAGGTAGCCAAGATGGCACTGTGTGCGCCCCCTGCAAGTCCCAGGACAGTCTGCAGGGCTGACAACCTCCTGGCCAGGTTGGCACACAGATGGCCCACCGGACAGCCCAGGGCCTGGGTGCAGTCCAATGCCCGTTGGGCTTAGACCCCCATGACGTTGGCCTCGGGCTATGACTCTTAGCTGGCCTTGCCTGCTAGAACTCTCTGGCATCCTGTAGGCAAAATGGCGGTGTGCTTCCTCTAAGTGCTGGGACAGACTGCTGGGCAAACAATCTCCTGCCCTGGTTGGCACACCAATAGCCCCCCAAACAGTCCAGGGCCTGGGTGTAGGCCAACGCCTGTTGGGTTTAGACCCCCGCGATGTTGGCCTCGGGCTAAGTCTGTGTACCTCGGGCTGTCAGTTCTCTCTGGGGTCTGAGAGCCAAGATGGTGGAGAGCCTCTCATAACTGACTGGTGGAAGGCAGCAATTTCACATACTTTTAAAGCATTCGCATATCTATATATTATAATAACAGCTCAGGGTGGCTGGAATAACAGTTCAATCAAAAAGCATAAGGCCTGAGTTTGATCCTTAAAACTCATGTTACCAACCTCAGTATGGTGGTAGATGCTTCTAATCCCAGTGCTGGGGCAGAGACTGGTGGATCACTACATGTTGGCTGTTTAGCCGGTCTAGCCTATTTGGGAGGTTCTAGACTAGAAGTGAGAGACTCAGTCTCAAATAAAGGTGAATCGTTTTTGACAAATGACACCCCAAGTTTCCCCTCTTGCTCTCTCTCTCTCTCTCTCTCTCTCTCACACACACACACACACAAACACACTACATAGCATTCACAAACACTAAAAAGCAATTTTTTGAAAATATTTTCCAATTGGTAATTTTAGATTACTTATTAACATATTACTGTATAATTATGACTGTTTTTATTTTAACTTTATAATATTATTAATCCTCTGTTTTGGTGATCATGTGGCAGAGTGTTTCTTGAATATGAACATGATCAGAACTTCTTGAAGAGCTGGTCAAACAGATAGTTGGGGTTCATCCTAGAATTTCTGATTCAGTGGGTTTGAGGTTTGGCCCAAAGTCTTCATTTCAAACAAGGTCCCAGGTGATAGCTCTACTATTATTGTTCTTAGAGACATATTTTGGGGACCACTGACTTGTATACTAGGGTTCCATGTAAGAATATATTTTAACATCTCCTTTAAAATATAACAAAGATATTATGAATAATACAATTAATTATTGTCAAAACAGACATTACCTTATTCTGTACATTTGTTGATTACAAAGTTTTTATTTGAATATTTTATAATCAACAATTGTCTAGTTCTATAATATTTTTGTGGTCTCTCCAACTCCAAAACCTAATCACTGTGCTTTTTCTTTTCTATTTTTTTTTAACAAAAGCATACCAGACAGAATCCTAATTGTGTGTCTGAACTAGAATTTAATCAGTCACAACCAATCAATAAGACTTAAGTTGTTAGCTTTGTTGCTCCCCCTTCTATTTTATCCCTCCCTTTTCCCTTCCCTTCCTCTTTACTGATTCTTTACACATTCTTGCTATGTTGTAGCCCAGGTTCTTGTCAAAGTTATCATTTTCCAGCCTCAGCGTTCTAAGTGCTGGGATTACAGGTGTGTGCCACCCCACCTGGCCATATCTGTTTTCTTCTTTGCACAAAGCTTTGTTGAGCATTTCTCTGGATTGAAGTTCAGACTTCTGGATGTGTTTTAGGATTCCTGGAGAGTTTTCTAAGCTTGAGTCTTATGAGAGCTCTTGGTTTTATTAGTCTTAGTATAGACCTAATACAGAATTTTTTAAAAAAGTGACCCTAATGTGTATCCCAGGGTAGGAATAACTGCTCTGCATGTATCTGAGACCTCTGGTGTGGTGTCTGGACTAGTCCATGACATCTCCCTTGAGATCTGATGCTAAGAGGGTCCACCACTATCTTTTTCAAGAGTTATGTGGAAATGCCTCTTCTAGAAGTCTAGGTGCACACTGTTGATAGTATAGTAGCAGTGGCAAGGGGCCCAAATACACACACACACACACACACACACACACACATACACACACAGAACATTAAAAAGGCAAGCATCATCAGAGGGGTCATGATGAAGTCTCAATCCTCATCCTTCTCATTGGCACTCCATTGGCTGTTTTCATTATTTAATCTCTGGCATTGAAAAAATATTCAGCACTGAAACATGGATCGAGATTAATGACTGAAAAGAAAAACACATAAAGCATCTATTTTAAATTAAGTAAACAATAATGAGAATCAAGTCTAATCATTTTAGTCAACAGTAGTGTTCAAGTGCAGATGACTTGAAAACGATTGACAAGCTACAGAGGCAGAGGGGTCCCTCAGACACTAAGGTGATAATATTCAGGATACACTCATGTAGCTCTGGCAGATTGGGTCTGGTCAGTTCCTTGCTCTGATCCAGTTTGCCAAACACACATATATTTTAAACATGATCTCATGTAGCCCAGACTTGCCTCAAACTCATTATGAATGACCTTGAACTTTTGGTCCTCCTGTATATTTCAACAAGTATTTCCTTTCCACCTTCTAAATGTTGGACTTGGAAACCTGTGTTGCCATGTCCAGCTTTCCCTCAAAGGGTTGTTATGAATCTCCTACCCTAACAATGCTACATGTTTGCTGGAAGTTCTTTGACTTGACTGATTGTTTTTTTCTTTTTTTTAAATTTTCCATCTTGGAAACTGAATTGAGACACTACTTATCTTATGGGGATGGGTACAAACACTTTTATCCATAGCATTGATTACTTATAGTTTGTAACTTAAACAGAGTCCTTGTTAGAAAAATTTCCTGATGAATGGCGATGGGGCTTGGTAGGGAGATGAGACATGGGACATAGAACTATGGACTTGGGATGGGAAGAAAAGGTTCTGTCCAGGAAGTGTCATTACCGTTATGGTGGGAGTGAGATGGGAAGAGGAGTTGAAGAGAAATCTAGACTGTTCTCATTCTTATTTTTTCCAAATAATTGACTTTTCTGGAGAATACTGGGTATGGGAGGAACTGTAGCCATCTCAGATGCCACTCAACCCAATTTACATACAAGGAAACCAAACATAGACAAAGTGACTTGACCATGGCTACCTAGCTATTGGGTTTGGGTGTTTAGCAAAGAATTTAGGGTAGGACTGGCTTCAAGGCTTTCCTGCCTTTCTGATGAAGTTTGGCTCTGCTTTTTTTTGAGACTTAGATGTCCTCATCTGCAAAATGGGGAACAAGTTAAATTAAAATGTCATTTATATATGTGATGGATAGTTTTATGTCAACTTGACCCAGGCTAGAGTCATCTGAAAGGACGGAACCTCAATTAAGAAAGTGCTTCCATAAAATGGGACTGCAGGCAAACCTCTAGAGAGGCTTATTTCTTAATTAGTGATTGATGGGAAAGGTTATAGTCTGTTGTAGGAGGTGCTATCTCTGGCCTGGTGGTCCTTGTTTCTATAAGAAATCAGGCTGAGCAAGCCATGGGGAGCAAGCCAGTAAGCAGCACCCCTCCACGAACTCTGCTTCAGCTCCTGCCTTCAGATTCCTGCCATATTTGAATCTTTTTCCTGACCTCCTTAGATGATGGATATTGATTGGAAGCATAAACAAAATTGACCCTTTCTCCCCCACCTTGCTTTTTGGTCATAGTATTTTATCACAGCATTAGTAACTCTAACTAAGACAATACAGAAGAAAATAAATATTTACTAATGATTTCATTCAAATCCTGATTTAAAGGAGTTGCTAAGGCATGTTGGGCTCATAAAAATTTGAGAAATGAAGATTTATGTAAGGAATTAGTCAAAGGAATACTGAGTTAAACTTAATTACATATACATCACCAGTTACAGTCTTATAGGGCAAAAAATGTGTAACCTTTGGGACAGAAATTTGCTAGTTAAAACATTATTTTCACATCTGTTCTCTGACAAATAGTGAATGGCAAAAATCCATCAAAGTCCCAGGTAATTAAATAATGTTCTAGTGAATCTGTTGAACAATGACATTGAACAGGTATATACATCATGTATCTTGTTTTATTACAAGCTTTAGACAATTTTTCTTAATAAGTGTTAGCATGATAATGAAAAAAAGATCTGCCTTTGGCACTCTTCAAATGTTGCTATTTTGCCCCGTGGTATACTGCTGGATATTTTGGTGGGTCTTAATTGTTTGAGTATCTATCCCATGTGCGTGCCAGGTCTATGTGCTCAGGACAGGAGAAATATGTCCCGGGACAACTAGACAAACTGAAGAACATTTGACAGCCAAGGGCCAGGAAAAGTCAAGGGAGGCAGATTCTTGTTATTTTGGCTAAGAAAGTATGGACATCAATCAATAATTTTGGTTTTCAAAGCAGAAGGCTTAGTGAACTGAGGGCAGAGCTGGTCAATGGTAGATCTCTTCCTTAGGAGCAGAGAAGAGACAGCATCTAGAAGTACCTTTCTGTCACACACATACTCACACTCACATGCATATATCCCAATGATAATTTCAGGCACTGACCATGAAGTCTGGTCAGGAATGAATCAGTCCCAGGCATAGGTCTCTTGGACTTTTCTATTTCTGAATTTGCCTCTGTTTGCATTTCCAACTGTTCAGCGATTTGTTTAAGAAACAGGCCATAGGGACTGTTCTGTCAGCGTCTAGGAACACTCAAAGATTATTTGTGTCTCCCACAGCTCATGCTGAACTCTGTCCACTGTCTCAGACACCTGCAGGGCAGTGGAGGGGGAGTGCTGTAAGCTGGCCCTATCAGTGGGCTGGTCTTCAGCCATGTTGAAAAGCATTTGGGAAAGCTTTCTCTGTGCCTTTGACCTTGTTAGATAGGCTACCTGTATTTTACTTCATTAAGGAGCCCCACATTCATGCCAAGGGATATATGACTGACAGATTTTAATTGACTGACCATGCCAGAAATAATTTTTAAGGAGTATTTTTTAATAAGAAAAGTTTGTGTTCAGAATGAAAGGCTTAGAAATTTATTGTGAAGAAAATAAAATCACTGGGAATACCATTATCTAGAGATCACAAATATTATTTGCTGTGCTTGCTTTCAGAAATACTTAAACATATTGAAAATCTACTGTTTTAAAATTGTGGCTGAAGCCAGCTTCAGCACAAGTAGTAAGCTGGGTGTGGTAGTCCATACTCATGATCCTAACTCTAATGTTAAGGGAGGTGCTATGTAGGGTATATCCAAGTAGGGTATATCCCAACCTTAGGGAGGTGGAGTGTCCCTGAGTATACTTGGAGCTCCAGGTCAATGAAAGACCCTATGTCAATAAAAGGTAGACAGTGACTGACAAATAACACCAAATGTTGTCTTTTAGCCTCTGCTGGTGTTCTTGTACACACACACACACCCCAAAATAAAACCACAAACCATCCTGACCCTAATCACATGTCTGTACAGTTAAAGCCTGTAGCAATGGAACTGGGATTGGCCATTGTTACTGGAATCAGGCAGAGACTCAAAGGTAGATGAGGAAGCTCAACCTTTAGAATGGAGGAAGGGAAAGGCTTCCAGTGTACTCTGGCAAGAGGCAGACTCGTTGGGAGCAGCATCCTGAAATGATTAGTGAAACTGCTAACTCAGCTCTTCCTCTTTGACCTAGAATATACCTGCCAGTTTACCAGTCATACAGTTTACCAGTCATACAAAGACATACTGTCTTTGGTGCATTGTTACAGGATTTTTATTTGCCTCCCTGGCCAGTTCACTTCTCTAGCAAACACTGGTCCCATAGTTTTACTTTCTGCAAGTTTAGCTTTCTGGATACTGAAGACAATGAGTTTGTTTGCTTGGCGGTCTATAGACTTGTACATTAAAATTCTATTTTTTATATAGGCTTCATATATGCATATTCAGTCCCTTGTGCTGCATTTAAAGTTTAATAGTGTCTTTTGGTGGACATGGGTACCAATATGATCTTGAAGTGGCTGCTATTGTAGTCATTCCCATTTTACCTGAAAAGATCGGAAGATCAGTGAGGACATAAATTAGGAGGATCACAAGACGAGTCTTGCTTCAAATTCTTGCAGTTACAATCCATGCAAATCCTTGCATGAATTCCTAGAAATCACCCCCTTATACTGCTGTCTCTCAGCTACTCAGAGACAGAGCCTACCTTGTCTTTGCCCACATGTTAAAAGATAAGAATGTAAAAATGGTACTTTTCTGGTAGCCTACCAAAGACTTGCATTGGGTCAGGCCAGTGTTCATTTCAGCATGGAGGGGCTCATGGGCCCCCATGCCTAACTAGGGCTATTGACA
Source organism: Apodemus sylvaticus (assembly GCF_947179515.1). Classification (NCBI taxonomy): domain Eukaryota; kingdom Metazoa; phylum Chordata; class Mammalia; order Rodentia; family Muridae; genus Apodemus; species Apodemus sylvaticus. The sequence continues at coordinate 81,996,819 of NC_067481.1, forward strand.
ATAGATGATTGTTGGAGGAAGTCGCTTTTCTTTAAGGATGTTTTGCCCCTGGCAGGTGGACTATGCTCCAGTGGATAGCCACACACCCATTTGTATATGGCCAGCACAACATTGAGCCAATAGATTGTAAACACAGAAAGACAACATGGAGTTCGGAGGGTGTGTGTGTGAGTGGGTGGGGTAGATCTGGGAGGTGGTGGGGGATGTTTTAGTTAGGGTTACAATTGTTGAGACGAAACACCATGACCAAAGCATCTTGGGGAAGAAAAGAGTTTTGGCTTTCATATCCAGATCACTGTTCATCATTGAAGAAAGTCAAGGCAGGAATTCAAACAAGGTTAAGAGCCCGGAGGTAGAATCTGATGCAGAAGCCACCGCGGGTGCTTATTGACTTGCTTCTCATGTTTTGCTCAGCTTCCTTTCTTATAAAACCAAATATCTTCTACCCAGTGGAGGCCCCAACCACAGTGGGTCAGCTCCTCCCTCATCAATCACTAATTAAAAATGCCCTATGGGCTTGCCTACAGCCTGATTATATAGAAGCATTTTCTTAATTAAAGATCCCTCTTTTCCAGTGACTCAAGCTTCTGTCAAGTTGACATGAAACTAGTCAGCACAGGGAAGTGAGAATAATCAAAATGCACATTGAAATAAAAATATGCACATAGGAAATTCTCAAAGAATTAGTAAACATACTACATTAAAGAATGGGCCCCTTTTCTCCTACTGGGTTGCCTCATCTAGCCTTGATAGGAGGGTTTGTGCCTAATCTCATTGTAACTTGTTATGCAGTAGAGATGTAATATATGAGAGAAGATTAAAAAAAGAGCCTTCTCTATTAGCCAAATTTGCCCCTGTTGAATCTCTTCCTGAAGAAGTTGTCTTACAGAGTTGTCCTTTTTGTAAGACTTAACCCGTTTTAAAATCGTCTCAGAGGACCTTGAATCCTCTTGATTCTGTTCATCTATCTCACTTTCCCTTTAAATTCCCAAATAGGCAGAAAGATACAGAGGATAGAGTCTGGGAGAGGGAAACAGATGGTGCCTGGGACATCCTTGGATACCTGCTCAAGAGTCCTGCTGCCCAGGTCTGGCTGGTAGCTGCCCTGCTTAGTGAGCTAAAGACCTTGAGCTTATTTCTCATGTCATCTCAGTGTCAATTTCCATTGCCTCTTCAGTATGCCCCAATGATGCTAAAATATGTCCTAGTCTGTGAGCGGGGTGATTGCAGTACAGACAGAAATCATTTCTGTGATTCTGGGGCAGATGGTAAGTGCTCTATGTAAATTGGAATGCAAATTCCTTCCAAGTATTCTTTCTTTTCTTTTTCTTTTTCTTTTTCTCCTGTGGCTATGGCAATATGGAATGGAGGAATTTGAATTGTTGAAAGTTTGTTTGAGCTGGAAAAACCATAGCTACTACCCCCTTTCAAACATTGTCTTGGGAAAAGCGAAGTTAAAGTTGATTTAAAAAAAGTGGCCTTATTCATTTCCTCCTGCCTCCCTGCATATTTGCCAGCCCACACTGTTCACCCAGATTGTCCAATGATCATGGGAGAAACAGACTCAGTATCTTTTTTCCCCCTGATTCAGTTAACAATTGCCTTTTGTGAATCCAGATAAACACACAATGCATTAAGAGCTTCAAGCCCTATTTTATGTTTCTTCTCTGGGTCATCGTCCTTGGAATCAGTACTTGGAATCGGTAGACACTGGATGAATAGACTGTGGAGGAGCAGTGTGTGGCTGCTTAGCCTTTTGTTGGCTGAAATAATAGCATATCAAGAGGCTTATCCTTCTTGGGTAGAAAGCACAATAGAATATTTTAATAGTCAATTTAACAAAAGAGAAGAGATTTACATTCCAACACAGTTCATTTTCTGTCTCTATAGTATCATCCCACAATCGGTAAGCTAGGGAATTTGGCACAAAGGTGGCAGAACAGTGGCTTAGTGGTACTGGAGAGGCTGGAACTCCTTAATAGACAGAGAGGATGTCTCAGGTATCCTGTAGGACGGCAGGGCTGAGGGTGCTCAGCAGAGAGAAGGGGAAATGGGGAGGGGTTGCTTCCTGATGATCTGGAGAAAGAAGCAAAGTTGATGATTGATGAGGTTGGGCTCAGTGTTTGAGATATGAAGACTGAGGAAAAGGTGTGGAGGAAGCATCCTGTGGGAGAGGATGTGAAGAACTAACATTAGGATCTACTTGAAGTCCTGGTCAAGACTGCAATGGCTGGATTGACTTCGTTTATACTTTTGCTCAGCCACTTGCAGCTCTTGGTACAGACACAGAACAAAGGGAGTCTTGGTTTTAACTACAAAGGTGTGGATTGGCCAGGCTAGTTGAACAAGGCAAGAGGGAACAATGACAAACATGGGCCAGGGAATCCAGTCCTTGTAAAGACAGCCATTGAGGACATAGTGTTGGGGGAGATGAGGTACAATGAAGAGGTGTAGAATCCAGAGATCATAATTCCCTGTAGGGTAGAAGAATCACAGGAAGATAGTTGAAATTGAGATTTCAGAGGACCTACAGTGACTGCAAATGACAAGATCTGGGATGGAGCCATTGGAACGGGTGGCTGAAGAGGGATGGAGGCTAAGTTTATTGGAGATAAGACAGGAAACTGAATAGGCAGGTCATTGGAAGAGTCACCAAAGCGTTTCTTGAAGTCACTATTAATCAAGACAAAAGTAGGCTGGAGACAGTGATGGTGATCCAAGAGCTTACTGGTCCAGGATGGATGCTCCAACCTTGGGATGCTGTTGAAGAGCATGGTAGATTGTGCAATTGGATACCAGAAGACTCAAAGATGCAGGAGGGGAAGGAGGAAGGTGGTCTGGAACAGAGCAAGAAGGATACTAGGTCATCTCTCCAGATGGAGGCTAGGAGAGAATACAGTCTTTGCTTGAATGATCTTCTCAGGGGAGCATTGGGGCCTCTTCAAATGGCTCCTTTGTAACAATCATAGAATAGACCAAATGTATTGGGGATGATGTACAAGGCCATCAAAATGAGTAGTGAATGCACACATTGCTAGAGAAGGGCTCCTGGGAGGCAACTGTGGGGAGGAGGTGAAAGATGGCCTAAATTTTAACAAATGGGTAGAAGCCACACTTGGGGACAGGAAGGAAGGAAGGAGGGAAGGAAGGAAGGAAGGGGAGAAGTTATGGGTAGATATGTAGCCACATGGCTGGATTTGGAGTACTGGAAATCAATTGATCAAAACAGAAGAGGGAGGAATGGAGGTGGTGGTCTCATCCTGGAATGCCTTTTGGTATCACCCTTGGAATTTGAAGTTTTCTCAGAGCCACTCAACAAGCATAAGCAGAAAGTGACTTAGCCTCAAAGACCATGATTTGTGCTTGGTTATTCGTGTGCCCATGTCTGTGCTGGTTTGTATGTGCTATGTATCAGGATGGTCACAGTGGTTCCATCTCTGATTGCTTTGTCTTTTGAGCATTAGTCTCTTGGAGATTATATCTTTAAGAATATAGATCTGAATTTGACTTCCCATCGTTCTTTAGCAGTTTATGGTCTGGGATTAATGACTTGCACTTCATGACCTATCAGTAAAATGGGAATAATAGTCCCTAGGTGAAGTTTCCTCCAGGGACTGCATAATGTTTAGTCATGTGCTTGGTGGAATGATTCACAGGGACACAGCAACGGTTCACTGTAGGCTCTCTGATGTGTTCTATGTTGGATTATTTCTCTTTAAAATGTTGTCTATTTTTTAAATGTATATGACTGTTTTGCCTACATGTTAGCCTGTTTACCACATGTAAACAGTGGTGCCTGCGGAGGCCAGAAGAGTGTTTTGGATCCCTGGTTATGAGTCACTTTGTGGGTGCTGAGAATTGAACCCTGGTCTTCTGGAAGAACAATCCGTGCACTTAACTACGGAACCACCACTTCCCCCAGGACATTTTCATTATTCTTTGTAGCTTGGATGTATATTGAAACCATCTGATTCCATTTATTATTGGGACAAGCTTTTGCTATGCTCCCCAGCCAGCCTCCAATTGAGACCATTCTGCCTCAGTCTTCTGAGTGCTGGGTAACATACCTACACCACTGAGTTTAACTGCTCGCTCTATGTTGAGATTCGTATCCACAGGGATTCTGGTGGACTCGATGCGGGGTAGGGCCTGGGTGTTTCTATGAGATCCAAAGATGCTTCTTACATTGTAATGAGTGTCAGGCAGGTACTAAGCTCAGGGTGTTAGGGAGTAGCCAGCAGCATTGGCATCAGGTGGGATTCATTAAAATGCAAACCCTCCCTGATCTACTAAGAAGCTTGAGGGCATGGGGCCATCAGTACTTGCTCTTAGGAGCTTCCTGGTGGCTGTAGTTTATATCAGCTTTAAAACAACCGAGGAAGGAGTTCAGAGCAGTCACCTGGGCCTTTGATGTCTTTTCCTTCGGATCTGGTAGGTGTCTTATATCACCTTACTCTTTTTTAGTCCCCAAAAGAACTGTTCAAATTGATCTGCATATCTAGCCTGATTTCAGTTGTCTTTATTGTTGAGCTGGCACATTCTTGTAGTCCTGACATTCAGAAGGCTGAGTTCAAGGCCATTCTGAGGTACGAAGTAAGTTTTAGGGTAACCTGGACTAGAGTGAGACTCTGCTTCAAAAACAAATCCTATGGTGTATGTGTGCTCTATTTTCTTGATCCATTTATCTGTTGGTAAACATCTAGGCTAGATCCATTTCTTACCTATTGATTGTGTTTAGGACAGCAATAAAAGCAGGTGTGTACGTTTCTCTGTGATATGGTGACTTAAAGGTCATTGTGCATATGTCCTGTAGAGCCATAGCTGGGTCATGTTACAGCTCTGTTTTTAATTGTTGAGGAACGTCTATACCTGTATGCGTTTCTAGTTTCAGAGGTTCCTCTCTCTCTCTCTCTCTCTCTCTCTCTCTCTCTCTCTCTCTTCTCTCACACTCTCTCTCTCTCTCTCTCTCTCTGTGCGTGTGTAGCAGCACATGCATACTTAGTGTTATTCCCCTTACAGATTTGAATATTGTTTTGTTGTTTTGCTTTTTTGTTGTCTTATACTATGATACTGTCATGGACTTGCCTCTTGTGTTTGGATGCTGATTTCTTTCTCAATATTTGAGATATTTCATTCTCTAATTTATTGAATAATACATTATCTCTGTCTATGCTTTTTGAAAATTCTGAGTTCCTTTTGTCTTTTGGACTCTTTGCTTTTGTCTTGTGATTGTATCTCAGGATTGTTAGACATTGTAGTCACGGTTATTTAGTTTTATTTATCAGTGTTTGTGTGTAGTATTTCCTCAGCCATGTCCTCTGTTTCTGGTATTTTTTTCTCTGGTCTGGCTGAATCTATTGATTATGATTTGGTGTTTTTAATTGGCATGGGGATTATTTTTTATTTCCAACATTTAAAAATGTTTCTCACCTGGGCTGACAATGCTCCTTCTTCCAAGAGCCAAATACCATTTAACAGAAATCCCAAACCAGGAGTGAGAAGCCCTCTTTTTGAGTTGTTGGTAACAGTTGTCCAGGAGATGCCCAAAACATTTTAGGCTATTGCTGTTGCCCCTGGCTGTCCCTTGGAAGTGGAAGGTAAGTCCTTACTGCTAAAGCCACCATGTATTTAGGCCACTGAGATGGAACTAATTGGAAAGCCTCCTCCCTGAAAACCAGTTTTCATAGCATCAGAAGGAAAGAAGCTGCCAACAGTCTTGCCCAGCCATGATGCCTATGAATAATACCAACAATGACCAGTGCACACAGATGGCTCTGCAGTCTTTGGGCTGGGCAGGGTATCTTACCCTCCTCTGACTCCCCAGGTTATACTCCCAAGGGCGTTTAATGTTCCAGCTGGAAAGGTTTCTCCCACATGTGTTGGGAGCTGTGAGAATAACCACAGACGGAGCTTTATACAGGCTGAGGACTGTCTAAGACCTCTAAGGTCTGAAGACCTCCCAAGGTTTAATTACCCTACTGTGGAGATGTGGTTCCAAATTCTTGGGCACCCACATCAGTGAATGTCAGACAGGTGTATTCAGAGGTTGGCCCCAACTCTGGGTTCAGCAATATTGAACTTGAGTACTATTCATTAGTTGATGACATTTACTCCTGGGCATCGAGGGTGGGGGTGGGGTCACCATTCCTTATGCATTGGTTGCCAGAGCACAACCTCTTGTGCTCCTCACCTTATCAATATCTATGGTATCGCTTACCTTAGAGTAGTGAGGGATTAAATTCGGGCTTCCTGAATCATGGTCATTCCTCTTCTTAGCCCTCTCTCTCAGCTATTTCAGTTTTAAATAATCGGTTCCCACGTAAGGTAGTACCTGCCCATTGCCTTATGAGTTGTACAGAGTGACAAACTTGAATTTATTTCTACCTGTTGATATGTCCATCAGAAGAATAGGGTCTCACCAAAACCCATGACTTAATTTGAGGCGTGTGAGGGCTGTGGCTTGTCTTGAGGGTAGGACTCTGTCTCTTTACAGGATTGCCTAATTTTCCTGTTGATGAGGCCTCTTCTCTCCAACCCTCCCACTAGGAACTGTGTAGCTGGAGCTGCTTTTGCTTTGAGTTTTTTCTGGTGCATCAGCCATCATTTCTTGTCACTTTTCTGCTGTTCCCTTACTGTTTTTGTGAATGTCTCAAGTCTGCCCTTCCCTCTCTGAAACTATGATTTCTTTCTCATACTGGTTACTCTCCTTTGTTGGGTCACACAGGCAGCACACTGTCTGCTAGCCCACGTAGAATTTTGTGCAAATGTATTTGTTACTGACAATTTTAAAGCTTTATTTCCTGCTCTGGAAATATTGATTTTTATCTGAGGCAATATGAGCAAATGAGTGTCCAATTCTGGGAACTTTTAGGAGATGTTGGGGTGTATTGTCTTTCCACAGGTATAGTTCCTGTAATGATGGTCTACTTCTAGGCAACTCAGAACACATCTGCTCCTCTGTCTTCAGAAATAGTCATTGCTGGGACAGGAGAGATGAATCAGTGGCTAAGAGCACTTGTTGCTGTAACTCCAGGAGATCTGATACCCTCTTCTGGCCTCTAAGGACACACACACATACACACAGACGCAGATACAGACACACACAGACACACACTCACGCAATCACATACATTCACACACATACACTCACACAATCACATACATTTACATACACACTCACACAATTATATATATTCACACACACATACACAATCACATACATTCATACACACACACACACACACATATACACACACACACACAAATAAAGCAGTCACTGCTGTGCTCTCTCTACCCATGCTTTCCCACGGTTCTACCAATGCTGATGCTAATGTTGCCTTGTTCTCGACCTAAATTTTCATGGAATATAAGATCTTGGAGAAGCCCAAGATTATTTTAATTGAATTACTTCTTTCAGTGCTCAGCCTCAGGAGTAGCCTATAGGATCTTGCCTCTGAATGAACTGCTTTAGAAAAAAAAATCAAACAGTGTGAATTGTGGTTTAATCCTCAGGGGATACATAAATTGAATTTCTTTCCAATTCCTTTTTTTCCCCCTGTATTACTTGGTAAACATACTTTTATAGAATCTGTCTTTTCTCACCTAATGCTTTCTAGTTGATTTAAGAAGAAATAAAAGTTTAACAAGACCTTTAAACTTTTATTGCTTGATTTTCAATTTTACTTTCTTGGTTTTTAGGTCAAAAGGAATGATAGACATCATCTCATCTAATCCTTCATGGGCTTCATCTGGTATGGGTCAAAGTCCAGAGGAGGAAACATCCTTCCTAAGGCTATGCAACTTCACCCTCATAGATCTTAGCTTGGAAAAGACATTCCATATCTGAATAGGAGTTGAGAACTCCACAGATATGTGTCATGGAGAGGTTCAAGCAAGCAGATCATGGTAGTGGTAAGGGTAGAGTTCTGTGTTCCAACTAGAGCAGTGTTAAGGGAAATGTTAAATACTCCAACTAGGGTGGTGTTGAGGGAGGTGCTATGTACCCCAACTTAGGTATATCTGGGAGAAGGAAAGGATGCAGCTTGGTGATAGCCAAAGGGAAGATTTGGGTCCCAGGAAGAGATTTTCCACAGTTCTGACAACTTGTCAAACCACCTTACTGAAGAGATTAGAACTATTGCAGGTCAGTGATGGGCACAGCCACACCTTGACCAGTCCTGCAAAGTTTTGAATACCTCTTTCCCAGTATTTAAAGGTAAATCTTGCATCAGCATGGGAAAGATGGGCTTGGGAATGGTCCTCAGACTTCCTCATTTGTACCTTTTCTGAATGAGGTCACATGGAATATTAATACTAGTATGATTTGCAGCATGGATTATATGCTAGTGGTTATGGGTGAACTTCTGGCCTTGTAGCGAGAAGGGTCTACATGATGTGCATTCGGGGACACACCTGAGTGTTTTGAAAACTAGAAGGTCAACTGTCAATCGATCAGGTCCTGTTAACAACACTCTCTGTTCTCTTGATAAGATCTTAAACAGAATGAACTTAAATGGTTAAAAATGTGGAAGGTCAAGGATAGGGGGTGCAATTAACAACACTAACTCTGGGAATCTTAGCATCCATTGTTTCAATGGATTCTCAAACTGTGTATGAGCATCTATTATGTCAGCATGGCACAATAGATGTTAAATACATTGGTAGTTGGATAAAAATCATCCCACTTGAATGAGCAAATAGGCTCAGGCTTTGCGCTGTGCATCAAGCTAGCTTAATTTCATCAAGATCTAGTTTTCCATTGTTCTGTAGTTTGGCTTGGTGGCTCCATTGCTCTTTTGGTCTGGGCTCACACATGTAGATGTTGGAGAGACAGCCATCTTCCAGTGTGTATTTGGCAGCTGATACTAAGTGTGCACTGTGAGCTTCCTTGCCTCTGGATCATGTGACTTCCCACCTTATAGCAGGTAGATAGTGTTCTCAGAAAAGCATTCCCAGACACTGGGCGCAGAGGTGCAGGCTCTGGAACTTGAGTGACATTGATTTACTCCTCAATCATTTACTCCACAAATCAGAGCAAATTATGAGACCATCTCAGATTTAATGTTTGGGGGGTGGGCAGCAGAAGGAATTTCCTCCATAGCAGAGTCTGCAAAGCATTTGTAGGTATACTAATAATCTACTGAGATACCTATGAGTAAATCTTTATTAGCCTTTGGTTGTGAACAACACATTTACATTTGGTCCCAAGAGACAGGCATCTGGGGGAGGCTTTGGGCACCTGGTATATCTGTTGAGTCCCGAGTCTCTGTGGTTTTGACTTTCTGTGTTCTGCATATAAAAATAGCTGTATAAACGGAGATTTTACAGCGTGTATTTTCATTCTTAGAGAACCAATGTGCCCACCTGTGGCTTAATTTTAGAGATCTGTTTAGATTTCACTCTCTGAATTGTTTACAGAAATCCAGGGCTAGGATATGCCCTTTAAAAATGATGAGTTTTCTATAAAGGTCGTGTGGCTCTCAAGCATTTGGGGAGATAAAACAAAGGCGACAGAAGGCCAAAGGATTAAATTTCCAGTCAACAAGACTTTTGAAACCTGAGAAAGAATCCTAGAATAGTCTGTGGAACAGAACACCTTTGTGAGTATCTCCCCAAACTCCCAAACTGTACTGTTTTCCTAAACAAGAGAAAAAAGTGATTCAAAGAACATGTAATTGACTTTCTGTATTCATGTTGGTGACCTTTAGAACTTCCCATTTACCCTAAAATGTGCATAACTAAAAAAGGTTTATTAATGAAGAAAGTGCAGAATAGTCTTCAGTGCTTGCTTGTTAAGGAGGAGAGTCCTTGCTCAGCCACTGGGCTAAGAGAGAATATTTGTCATTCTCTGCAAGAAAGAGATTGTGACCATGGTGGAGGAGACTCTCGAGTGGAACCCAGATAAGAACTAGGTGAAGGAGGATTGTTGTGCTACACAAGAGGGCATTTTTGGGACAAGCAAATTGTGGCTGGCCATGGGATATTTATAATGTGAAATGTTAATTAATTTTTTTTGTAAGTGACATCCAGTAATGTCCTCTTTCTGCAACATGGAAGAAAGAGCAAGCAGAGCTTCTTATATAGTCACTGAGTTCATCATGGGGCCCTCATCCACAGGACCTCGTCTAATACTAATGACCTCCCAAAGGCCATGACTCCAGATAAATTCAAGATGTAAATTTGGGTATTGATATTATAACATATGAACTTTGGAATCACATTCAGTCCATAGTGAGGTAGGCAAACAGAGAGGTAGTTTGTCAACCCATGATCCTGCTTGAATTTTGAGCTATGCACAATTCCAAACTACATTTAAGAATCTGGAGTTTTCAAGTCCAAGTGGATCAAGGACCTCTACATAAAACTAGACACACTGAAACTAATAGAAAAGAAACTGGGGAAGAGCCTTGAGCACATGGGCACAGGGGAAAATTTCCTGAACAGAACACCAATAGCTTATGCTCTAAGATCAAGAATTGACAAATGGGACTCATAAAATTACAAAGTTTCTGTAAGGCAAAGGACACCATCAAAAGGGCAAATCGGCAACCAACAAATTGGGAAAAGATCTTCACCAACCCTACATCAGATAGCGGGCTAATATCCAAGATACATAAAGGACTCAAGAAGGTAGCTGCCAGAGAGCCAAAAACCATAATTAAAAAATAGGGTATAGAGCTAAACAAATAATTTTCACCTGAGGAATAGCGAATGGCTGAGAAACACCTAAAGAAATGTTCAACAGCCTTAGTCATCAGGGAAATGCAAATCAAAACAACCCTGAGATTTCACCTTACACCAATCAGAATGGCTAAGATAAAAAACTCAGGAGACAGCAGGTACTGGCAAGGATGTGGAGAAAGAGGAACACTCCTCCACTGCTGGTGGGATTGTAAGACCACTCTGGAAATCAGTCTTGCGATTCCTAAGAAAACTGGGCATAATACTACCGCAGGACCCATCTATACCACTCCTGGGCATATACCCAGAGAATTCCTCAGCATGTAATAAGGACACATGCTCCACTATGTTCATAGCAGCCCTATTTATAATAGCCAGAAGCTGGAAAGAACCCAGGTGTCCCTCAACAGAGGAATGGATACAGAAAATGTAGTATATTTACTCTATGGAGTACTACTCAGCTCTTTTTTTTTAAAATATTTTTATTTTCTATATTCTTTGTTTACATTCCAAATGATTTCCTTTTTCCCGGATCCCCCCTCCCCATATGTCCCATAAACCTTCTTCTCTCCATCCCTTCTCCAATCACCTCCCTCCTTTTTCTCTGTTCTTATATTCCCTTCCCATGCTAAATCAATCCTTTCCAGGATCAGGACCCTCTCCATACTTCTTCATGGGAGTCATTTGTTACGCAATTTGTGCCTTGGGTATTCAGGGCTTCTGGGCTAATTAATATCCACTTATCAGAGATTGCATTTCATGTGTATTCTTTTGTGATTGGGTTACCTCACTTAGGATGATATTTTCCAGATCAAACCATTTGCCTAAAAATTTTGTGAATTCATTGTTTCTAATTGCTGAGTAGTATTCCATTGTGTAAATACACCACATTTTCTGTATCCATTCCTCCTTTGAGGGGCATCTGGGTTCTTTCCAGCTTCTGGCTATTATAAATAAGGCTGCTATGAACATGATGGAGCATGTGTCTTTATTGCATGCTGAGGAATCCTTTGAGTATATGCCCAGGAGAGGTATAGCAGGGTCCTCTGGAAGTCTCATGTCCAGTTTTCTGAGGAACCTCCAGACTGATTTCCACAGTGGCTGTACCATCTTACAGCCCCACCAGCAGTGGAGGAGTGTTCCTCTTTCTCCACATCCTCACCAACACCTGCTGTCTCCTGAGTTTTTGACTTTAGCCATTCTGACTGGTGTAAGGTGAAATCTCAGGGTTGTTTTGATCTGCATTTCCCTAATGACTAATGATGTTGAGCACTTCTTAAGGTGCCTCTCAGCCATCCGAATTTCTTCAGGTGAAAATTATTTGTTAAGCTCTCTACCCCATTTTTTAATAGGGTTATTTGTTTCCCTGGGGTCTAACTTCTTGAGTTCTTTGTATATATTGGATATTAGCCCTCTATCAGATGTGGGGTTGGTGAATATCCTTTCCCAATTTGATGGTTGCCGTTTTGTCCTTTTAACAGTGTCCTTTGCCTTACAGAAACTTTGTAATTTTATGAGGTTCCATTTGTCAATTCTTGATCTTAAAGCATAAGCTATTGGTGATCTGTTCAGGAACTTTTCCCCTGTGCCCATGTCCTCAAGGGTCTTCCCCAGTTTCTTTTCTATTAGTTTCAGTGTGTCTGGTTTTACATGGAGGTCCTTGATCCACTTGGAGTGAAGTTTAGTACATGGAGATAAAAATGGATCAATTCGAATTCTTCTGCATGCTGACCTCCAATTGAACCAGCACCATTTGTTGAAAGGGCTATCTTTTTTCCACTGGATGTTTTCGGCTCCTTTGTCGAAGATCAAGTGACCATAGGTGTGTGGGTTCATTTCTGGCTCTTCAATTCTATTCCATTGGTCCACTTGTCTGTCACTGTACCAATACCATGCAGTTTTTAACACTATTGCTCTGTAGTATTGCTTGAAGTCAGGGATACTGATTCCCCCAGAATTTCTTTTGTTGTTGAGAATAGTTTTAGCTATCCTGGGTTTCTTGTTATTCCAGATGAATTTGAGAATTGTTTTTTCTAACTCTGTGAAGAACTGAGTTGGGATTTTGATGGGGATTGCATTGAATCTGTAGATCGCTTTTGGCAAGATGGCCATTTTAACTATATTAATCCTGCCAATCCACGAGCATGGCAGATTTTTCCATTTTCTGAGGTCTTCTTCAATTTCCTTCTTCAGAGACCTGAAGTTCTTGTCATATAGATCTTTCACTTGTTTGGTTAGAGTCACACCAAGATACTTTATATTGTTTGTGGCTATTTTGAAGGGTGTCGTTTCCCTAACTTCTTTCTCAGCCTGCTTATCCTTTGAGTATAGGAAGGCAACTGATTTGCTTGAGTTGATTTTATAACCAGCCACTTTGCTGAAGTTGTTTATCAGCTGTAGGAGTTCTCTGGTGGAGGTTTTCGGGTCACTTAAGTAGACTATCATGTCATCTGCAAATAGTGATAATTTGACTTCTTCCTTTCCAATTTGTATCCCCTTGACCTCCTTATGTTGTCTAATTGCTCTAGCTAGAACTTCAAGTACTATATTGAAAAGATATGGCGAGAGAGGACAGCCTTGTCTAGTCCCTGATTTTAGTGGGATTGCTTCAAATTTCTCTCCATTTAGTTTGATGTTGGCTACTGGTTTGCTGTATATTGCTTTAACGATGTTTAGGTATGGGCCTTGAATTCCTGTTCTTTCCAAGACTTTTAGCATGAAAGGATGCTGGATTTTGTCAAATTCTTTTTCTGCATCTAATGAGATGATAATATGGTTTTTTTTCTTTGAGTTTGTTAATGTAGTGGATAGCATTGATGGATTTCCTTATATTGAACCATCCCTGCATCCCTGGGATGAAGCCTACTTGATCATGGTGGATGATCTTTTTGATGTGTTGTTGGATTCGGTTGGCAAGAATTTTATTAAGTATTTTTGCATCAATATTCATAAGAGAAATTGGCCTGAAGTTCTCTTTCTTTGTTGGATCTTTGTGTGGTTTTGGTATCAGCGTAATTGTGGCTTCATAGAACGAGTTGGGTAGAGTTCCTTCTGTTTCTATTTTGTGGAATAGTTTGAAGAGTATTGGTGATAGGTCTTCTATGAAGGTCTGATAGAACTCTGCACTGAAGCCATCTGGTCCCGTGCTTTTTTTGGTTGGGAGACTTTCTATGACCCTTTTTATTTCTTCAGGTGTTATGGGACTGTTTAGTTGACCTATTTGATCCTGATTTAGTTTTGGTGTCCTATATCTGTCTAGGAAACTGTCCATTTCCTCTAGATTCTCCAGTTGTGTTGAGTATAGGCTTTTGTAGTAGGATCTAATGATTTTTTGAATTTCCTCAGTTTCTGTTGTTATATCTCCCTTTTCATTTCTAAATTTGTTAATCTGGCTACTGTCTCTGTGCCCTTTGGTTAGTCTGGCTAAGGGTTTATCTATCTTGTTGATTTTGTTGAAGAACCAGCTCCTGGTTTTGTTGATTCTTTGTATGGTTCTCTTTGTTTCTACTTGATTGATTTCGGCCCTGAGTTTGATGATTTCCTGCCTTCTCCTCCTCCTGGGTGAAATAGCTTCTTTTTGTTTCAGGGCTTTCAGGTGTGTCATTAAGCTGGTAGTGTATGCTCTCTCCATTTTCTTTTTGGAGGCACTCAGGGCTATGAGTTTTCCTCTTAGCACTGCTTTCATTGTGTCCCATAGATTTGGGTATGTTGTGTCTTCATTTTCATTGTGTTCTAAAAAGTCTTTAGTTTCTTTATTTCTTCCTTGACCAAGGTATCATTGAGTAGAATATTGTTCAGTTTCCACGTGTATGTGGGTTTTCTGTTGTTTTTGTTGCTATTGAAGACCACTTTTACTCCATAGTGATCTGATAGAAGGCATGGGATTAGTTCAATCTTCTTATATTTGTTGAGGTCTGTCTTGTGACCAATTATATGGTCGATTTTGGAGAAGGTACCATGAGGTGCTGAGAAAAAGGTATATTCTTTTGCTTTAGGATAGAATGTTCTATATATATCTGTTAAATCTAATTGGTCCAAAGCTTCAATTAGTTTCATTGTGTCCCTGTTTAGTTTCTGTTTTCCTGATCGGTCCATTGAGGAAAGTGCAGTGTTGAAGTCACCCACAATTATTGTGTTAGGTGCAATGTGTGCTTTGAGTTTTAATAAAGTTTCTTTTACGAAAGAGGGTGCCCTTGCATTTGGAGCATAGATGTTCAGGATTAGGAGTTCTTCTTGTTGTATTTTTCCTTAGACCAGCAAGAAGTGTCCCTCAGAGTCTCTTTTGATGACTTTGGGTTGAAAGTCAATTTTATCTGATATTAAAATGGCTACTCCAGCTTGTTTCCTGAGACCATTGGCTTGTAAAATTGTCTTCCAGCCTTTTACTCTAAGGTAGTGTTTGTCTTTGACCCTGAGGTATGTTTCCTGTAAGCAGCAAAATGTAGGGTCCTGTTTATGTATCCAGTCGGTTAGTCTATGTCTTTTTATTGGGGCATTGAGTCCATTGATGTTAAGAGATATTAAGGAATAGTGATTGTTACTTCCTGTCATTTTTGACGTTATTTTTTAAATTTGATTGGTTAACTTCTTTTGGGTTTGATGAAAGGTTACTATCTTGCTTTTTTCAGGGTGAAGTTTCCCTCCTTGTATTGGTGTTTTCCTCCTATTATCCTTTGTAGGTCTGGGTTTGTGGATAGATATTGAGTAAACTTGGTTTTGTCATGAGTATCTTAGTTTCTCCATCTACGGTGATTGAGAGTTTTGCTGGATATAGTAGTTTTGGCTGGCATTTGTGTTCTCTTAGAGTCTGCATGAGATCTGCCCAGGATCTTCTAGCTTTCATAGTCTCAGGTGAAAAGTCTGCTGTAATTCTGATAGGTCTTCCTTTATATGTTACTTGGCCTTTTTCTCTTATTGCCTTTAATATTCTTTCTTTGTTTAGTACATTTGGGGTTTTGATTATTATGTGACGGAAGTATTTCTGTTCTGGTCCAGTCGGTTTGGAGTTCTGTAGGCTTCTTGTATATTCATGGGCATCTCTCTCTTTAGGTTAGGGAAGTTTTCTTCCATAATTTTATTGAAAATATTTGCTGGCTTTTTAAGTTGTAAATCTTCACTCTCATCTATGCCTATAATCCTTAGGTTTGGTCTTCTCATTGTGTCCTGGATTTCCTGGATATTTTGGGTTACCAGCTTTTTGCATTTTGCGTTTTCTTTAACTGTTGAGCCCATGGTTTCTATGGTATCTTCAGCATCTGAGATTCTTTCTTCTATCTCTTGTATTCTGTTGTTGATATTTGCATCTATGTCCCCTGATTTCTTCCCAAGGCTTTCTTATCTCCAAAGTTGTCTCCCTTTGAGTTTTCTTAGTTGTTTCTACTTCTGATTTTAGATCCTGGATGGTTTTGCTTAGCTCCTTCATTTGCTTGTTTGTGCTTTCCTGTAATTCTTTAAGAGATTTTTGTGTTTCCTCTTTCATGACCTCAGCCTGTTGACCAACGTTCTCCTTTATTTCTTTAAGTGTTTTTTTGCATTTCTTCATTATTGGCTTTTGTATTCTCCTGGATTTCTTTCAATGATTTTTGTGTTTCCCTTGCAAGGGCTTCTAACTTTTGATCCATTTTCTCCTGAATTTCTTTAAGTATGTCCTTCATGTGTTCCTGTACCAGCATCATGACCAGTGATTTTAAATCCAAATCTTGTTTTACAGGTGTGATGGGATATCCAGGACATGCTGTTAAAGGAGAATTGGGTTCAGATGTTGCCATATTGCCTTGATTTCTGTTAGTGATGTTCCTGCGTTTGCCTTTTGCCATCTAGATCTCACTGGTGTTAGCTGGTCTTGTCAATGCTGGACTCACCAGTGCAAGCTGTCCCTTCCCAGGCTTCTGGTGCACAGCTTACCTCTTGCACTGCCTGGAGACAGGGTGCTGTTGCCCAGGCTGTTTAGATCCCAAAGCAGACACCTGGAGGCTCCCGCAGGGTTCACCAGAGCACACTGACTTCTCCCTGCTGGCCGCCCGGAAGCCCCTCTTGCCTCTTGCAGGACCTGGAGATATGGTGTTGCCACCCAAGCTGATCTGGATCCGGAAGCGGAGAGATCTGAGGGCTCCTGCCAGAGGCCTCAGGACTGGAACCTAAGCTCTGTGCCACCGGAGCAAGTTGTGTGCTCTCCCAGACTGCCTCTGGGTGCACACCTGGTCTCCCGCACTTCCTGGAGACCAAGTGCTGTGGCCCAGGCTGTTCAGATCCCAAAGCAGACACCTGGAGGCTCCTGCTGGGGCCCTGCTGGATTCACCAGAGCACACTGACTTCTCCCTGCTGGCCACCTGGAAGCCTACTTAGCTCTTAAAAACAATGAATTTGTGAAATTCTTAGGCAAGTGGGTGGAACTGGAGAATGTCATCCTGAGTGAGGTAACCCAATCACAAAAGAACGCACATGGTATGCACTCACTGATAAGCAGATAGTAGCCCAGAAGCTTGGAAAATCCAAGAAAGAATGCACATATCAAATGATGCCCAAGAAGAAGGAAGGAGAGGTCCCTGGTCCTAGAAAGGCTCAGTGCAGCAGTATAGGGGAATACCAGGACAGGGAAGTAGGAGGGGGGTTAATTGGGGAACAGGGGGAGGGAAGAGGGCTTATGGAACTTTTGGGGAGGTGGAATCCTGGAAAGGGGAAATCATTTGAAATGTAAATAAAGAATATAGCGAATAAAAAAAAAAAAGAATCTGGATTGTTACCTGCTCTGAGTCCATACTCTTTTCTAAAAATAGCTATCCATCACTCAGTGTTTGGCTCCTTAGCAATCCACAGTGACTTCTCTTTTTGTGGCCACAGGAAGGAGTAATTTTATTGGGCAATTTCATGTTCTTATAATATAGTATTTTATTATAATAGTATCTAAAACTCACAATGGATAGAAATTTATTTGCCTCACCTTTCTGGTGGTTGAAAAAAAAACCCCAAGATTCAGGAACTACCTCAACATTTCTTTGGAAGTGTTAACTGTCTTCAAAGTGGACAGCCTAGTGCTTGCTCCAGTGGCAAGGAGCTTAGGTTCCAGTCCTGAGGCCTCTGGTGGGAGCCCTCAGATCTCTTCGGGATCCAGAACAGCCTGGGCTGCAACACCACATCTCCAGGTCCTGCAAGAGGCAAGATGGGCATCTGGAGGCCAGCTGGGAGGAGTCAGTGTGCTCTGGTGAATCCAGCAGGCCCCGGCAGGAGCCTTCAGGTGTCTCCTTCGGGATCTGAACACCCTGGGCCATAGCACTCGGTCTCCAGGAAGTGCAAGAGACCTGGTGTGCACCTGGAAGCAGACTGGGAGCGCACAGCTTGCTCCAGCACGGAGCTTAGGTTCCAGTCCTGAGGCCTCTGGCAGGAGCCTTCAGATCTCCGCTTCCGGATCCAGAACAGCCTGGGCTGCAAAGCCACATCTCCAGGTCCTGCAAGAGGCAAGAGGGGCATCCGGGAGGCCAGCTGGGAGGAGTCAGTATGTTCTGGTGAGTCCAGCAGGCCCCTGCGGGAGCCTTCAGGTGTCTGCTTTGGGATCTAAACAGCCTGGGCAACAGCACCCTGTCTCCAGGCAGTGCAGGAGGTAAGCTGTGCACCAGAGGCTACCTGGGAAGGGACAGCTTGCACTGGTGAGTCCAGCTTTGACAAGATTAACACCAGTGAGAACTAGATGGCAAAAGGCAAACACAGGAACATCACTAACAGAAATCAAAGCAACATGGCAGCATCTGAACCCAATTCTCCTTTAACAGCATGTCCTGGATATCCCATCACACCAGTAAAACAAGATTTGGATTTAAAATCACTGGTCATGATGCTGGTACAGGAACACATGAAGGATATACTTAAAGAAATTCAGGAGAAAATGGATCAAAAGTTAGAAGCCCTTGCAAGGGAAACACAAAAATCATTGAAAGAAATCCAGGAGAATACAAAAGCCAATAAGGAGGAAACACAAAAAACACTTAAAGGAATACAGGAGAACGTTGGTCAACAGGCTGAGGTCATGAAAGAGGAAACACAAAAATCTCTTAAAGAATTACAGGAAAGCACAAACAAGCAAATGAAGGAGCTAAGCAAAACCATCCAGGATCTAAAATCAGAAGTAGAAACAACTAAGAAAACTCAAAGGGAGACAACTTTGGAGATAGAAAGCCTTGGGAAGAAATCAGGGGACATAGATGCAAATATCAACAACAGAATACAAGAGATAGAAGAAAGAATCTCAGATGCTGAAGATACCATAGAAACCATGGGCTCAACAGTTAAAGAAAACGCAAAATGCAAAAAGCTGGTAACCCAAAATATCCAGGAAATCCAGGACACAATGAGAAGACCAAACCTAAGGATTATAGGCATAGATGAGAGTGAAGATTTACAACTTAAAAAGCCAGCAAATATTTTCAATAAAATTATGGAAGAAAACTTCCCTAACCTAAAGAGAGAGATGCCCATGAATATACAAGAAGCCTACAGAACTCCAAACTGACTGGACCAGAACAGAAATACTTCCGTCACATAATAATCAAAACCCCAAATGTACTAAACAAAGAAAGAATATTAAAGGCAGTAAGAGAAAAAGGCCAAGTAACATATAAAGGAAGACCTATCAGAATTTCAGCAGACTTTTCACCTGAGACTATGAAAGCTAGAAGATCCTGGGCAGATCTCATGCAGACTCTAAGAGAACACAAATGCCAGCCAAAACTACTATATCCAGCAAAACTCTCAATCACCGTAGATGGAGAAACTAAGATATTCCATGACAAAACCAAGTTTACCCAATGTCTATCCACAAACCCAGCCTTACAAAGGATAATAGGAGGAAAACACCAATACAAGGAGGGAAACTTCACCCTGGAAAAAGCAAGATAGTAACCTTCTCTCATCAAAGTGGACAGGCTAATGGTGTCTTGAGAATTCAGAGCTTCTGGGCTAATTAATGGGAAATGGGAGGGGGTGATTGGGAAATGGGCAGAGGGAAGAGGGCTTATGAGACTGATGGGGAGGGGGGAACTAGGAAAGGGGAAAGTATTCAGAATGTAAACAAAGAATATAGAAAAAGATTTCTTTAGATGAAAACTATTTTGAAGACCAATATTAGTATGTTCATTGTAGATTGTTTGAAAATGGTAAAAAAATAATAATAAAGTATTACTGCATAGGGGTGTAATATGTTAAAAAAAGAAAAGAAAAGAAAAAGAAAGTGGACAGGCCAAAAAGTCCGAGTATAGTGAGAATGAGCAAGGCTGTAGGGAAGGGGTCAAAAGGGAGGAAAGAGAGGAATAGAATCAGAGAGGCTGACCTCTTGACCCCATTCTGGAGTCAGAACCGTCATGGTCTTAACACTTCCTAAAAGTCCCACCTCTCAAGACTGCTGCACTCAGGTTCTAAGCTGTGAACTTTGGAGGAAAGTGTCAGACCAGGGCAGCCCCTAAGCAGGTAGCTATAGATCACACTGTGGTATTTAATACACATATATGTTGTATATAAATGAAACCAAAATCATTGCTGTTTCCATCTCATGTCATGTTTCAAGGCTCTTTCATCCTATCTACTTGTCAGATATATGAGAGATTACTGTGAACTGCTGTCACTATGCTATTGAACATGGAAGCATTCCTATCCCACTCAGTCTGATACTTCCTCTTCCTACTTTCTAAGGTTTCCAAAAATATAATTAAAAAATAGTTGAACAATATTCCATTGTTTGTTAGGACTGTATTCTCCCTCACTCAACCATGGATTAATATCTAGGTCAGGTGCATGTCTATTGTGACTAGTTAGGTGACTTTTGGACATGCTGACATCACTTTTTTTATGTGTGTACCAGAAATAGGATTGAGTCAGGTGGTGGAACTAATTTTAGTGTGTTGAGGAAATGCTGCAGGGTTCCTCTCCATGGTTGGATGAATTTACATTTTACTAACATTGTATAAGAAATCCATTTTCTGTACATTCTTTCCAGCAGCTATTATATTTTGTATTTTTAAAAATTATATTTATTTTCATTTTCAGTTTTTTATATGTGTGAGTTTCTGTACATGGATGATGCATACAGAGGCAAGAGGGTATTGGCTTCCTTAGAGCTGGAGTTACAGGTAGTTGTAAGCAACCTAACATGAGTGCTGGGAACAGAACTTGAGTCCTCTGTAAAAGAAATACATGCTCTTAACCACTGAGTCATGTCTCCAGCTCCATCTTTTGTCCTTTCACAGTAGTCATATGTACTGGCTGGTTTTGTGTGTCAACTTGACACAGCTGGAGTTATTACAGAGAAAGGAGCCTCCCTTGAGGAAATGCCTCCATGAGATCCAGCTGTAAGGCATTTAGTGTTAGTGATGGGGGGCAGCCCGTTGTGGCTGGTGATGGGGGGGCAGCCCATTGTGGCTGGTACCATCCTTGGGCTGTTAGGCCTGGGTTCTATAAGAAAGCAAGCTGAGCAAGCCAGGGAAGCAAGCCAGTAAGTAGCACCCTTCACGGCCTCTGTACCAGTTCCTGCCTCCAAATTCCTGCCCTTTGTGAGTTTCTGTCCTGACTTCCTTTGGTGATGAACAGCAATGTGGAAGTGTAAGCTGAATAAAACCTTTCCTCCCTGACTCACTTCTAGGCCATGATGTTTTTATGCAGGAATACAAATCCTGACTAAGACACCATGCTAACTGGGATAAGATAATATCTCACTGTGGCTTCTATTTGCACCCTACTGACAACTAATGCTATTAAGCATTGGTCCTTAAATTTGTTGTCCATTTTATCTTTTGCCCACTTTAAAACAGGATGTCTTTCTTGAGTTTTAAGTGTTTGTATTACTCCAGACATTAACCCTGAATCAGATGACTAGCTGACAGTTTTCTTATTCTTTAGGTTGTCTCTTCATTCTGAATTTTTTCCTGTGTAGTGGAAAAGGATTTTGATTGTATAAAATCTCATTTATATATTTCTGTTATTTGAATTCTGTGCTTTTGGGGTCTTGTTCAAAGACTTCTCATCTCTACTGATGTTTTAAAGAATTTGATCTTTGTTCTGAAGAGGTCAGCTCAGAAACTGGAACATTCCACGAGATCCCTTCCCTCCTGAAAGAGAAAGGTCATAAAAAACATCTGCTCCCCTCCTCTCCAGAAGGGAAGGGCTGATTACATTCCTAAGACTACAGAGATGTGCCTGCAGGTAGGGGAGGCCCTGAGTTATTCTGCAACACGGTTGGCCACCTACCTCATTCCCTAACCACCAATCAGTTTAAAAAGTCACACTGTTCTGCGAATCACATTGTGCCTAATGTCGGCTGCCCTGAGGACTGTATAAAGGCTTGGTAGACAGACTGCACATGGTTATTCTCTCCCCATGTGCAGGGTGACCCCAGTATGCTGGATTAAATAAAATTCCTCTTGCTTTTGCATCGGATCCCATCTCCACGTTGTTCACTCAGGGGGTAAGTGAAGGCTCACAAGAGTCTTACCATTCTTTTCTAGTAGTTTTAGGTTTTTACTTATGTTTGGTCCATTTTGAGCTGATTTTTGGAAGGGCAAAGTGATAAGCTTTAAGTTTCAATCTTCTTATATACATACATAGGGTTTACAATACCATTTATTGAAGAGACTATATTGTCTTTTCTCTCATATACATCTTTGGTAACTTTGTAAAAATATTTCAGTTAATTATAAATATATGGAGTTACATCTGGTCAATCTATTGTGCTTCTTTAGTCTATGTGCCTGTGTTTGTGACAACAGCGTGCTATTTGGAGCACTGTAACTTTGAGGTCTTTTTGACATTAGGGTGGGTAATATCTCCAACTTTGTTCTTTTTCCTTTGTGTCTCCATATAACTTTAGGATGGATTTTTCTAGCTTGTAAAGAATGTCTTTGGTATTCTGATGGAGATTTCACCAACTCTATGTTACTTTGTATAGTATATACATTTAAAAAAATTAATTCTTCCCATCTATGAATGTGGGTGTCTTTTCATTTTCTTTGCGTTCTTTTAAATTCTTTAATCAGAGTTTGAAGCACCATATATTTGTAACCCACATATTTATAGGTAATAGTATTCATTGTGCATTTGGGAGTTCAACTACAGAATATTGTATACATATGTATACACACACACACACACACACACACGCACACATATACACACACATACACATTCACATAGGGGAAGCAGCTCTATTTGTCAGAGTCTTTCTTGGCTAGTGACTTTTATATCCTTAGGAGAAATACTTTGCTGATAGTAGCATGAACCTTAAGTAATAAAAACATCTGGATGCCTAAAGTCCTAATGGAGTTATTTACCATTCTTTAACAACTGTCACAAATACCTAAGATAAATTAGGATAAAAGGAAGAAGAGAAGATTTATTTTGGCTTATGAGCTCTGAGGTTTCAATTCACATTTGGAAGATCTCATTGCTCAGGCTGTAACTCAGCAGCATGACCTGATGAATGTAGTGGAGCAAAACTGCTTAGTCTCTGGTAACTGTGCAACAAAAGAGAGAGAGAAGAAGGGGTCCTGGTCCCTGACTTCTCACAGATATTTCCCCAGTGATCAATGTATTTAAAGTATTAGCAGAGATATATTTTGGGCACAGATGTGAATTTGTCAAATCATTAGCCTCATTCCTTAAAGCTACCAATTCTGTTTCTTTCCTATTGTTTCTTGTTTAGAAGTAAAGAAGAGTGTTCAATTGATTTTTTTGCAAAGATATAATTGATAAATAAAATTATGTGCAGTGGATATGTATCAGCGAATTATCTCACTGCTGTGATTGCATACCTAACAAAAGTAACTTATGGAAGGAAGGATGATTTTGGCTTGAGATCTGAGAGGGGAGGTGTTCATCATGGCAGGGATGGCATGACAGAGTTCATGGGAGTGGGCAGATGTAGCTAGAACTCTTCACATCTCAACAGAACAGGGAGTAGTGGGGGAGGGATGCTTGTCCTCATCTGGCTTTCTTCTCTCCCCTTTTATTCAGTTCAAGCCTGCCAACCCTTGGCATGGTACCACCCATGTTCAGGGTAAGTCTTCTGCCTCAGTTAATTCCCTCTGGAAAGGACTTCATAGCTATAACCAAAGGTTTGTCTCCTGGATAATTCTAAATCCAGCCAAATTGACAATGAGGGTGAGCTCATTGTACAATGTTTTGATATACGTTTGGATTGTGATATGGTTACCATAGTCAAGGTAACTCTCATAGTTAGATTTGTTGTTGTGTTGAGAACCCAAGCAATTCTGAAAACAAAAACAAAAATAAAAACTCACAATCTTTTATTGTAATGTGACAGTCACTTGAAATAGACTTGTCATAATATATATTAAAAGGATGAACTTTTGTCTAAAATAATATTATACATAAACTACCCAAGAAGGGAATAAGTAGAAAAGTTGGTTTATTCTTACCATGAAACTTGTCTTAGGCAAGGAAAAGTATACGATCCTATAGCCAACATTGCCTGGAATACTTGAATTGGCGATTTCTATTTTCAATATATTTTCTTTATCAATCATGATATAGTTAGAGAAACAATGACAGATATTTAATGCAAGAAATCAATAACTGTATGAGCTATCTGTATAGTATAACAAAATATCCTAAGACTAGTAGCTTAATACAACAATCTTTTATTATGAGTCCTCCAGTTAGCAGGTTGTTGTCTCCTGGTCTTGACTGGACTCTCTCATATGTCTATGCTGGATATTAGATCAGCTAGATGTCTTTGATTCTGAGACTTGGGTGTTTATGCACAATTTGGTTTTTCTAATGATGTTTCTCATATTCATATGCCAGGAAGATTATTAGGTTTCTTAAGCAAGAGCAGGAACATGAAGTGTATTTAGATCTAGAAGCAGAACTAATACAACATTGTGTTTTCAATGACTTATGAGCTAAAAAACCGAGTAAGGCCTTTTACTATGCTCTAGAGTTAGAGAAATAGACTTCATTTTTAATATTACATTTCAGAAGTCTGTAGGAAGGGGCACATTAATTGTGACTCCTGTATACTGACATAATAGCCCCTGATCCACTACTTTAGTTTTCAATGCTTTCAGTAATCCATAATCAACAGTGGCCTAGAAATACTAAATGGAAAATTTAGTAAAAGTAAAAATTTACTTTGGAAAAAAAGTAAAAGGCTTTTTAAAATTTATAGCATTCTGAGTACCATGATGTAATTTTGCGCAATCTCACCTTGTCACCATCTCTGTTGATTAGGGTGGCCATCATGGCATTGCTGAGTCTGGGTTCAGTAACCGTGGCTTTACTTTTACAGCCTTAAAGCCCAAGAGCAATGATGTTTACAGTTCTTACAGGCTCAGAAGAAGCTGTAGCATTGTTCTTCTATGGGAACAGAATAGTTTTTAATGATGGAAGAAAAAAATTCAATGAGGAGTTTGGTAGACTTCAACATGTACTATACTAGAAGCATGGACAAAAGCATTTGTGTATTTTAACAATGTCAAAATTTATTGGTTATCAAAGTCACAAGGTACAGTGGCATTGAAAGCAACCTGCGAAGTAGTCCCAACTCCTTAGAAAACTGGCTCAGGCAAACAAAGCTTCTTTTATTCCAATCTTAACTGCTGATATGAACTGTAAGACACAGTAGACACCACACCATGAATGTGTCATCTATTTATATATGCATTTATGTAGGTTACTGAATGGTTGCAAGGAATAAAGAGGTCTCAACAGAGTAAAGGAGTTCCACAGAGGTCCAATTTAGAGGCAGAAGTAGTGAGTTAGGGATCCAGAGATAGTCATTGTAGGAATAAGATAATGAATCCTGTTGGAGGTTCTTTTGGAAGTACCTATGGTAGATCAATGTGCTTGGTCACAGGTTCTAGCTGAGCTGCAGGGGCAAGTCAGACTAGGATTGGGGGTTGTAGAGATAAAGAACAGGACAGGGTAGATAAAAGGGCTGATGAATAGATGCAAAGTCTAGAGAGATGAACAGGCAGATGATGAAAGGCAGGTCAAGATGGACAAATGGGCAGATAGATGGATAACCATTGAAGTAGTTTGTAGTGACAATGGGGACCAAGTAGAACTGAAGCTTCTAGGACAGGAATTTTCTACCCATCAGTCATTTGATCACACACTGGCTGGTCAGATGACAGGTTAGTGAGGCCTGTCATTATCATACTAGTGGTGGCTTGAATAGGTTTGGCCTCTATAGATTCATGTGTTTGAATCCTTGGCCATAGGGAGTGGCATTGATAGGAGGAATAGCCTTATTGGAGGAGGTATGGCCTTGTTGAAGGAACTGTGTCTCTGTGTAGGTTGGCTTTGAGGTCTCCAATGCTCCAGCTCTGCTCAGTGCAGAAGATAGTCTCCTGGCCTCTGCAGAGGACAGTCTTTTTCTGGCTGCCTTTGGTTCAAGATGTAGAACTCTCAACTCCTTTTCCAGCACCAAGTCTGTGTGCCCACTTCCCACGGTGATGGCAGTGTGCAGACAGACCTGTCTTAACCCCACCATTGATGTAATATCCAGGTGTGGTGAAACTCTGGCATTGTGGGGCAGAAACAAAGTCTCTGTGGTTTGCTGGCTAGCCAGTTTAGTCCAAGTAGTGAGCCCCAAGTTCAGCGAGGAAAGACTGTGTCTCAAAATATAAGATGGGGAGTGTATAGAGGAAGACATACAAGCTCAAACTCTGGCCTCTGCACACAAACACACACATGCATGCACATGTACCTGTCATGCTTACTTATACCCAGACTCTCAGGTACAAACATTGGTTGAAAGATATAAATATAAAACCTTTGCTACCACATTTTCTTTCTTTCTTTCTTTCTTTCTTTCTTTCTTTCTTTCTTTCTTTCTTTCTTTCTTTCTTTCTTTCTTTCTTTCTTTCTTTCTTTCTTTCTTTCTTTCTTTCTTCCTTCCTTCCTTCCTTCCTTCCTTCCTTCCTTCCTTCCTTCCTTCCTTCCTTCCTTCCTTTCCTTTCCTTTTCTTTTTTTTCCTTTGATTTGGTTTTTTTTTTTGAGACAGGGTTTCTTTATATAGCCCTGGCTGTCCTGGAACTCACTCTGTAGATCAGACTGGCCTCAATTTCAGAAATCCGTCTGCCTCTGCCTCCCAGAGTACTGGGATTACAGGGGTGCGCCACCACCGCCTGGCTACTATCTCATTTTCAACAGAGCTAAAGTTGATGAAGAAGAAGGCATATCATTCAAAGTAAGGGCTAGAGGAACTAGAGAGATGGCTCAGTGGTTAAGAGCACTGGCTGCTCTTCCAGAGGATCCTGAGTTTGATTCACTAGGGTGAATCAGTCTCAGGGACTCAGATGACATCATCTGGCTTGTTAATCTTTTTTTTTCTTTGTCTTTGTTTTTGAGGCAGGCTTTCTCTGTGTATTCCTGGATAACTTGGAACTCCCAGTGAACTCAGCGATCTGCCTGCCTCTGCCTCTCAAGTGTTGGGACTAAAGCTATGTGCCACCACTGCCTGGTTAGTCTTAGGCTGTGTATAATTTATACTTTGTTATAGCTATGCACATATGAAGAAATGCAGTATGTATGGTGGCTAGACATGTTTTTTTGTTTCAGGTATCTTTGGGATCTTGGCCTCCATCATGGATAAGAGGGGACTATCATCTAACCTAGTAATAAATGTGTTAGGGCTGGATGATCAGAAGAATAAAGTATCCTTAAGGAAAGGTAAGAAAGAAGGCTCTAATTAATAAAGATAAATTGTTTGAGCCATAAAGATGCTGAGGCCATGTATTTGGCACCTTGGAGACCAATGTCTCAGTTGCTAATGGACTGCTGAAGAAACTACAGATCTCTGGACATCAGGATGACCTTCTCTTTCATCCTTGCGATGATTTACATTGGCTGAATAGAATTGAAAGCCTCAGCATGAGAATTAGGGAAATCCAGGCCAGAGGCTTCCAACTGTGGCAGATGGCACAGGTGCAGAAGTGAGAGAATGAAGCTTCCTGGGGTGCTTAGTAGGTCTGAGTCCCAGGGCTGTAACACACCATGACTTTATGACTCTGGGAAGTGGTGAAATGCAAGTTCCTTTCCAAAGGCAAACTTTGGCTGAGTCAACTCAATTGCTAAATCCCCAGAGACTTACCCTTGTCCTTTAGCCAGTGTCTTGGCTGGGGATAGAGCCATGGGTTAGATATATATAGTATGAATGGGCAAGACAACCATATTCTATTTATTGACCAATCTTTCAAAGAGGTCTTAATGGGAAAGCAATAGGTACAAAAGGATTCATGTTACTTTTCTTGTTTGGTGAATGAACTTAGCTCTCATCACTGAGAGTGTTTGGGTGTATATGTGTAGTGTACATAGAGTCAATCAGAAGAGTACAAGTATATTCAGTAGAAATGATTAAGCAAACATCAGTCACTAGCCGAAGGAAAGCCACAGCTTCAGGTTCTTTAATGAGTAGAGAAGCACAGATATTAGAGAAAATTAATGTTCTCTATTGCTAACCACCAGAGAATGGGGTGGGGAGCAGGAGGCAGGATAGGTAGCTGTATTATTCAGGGTTCTCTGGAGTCACCGATCATATGAGTATTCTCTATATAGTAAGGGCATTTGTGGATGATGTACAGTCTTTAGTCCAATCCCCCCAACAATGGTCTGCAGCAGCTGTGGATGAAAGTCCAAGGATCTAGCAGTTGCTCAGTCCCACAAGGCAAACAGGTGAAGAAGAAAGTAAATCTTCTTCTTCCAATGTCCTTATTATGTAGGTCTCCAGCAGAAGGTGTGGCCCAGATTAAAGGCATGTGCCACCATGTCTTTAATCCCAGATATGCTCAAACTCAGAGATCTCCCTGTCTTAATCTTCTTGAATTCATAGCCACTATGCCTCAAGATCTCCATGGTCAGAAACTTGTATCTCTGAGCCTCCAGATTAGGATCACAGGTGAGCCTTCCAATTCTGGATTGTGGTTCATTCCAGACATAGTCAAGTTGACAACCAGGAATAGCCACTACAGTAGCCAAGGATGAGGTCAGAAAGAGTTTATAAAAATTCTTCTCTCAATATCTCAGAAGCTTAATTATTGATCCTGGATCCATGTAAAGGAGGTGAGGGCTGATTTGGCAGGCTTGTGTGTTTTAAATATGCATTGCTTTCCTATAAGAACTATTTTACACTGGTAAGTTATACTGGGAATTAATCAATCATTGCCTGGAAGAGGTTGGCAAATGTAAAACAAAAACAGAAAAAAAAAAAACCCAAACAAACCAAAAAACCCAAACACCATAGTCATGTCACCTCAACTCTTTGAGACACATTAGCACATACAATGAAACTGAGCCTCAGGAGCTGGAAGAGGTGGGCCTGAGGCTGCACGACTAATTAAAGACAAAGTAAAAAATTCAAAATACATGATTTTTATTTCAATGGGTTTATAATCTGACCCCCAAACTCAGCCAAAGCTTGTGGCTTATATTTTGACAGAGACTTAGTCTTTTTTGAGGCCATGGGAATCCCCCATGAATACTTTCCCAAGTAGGTAAACCTAGATCTAATGCAGAACTTGAGAGGCAGGGCTTGAGAGGCACGGGTATCCTTATGCCAAAACAAAACAAAGCACCCAAATAAAAGTTTTGCTGTGTCAATTTGATGCTGGATTCCTGAAGAGTCAGCAGTTCTGCTGGCATTAGCATCTTCCAGGTGTCTGCCTTTTTGTCTCTCTGATTTCTCTCTACATCATGGTGATTGCTTGAGGGGTTCTCTTGCATGAGAGATTTCTACAGGCATGTGCTATGACCAAGGATAAGTGTTAAACTCACAACAAAGGGGTTGGCCATTACTAGGCTGTGTCCTCTTAGTTTCTGCAGTGTATAAATCTGTGGGATTGTATCTACCTCAGACCACCACGTACTGGACTGCCGGTGCTTACAGGATAGTGAGTATAAGCTTGTTTAAGGAGAGGAGCCGGTTTGCTCCAAGGGCAAATGACTCAAAGACAGTTGGTTCTTCTTGGCTACTACTGTACCTGTAAATGTTGGAATGCTACCTGACTTGTGTTAGGTATTCAGTTAATATTTGTAATTTGAATAAATGATGTATCCTTTATGGATGTTAAATATGAAAGCATTATATGTAACATATCTGGGATCACTAAGATTTCTCTTTCTAGAAGGTGGGAAGAGAGTGTAGCAGGGATTCACTCAGGAGCACTCTGCCAGGCCTAATGTGTGGTGATAAATATAGCCCTCCTAGTGTTCAGAACCAATTTCACACCTCATCCGTTATCACGCACAGAGTGTGTAAGAAAGTCCCTCATCATGGTAATACATCAGCTCTCAAAGATCAAAATTGCCTGAAGACTAGAAAAAAGAACACGGTTATAGTCCATTGTGCTTAATCAGCTACCCAGACATTGATGGATTTCAGAAGATACTTATATTTAAATCCTGACATCTATAACGTCTCAAGGAGAGCCTGCAGTTTACAGCTCTCATAGGAACAGTTTCACAAAATCATTTCTTATCATCCATCGTTAGAATCACAGTCTTTCTTTGTAGAAACATTCCAAAAAATGTCAGACAAGGACTGGGGATAAAATCCTACCTAGAATAATCAAAGTACTAGATTACCAAAATCCTCACTGTGTCCATGACAGGCATCATTAACAGAACAATCTATGTTCTTGCATAGCCTGGGTACAACTTCATTGCTTCTCAATCCAAGGCTCTAAGTTATCTAAGCTCATCTAAGCTGGCGTGTTGAAGGGGAAGTCATTGACCATTGCTGATCTAGAATTTGTCTTTGATATTTACTTCTCTGGAAAGGCAATATAATCAGGTAATACTATGAGAAAGAAATGGCAAATGAAGTACTCTGGATTGAGAAAGGATATTGATGTAGGTTAACTGGGCAGAGATTACTTCTGGGCAGAAAAATTATTCAAAGACACGGCTTAAGGCTCTCCTCATCAATAGTGGTGTTTCACTAACTCAGCTTTTGGGACCATGTGTGTCAGTCACCCTGGTTGTAATGCATGCTTTTTTACTCAGGACTTCCTGAGCCTCTGGCTCTGAAGCTGCATTAGAATACAGTCTCTGTGTAGCTCAGTCACAGGGAAGTTGGACTCACTGTCCCAGGAAGAACTGGATTCTAGGCCCAGCTCTGCCGTGTGACTGTGGTGTGAACTTGGTGTCTTGGTTACATTTTTATTGCTGCAATACCATGACCAAGGCAACTTAAAGCATTTAATAGGGGGACTTGCTTAGAGTTTCAGTGGCTGAGTCCATTACACACCTACCTGCAAATTGGAGAGGGGAGGCACTTTTGAAAACTTAAAGCTAAAAAGGTTGTACCTCTTTCGACAGTACCGTATCTCCAATCATTCCGAAACAGTCCATCAACTGGTAACCAAATACTTAAAATATCCTTACCTAGTATTATAGCATATATTATTATAGTATTATTAGATATAGTACTAGTTTATAGTAGTATATACAGTATAATACTATATATAGTATTAATAGATATAGTACTATATCTAATACTTAGATGTATCCTTACCCGAGTCTCAGTTTTCCTATCTTATGGGGCAGCAAATAATCATTAGCCATGCCACTCATATCCCTTACAGGGTAATTCTGAGTGTCATTTGAGATAAAGATACTTGTGACTCTTTGGAAAGAGAAAAAGATTTCCAAAGCACAGAGTATATAGCTATCATCCTGTTATAGTTTGCAGCAAGTTAGAGAATTGAGATACTTTTCCTCAGGTGTCACTGGCCTACTAAAAACCAGGAGAAAAGTAAAAACATTCCTCCAAAGAGACCACAGCAGCCTTTATCAACCATAGTTGATAATATCTGGGGACATTTGAGAACTACTAGACCTAGAGTCTTATCCGAGATGGAGTTAAGAAGGAATGCAGGGTGTGAGAAGTATGGCTTACCTAGTCTCGTATTTGTTTTGGTTTTTGTCCTTTTTCCTGCAAATGACTAACCTGTTTATCTTTCAAGTTTAATTCACATTCTAGTGTTTTACAAATAGATTTTACTTTATCTTTATTAGTAAGATATACTTTGATAACTTCATGTATATATATAAATAATGTAAATATGTTTATATTGCATATTTTCCTAATGGGAAATTTATATAACTTTTTATTTTTAAGTTACTTGGGCTCATGTCCATTGCTGGCAGAAAACCTTCACAGACACTTTCTCATTAGCAGGTCAACTCTCCAAAGCTAGGGATCTGTCAATGCTTTAGTTTACTCTAGGACCCTGAGTGACTAGTATGCTTCCTAGAACACAGTAGACATGAACATTTCGCTTAACAACTAAATTGAGAGCTGCCTGAGGGTTGATCCTAACAGAAAGAGATCAAAGTCAGGTCTTCTCAAAGCCAAGAGATAATGCGCATAAAGTTCCTGGCTTTTATATTTGGAGACTCAGGGAATGACTCTTGGGATCATTTTTGAAAGGTAGGTGAAGCTTAGATGAGTTCACAGAACACACATCTGTAAAGCAAGAATGACATGTGAGTTAAAACAGCTGTGGTCATTCATGAATGCTTTGTGCTGTAACTGCAGAGGGACTCTGTGGCTACCACTTCACCAAAAGTGGGTTACAGCCAGACACAATTTATAAGTAGAAAAACATCGTTAAGTGGAAAATGCATTCCAATATTGCAGTCAGACAGTGGACAGTGTTTACTAACACAGGACAGTGAGGGTCAGTTGTTCATGCTGGTGATTGGGTGGATAAGTTGTGGCTCCCTGGGGCCTGGCAATAGAAAGTAGTAGCCCATGTGGCTTATCACTAGTCTGAGAAAAGATGAAAAGCCCAAGTATGGCTTCTAAGGAATTACAATACTCTTTGAACCATTGCACAGTTGAAACATCATATGTAGAATATTGGTAATAATCACAGAGACAATATGAATAGAAAATTGCTTTACCATGTGGCTCCTTTGCCCTGCTGGTCATCATCCCACCCCTCCCACCCCGTTTTGTACCCCAGAAGTCAGGCCCATATGGTCAGGTGGATGCCTCGACTATGCTTCTTACAATCTACTAGTGGCATGAGCACCCTACTGGCACCCGAGTGCCACCACAGACCAAGTAAATCAGAAACTCTGAGAGGTGGGGGCTGTAGTCTTCTACAGTCCCTGGGTAATTACGATGCTTCTTCTAATGTGAGAACCTTAAGCCTATGGCAGTGAGTTCTTTAGTTTCTGGTTGAAGCCTAGGCAGAGGGAAGGAGTTAGGAGAGTGAGCCTGGTGGTGGTGGTGGTGGGGGGGGGGGGTGGGGGCTGGAGAGATGGCTCAGTGGTTAAGAGCACTGACTTCTCTTTCAGAGGTCCTGAGTTCAATCCCCAGCAACCACATGATGGTGGCTCACAACCATCTGTAATGAGATTCTGTCCTCTCTTCTGGTGTGTCTGAAGACAGCCACAGTGTACTCAGGTACTCACATAAATAAAATGAGAGAGAGATGGAGAGAGAGAGAGAGAGAGAGAGAGAGAGAGAGACAGAGACAGAGACAGAGACAGAGACAGAGACAGAGAGAGCAAGTGTACACACTAGGGTATTTCCTTCTGTTTCCCTGCTATGGTGTTACTTATTCCTCAATTGAACATCTCAGCCCCTGGAAGACAGCTCTCTCTGTTCTGAGATCCATGAGGCACCACAACTCCCCTTCAGGCCTAGGGATATTGGACACCCCCCCCCCCCCAGCAAGACTTGGGGTTCATACAACCTGTCTTTGTTGAAAGATATTTTATTGTTTCAGTGTTTTGATTAGATCCATTTAAGTTGTTCATATCTTAATTCAATTTTGATAGGTCACATATGTTTAAGAATTTATCAACATTTTCTATATTTTCAGTGTTCTAGAATATTTTCAAAGTATTCCCTAATGATTTTCTATATTTTACTAGAGTCTATAGTGACCTCCAATTAATTAATTAATTAGTTTTTTTCTTTTTTGAGACAGGGTTTCTCTGTGTAGCCCTGGCTGTCCTAGAACTTCCTCCATAGACCAGGTTGTCCTTGAACTCACAGAAATCCACCTGCCTCTGCCTCCTGAGTGCTAAGATTAAAAGTGGGCATCACCACTGCCCAGTTGATTGCCAATATTTTAATTATTGACTTTCTTAGCTTTGATCTTCTTTCTTTTAGTTAGCTTGATAGAGGATTGTCAAATCTTTTTTATCTTTTTATTTATTTATTTATTTATTTATTTACTTTTTACAGTGAAATGAAAAATTCTTTGATTTAAACTTTGTAATTTCATTTAAAATAGTTGCTTTTTTACAAAATTATTATTATTTTTATTAATTATTTTTCCTTATTTACTTTATATCCCACTCACTGCTCCCCTCCTAGTCACCCCCTCCTACAATCCTTCCCCGGATCCTCCCTTCTATTCTACTCTGGGTATCACCCCAACCCTGGCACATCAAGTCACTGCAGGGCTAGGCACATCCATTCCCACTGAGGCCACACAAGGCAGCCCAGCTAGAAGAACATATCCCATGGACAGGCAACAGCTTTTGGGATAGCCCCTGTTCTATTGTTCAGGACCCACATGAAGACCAAGCTGCACATATGCTACATATATGTGGGGAGGCCTAGATCCAATCCATGTATGATCTTTGGTTGGTGGTTCAGTCTCTGAGAAACCCAAGGGTCAAGTTAGTTGATTCTGTTGGTCTCTCTGTGGAGTTCCTATCTCCTCTGGGGCCCACAAGAAATTCCTTCCCTCTTATTCTTCCATAAGAGTCCCCATGTTCCATCCACTATTTGGCTGTAAATATCTGTATCTGCGTCTGTCCAAGTCAGCTGCTGGGTGGAGCCTCTCAGAGCACAGCTATGCTAGGCTCCTGTCTGCAAGCATAACAGAATATCATTAACAGTGTCAGGGATTGGTGCTTGCCCATGGGTTGGGTCTCAAATTGGGCCAGTTATCGGTTGGCTATTTCCTTAGTCTCTGCTCCATCCCTGTTCTGCATTTCTTGTAGACAGGATACATTTTGGGTCGAAAGCTTTGTGGGTGTGTTGGTGTCCATATTGTTCCACTGAGGTTCCTGCCTGGCTGCAGGGGGTGGCCTCTTCAGGTTCCATATTCCCAATTTTCTTAGCTTGGTTAGTTTGACTAGAGGATTGTCAAATCCCTTTTATCTTTTTTATTTTTGAGGTTATAATTTAATTACAACATTTCTCCCTTTGTTTTTCTTCCTCTCAACCATTTCATATAATCCTCCTTACACTCCTGCAAGTCTATGGCCTCTTCTTTCACTAATTGTTGATTTGTATGCATATATGTATTTGTATATACATCTAAATTCTTATATATCACCTGTTCAATGCATATAATTTTACTTGTATGTATGTTTTCAGGGCTGTTTGGCACTAGACTATGACCAATTTTGTTTATCATTGCAAAAACCAACTTTTTGGTTGATTCTCTGTGCTGTTCTTTAATTTACATTTCATTAATTTCCAGCATAATCTCCATTTTTCTTTTGCTGTCTACTAGGTTGGGGTTGTTCTTGTTTAGGACACTGAGGTATATCTTTAAGTTATTCGATATTTTTACCACTATTGTTTTACTATAAGCAGTCATAAATATATACTTTCTCCTTAGAATCACAATATCCCCTGGATTTCAATGAGTTATACATTATTTTCATTTGGTTATAGGATCCTTTTAATTTCCTCACTGATTTCTTCAATGACCCATTCTTCATTAAAGACTGATCCAGTCTCTGTATATTTGTATAGCTTTTCTTTTTTTTTTCTTTTTTTTTTATTCGATATAATTTATTTACATTTCAAATGATTTCCCCTTTTCTAGCCCCCCCACTCCCCGAAAGTCCCGTAAGCCCCCTTCTCTTCCCCTGTCCTCCCATCCACCCCTTCCCACTTCCCCGTTCTGGTTTTGCTGAATACCATTTCACTGAGTCTTTCCAGAACCAGGGGCCACTCCTCCTTTCTTCTTGTACCTCATTTGATGTGTGGATTATGTTTTGGGTATTCCAGTTTTCTAGGTTAATATCCACTTATTAGTGAGTGCATACCATGATTCACCTTTTGAGTCTGGGTTACCTCACTTAGTATGATATTCTCTAGCTCCATCCATTTGCCTAAGAATTTCATGAATTCATTGTTTCTAATGGCTGAATAGTACTCCATTGTGTAGATATACCACATTTTTTGCATCCACTCTTCTGTTGAGGGATACCTGGGTTCTTTCCAGCATCTGGCAATTATAAATAGGGCTGCTATGAGCATAGTAGAACATGTATCCTTATTACATGGTGGGGAGTCTTCTGGGTATATGCCCAGGAGTGGTATAGCAGGATCTTCTGGAAGTGAGGTGCCCAGTTTTCGGAGGAACCGCCAGACTGATTTCCAGAGTGGTTGTACCAATTTGCAACCCCACCAGCAGTGGAGGAGTGTTCCTCTTTCTCCACACCCTCTCCAACACCTGCTGTCTCCTGAATTTTTAATCTTAGCCATTCTGACTGGTGTAAGATGAAATCTTAGGGTTGTTTTGATTTGCATTTCCCTAATGACTAATGAAGTTGAACATTTTTTAAGATGCTTCTCCGCCATCTGAAGTTCTTCAGGTGAGAATTCTTTGTTTAACTCTGCACCCCATTTTTTTAATAGGGTTGTTTGGTTTTCTGGAGTCTAACTTCTTGAGTTCTTTATATATATTGGATATTAGCCCTCTATCTGATGTAGGATTGGTGAAGATCTTTTCCCAATTTGTTGGTTGCCGATTTGTCCTCTTGATGGTGTCCTTTGCCTTACAGAAACTTTGTAATTTTATGAGGTCCCATTTGTCAATTCTTGCTCTTAGCGCATATGCTATTGGTGTTCTGTTCAGAAACTTTCTCCCTGTACCGATGTCCCCAAGGGTCTTCCCCAGTTTCTTTTCTATTAGCTTCAGAGTGTCTGGCTTTATGTGGAGGTCCTTGATCCATTTGGATTTGAGCTTAGTACAAGGAGACAAGGATGGATCAATTCGCATTCTTCTGCATGCTGACCTCCAGTTGAACCAGCACCATTTGTTGAAAAGGCTATCTTTTTTCCATTGGATGTTTTCAGCCTCTTTGTCGAGGATCAAGTTGCTATTGATTTCTAGTTTTTTTTAGATTTATTTATTATTTATTTATTTATTTATTTATTTATTTATTTATTTCATGTATGTGAGTACACTGTCTCTGTCTTCAGACACACTAGAAGAGGGCATCAGATCCTCATTGTAGATGATTGTGAGCTACCATGTGGTTGCTGGGAATTGAACTCAGGACCTCTGAAAGAGCAATCAGTGTTTTTAACCACTGAGCTATCTCTCTCTAGCCTTGATTTCTAGTTTTATTGCTTTATTAACTTTAGATTCTTTTAATTATTTTATATTTGATAAGACTTGATCTATGGCCTATTTTAGAGAAGGTTCCATGAGATTTTGAAAAGAATTGTATGTCCTGTTATGTTTGAATGGACTATTCTATACATATTTGTTAACTCCATTTGATCTGTGGTATAGTTAATCTTATTTTCTGTGCATGAGTGTTTTGCCTGAATGTATGTCCATGTACCATGTATGATCCGGGTGCCTATGGAGTACACAAGACAGTGTTGGACTCCCTGGAATTGGATTATAGACAATTGCAATTTGCTATGTCAGTGGTCAAAAATCAAACCAGGTTCTCTGAAGAGCAGCTGGTGCTCTTAACTGCTGAGCTGCCTCTCCAGTCCCTATGTCATAATTTAATTTTGACATTTCTTTGTTTTTGGTTTGTATAACCTATCTGGGGATGGAGTGGAATATTGAACTTGCCCATTATTAATTATTATAATATTAGGACCTGACATTTTATGTCTATTAATGTTTGATTTATGAAATTGGAAACGTCAATGTTTGGTTCTTAATTTGAAATTGCTTCTTTTAAGAGTTTCCTCCTCCCAATTCATCTATCTATCTATCTATCTATCTATCTATCTATCTATCTATCTATCTTTCATCTACTTATTTGTGTGTGTTTGCGTGTGAGTGTGCACACACATGCATGTTATGGTGCAAACTTTCAGGGCCACTTTCAGGATTCAGTTCTTTCCTTCCATCATGCAGGTTCTGGGTTTGAACTCAGGTCATCCAGGCTTGGCAACTGAGTGAGCCAGCTCCACAGGCCTACAATTGTTTCCTGATTGTTCTCCTCCTTGTTCCATAGCAGTCTTGGTTACCTATTTTGACTCATTCTGGTTTCAAGTCTACTT
This sequence comes from Apodemus sylvaticus, assembly GCF_947179515.1. Classification (NCBI taxonomy): domain Eukaryota; kingdom Metazoa; phylum Chordata; class Mammalia; order Rodentia; family Muridae; genus Apodemus; species Apodemus sylvaticus. The sequence continues at coordinate 82,034,740 of NC_067481.1, forward strand.
ATCAGATATTAGAACAGCTATGACAGTTTGCTTTGTTTCCATTCACTTGACCGACTGGTTTCCATCCTTTGTCTCTCAGTCTGAGGTGTCTTTACCCTTAAGATACATTTCATGGAGACAAATACGTGGATCTAGTTTTTAAGCCAGCCAACCAGTGTGTATCTTTTTGTTTGTTTGTTTGTTTGTTTGTTGAGGCCATTTACACTTGAGAGATGCTAACACATTATAGGATTTTTGGGGGGTTGTTATTCTTACGACTCATTGGACTATTGCCTGTCCCTTTCATTTTCTCCTACAGCATCGGGAAGCTGTTGTATTAGATGTGACGTATTCCATATTCCACCCTAACTATCCTTTATTCAGCCTCGCTCTCATGAGCCTTATGCTTTCCCATGTTCTTATGACTGAAATTGACTTTCCCCTGTATTTCTTTGATGTATACTGCCTTCCTTTCCCATGCTCAGTATTTAAAAAATATATATCTTCTGCAGAGTTGGCTTGGTAGTCATGGCTGCCTTGGTTTCTTGACCAGCATCTTGAAGCGTCTTTTTTTTTTTTTTTTTCAAAGATACAGATTTTCAAAGATAGCTTTGCTGTAGTGGCGGTCTGAATGAAAAGGTCCCCAGTGGGCTCATATTATTGAACATTTGTTTGCTTAGTTGGTGGTGCTGTTTGGAGAAGTCTAAGAAGTGTGGCCTTGCTGGAGAAAGTATGCCATTGGGGGTGGGGTGGCGGCAGACTTTGCCGTTTCAAAGCCTTGCACCCGCTCTCAGGGTAGTTCCTCTGATTTCTGCGTCTTGTTTAAGATGTAAACTTTCAACATGCAGGTCATGCTGGTGACTGATGCTTTCTGCCATGCTTCACTGTCCAGCTAGATTCATCCAACTGGAACCATAGGCCAAATAATCCCTTCCGTCTATTAGTCGGCTTGGTTGCAGTTATCACAGCAACAGAAAAGTAATGTAGACAGCTGGGTGTAGCAATCTTTGTTGGCAACTATTTACTTCCAGGGCTTGGAATTCATAATTTCTTTCCTAGGCATGTATAAATAATGTTTGGGGTTGTGAAATTCATGTCTATGGTCCTAAAGACATCAGCCATGGAGGAAGATTTATTTTAGGTCCTGGGAGAATATGGGGCTCATAGGTTTGTCAGAAATGCTGGAAATGAATGGAGATGCTCCTAGGTTATATAAGTTTCTGGTGGAGAAGCTTAAAATCACAGTACCAATAACTTCTAGAGCTGTGGAACATGAATGGGAATTTCCAGCAGCTATACATCCAAGTCCTTTCTTGGGTTGGAAAAGTAGTCTTCTCTGGCTCTTGAAACAGGATTCCAATTGGTGACAGCGGTTTGGGCTTCTGGCACCAACATTCCTGGAGCTGCCAGGAAGCATTCCTAAGTTCTGAGAATCAGCAGAGGATTTTACTGACCCCTAATAGACACATATAGATGGTTCCAGAATTTTATAAGCATAGCTAAGATTGTGGGCTGCAGAGGAAATGTCCCCTAGTTCTTGTTAATGGCAAGGGAGCTTGGGACTCTCAGTATATGTCTTCAAGTTGTAGGATATTGGAGGGGTATCCTTTTCCTTATGAGTGATATGCCAGCCCAAGGTTTTTGGTTGTTTCAAGGAACAATTGCAAATCTCTAAACCAAGAAGGTATATGACACTGAGTGCTGTTGTAGCTTGGATTTAGGGATCTGGGTGAGACTCAAAGATGTACATTCTTTCTTTGAAATGCAATGGCTGCCCTTACTTAGATTACCCCACTTCCTAAACTGCATTGAAAGGCTATAAGGACAACAGAGTTTCCTTGCTGATGTATCTGCCAGGCAATGCTGTCACTTTTCACTTGTCCCCTACTTCCCCAATCCCTCACCCCTCACAGGGAGCCAGGGCTGACATCCCAAGCTGCCACTTCTCCAGGTTGACTTTTCTTCTTGCCGTCTAAGGTTCGAAGGATTTATTAACTCATTTCCAGACTTTTCTCTTTGTCACTGTCTTCAAAAACAGTCTATCCTTTGTTGACTTGGATTTGTTTCTGTGGCAGTCATATGTGGGGATACTCGGTGTTTCTCCTCCGGCCTGTCGGCCTCCTGGACCAAGGCACCTTAATCTGGCCATAAAAACACCCTGCCATAGATTATTGCTGGGGTGTCATGTTTTCCTATCATCCATACATTTCCACACCCATCAACCCTACCTCTAGCTGATCCCTCTGCTGGGATTTCCTGATTACCTGCTGCTTCTGGTTCACTCTAGGATCTCGTTGGCCACCCAAGATAAACCCCTGTAGCTGATTTTATGTAAGCATGGTAGATTCCTTTCCCCTTCCGGGTTCTCGGCACTTCACCAGTTTTACAGCTATATCAGATTTTAGAGACCAGCTCTCAGCTTCTAGCATTTGTGCCCCACAGAGTAAGCTGGAGAAAATACCTACATAATGTAAGACCTAGAATGTGAAGCTGTAGGATGAGAGCCAATTAGGGTAATGTAAGGAGGGAACCCAGTCCAACATTTGGATTGCATCTCCCCCGTGGTTTTGAGGAACACAATCTGAATGTTCCAACTGATTTTGTTAACTCTTTTTGGAGATGAGCAGAGTCCTGAAGGAGATAGAGTAATTTGCTCAAGGTCACCCAGCGGATTAGTTCAGGATTTGAATCAAGGCTTTCTTAGCTTTACCGCTTTCTGTAGATCCACAAATAAGAAAGACTACAGGGGACTTTCAAGGGAACGATCAAAGAGCGGCTGCCTTCTATTAACCCATCATCCTTTCAAAGTCTCACAGTCTGTCAATAGGTCCCTATGAAAATCATCAATAACATTTCCTCCCGAAACCTCTCCCTCCCGCCCTGATAGAAATGCCTTGCTGGCTTGTTAATTTTAGTTGGAAAATCGGAGACCTGGTGACAACCACTACCGCGCGGGGCTCTTCGGCTGTTCAATAAATGCTAATAAACGGCAATCTGCAGTCTTAACAATTGCTTCTGCCTGAACCCAGATGCAAGGGCAAAGATTACTTTGGTCTGAATTGGATTTGAAAAGGCCGAAGGAACAGGCTTTGAGTGCGCAGTGGAAATGCCAGTTGAATATTAATTATCGCTGCGCTGCCGGATCATGGAAGGGTGCATTGGTTCAGCGCAGAGCCAGGAGGGAGCCTCTTGAACGCTTGTGCTTGTAGAATCCAAGGAGACGGCTTCAAACAGAGTCTTGGGAGCCTGGAGGTGACTTTTTCTACAGCTCTCCCGGTGTCGGGAGAGGCCCTTCTGCTCTTATAATTTGCTCATTTTATTTACTCTTCAGAATCATCCCAGTGACTCAGCCAGGAGCTGTCTTACGGGCAGGTTTTAATTAGTGGCCCGGGAATTCAAAAAGTAGCAGGGAGGTACACAGGGGTTCTAGAAGCTGCTTGCCCCACTAATTATTTCCGCACACTCCAAGAATGGAATGCTCACGCCTCTAGTGATCCCAACACACAGTTATGACCAGTCTGCCTTGCACAGTTATCTCAACCCAGCATTAGTCATGTGTTGGATGCAAAGAATAGACATTTGCTTATGAACATACTGAGATGATTTCCGTATATTCCCGTCCCCTGGCAATCTTTTAAATTATGAGTACTAAATTATGTCCTACAGATCTAACTGACCAATAGACACATGACTAATTGTTTCTTTTCATTTGAAACGGGAGCCTCCTGGTGGGCTGTATGTTTTGGTGCAATTATGTCAGCCTCAGGCCAGAGCTGGGCCATTTTAGCCACCTGAAGAGTGTGCTAATTGTTCTGAAGTATGCTGCCTGGTGTGTGTCTCATTGCTGTAGTGGTTTTAATGGGAATTTCTAATTAAAAATAAGAAGAGAGTCAGGGTTGGATGCCTTTCTCCTCTATTACTGTTCAGGCAGAGCCCCCTTGAGCATGCCTATGTGAGCAAATCCATGAGGGGAGGCATTTTGGAGCAGAGACTAACATGTGTCTGGTTTGTCTAGTAGGTTCAGCTTGGGCTGTTGAAGCTCTCATTAGAGCCGGTCCAATGTCAATATGTCTTCCCACACGCCACTTCTCCCAGGCTCCATGTCAGTGTGTGGAGTGTGTGCCAGTGGGGACTCTAGGAAGAAACAAGGCAGGGATTTTAATCAGCTGGAGTTCCAGGCTGACACCTGGAGGGAGTTCATGACACAAGATTGTTATAGAAAATCATAGGCACACTCTACTGCTTCCAAAAGACCAGGTTCCCTGGTGGTTCAGTAAATGGTCCAAAGGCCCATTATTGGATCAGAATATCAACTCTGTTCTTATTAACAGTACGTTCTTGGAAAAGTCACTTAATTCATTTGAGTCTTGGAGTACTTCCTTATAAAGTAAGGATAAATAACAATGGTCTAGGCCATTTTTGTATTGTACATGGTGAGACATGTTTCCTCCCCATACCCTAACCCCATATCCCTACTACCTTGTTCACAGTCTAATAACACAGAGGACAGGAGAAGAGTGAGAAGAAGAAGTTCTGAGGCTATTAGTCAAAAGTAGAGACTAGAAAGAAAAGGCAACAAAAGAGAAAATGGAATTTTCTTATCCTTGTGGGATAAGGCTCAGCCCATTTGTGCCAGCTGACCTTACAAGTTTTTGAGAGAATAGGGTTTGTAAGAGGTGTTGAGTGGGGGGGAGGAGAAGAGAAAATGGAAGGAGGAAGGATAAGAGAGTGAGAATTTGAGAGAGAGAGAGCCCTCTGTGGCTTGAGCCCCTAGAATATATAGGATATCAAGAACTAAGGATTTCCCTGAATTTTTGACCATTCATCACATGGTCCTGGCATGTGGAGAGAAAAAGAGGCAGGCCAAGTCAGGGGAAATACATCTCCAATTTCTATCTTCTGGACGTGTGTTTAGGATAAGATAGGAGGACATTATTAAGAGTCCCATTGTCCTCATTGCCAAAAGCCTGGTATTAAGCATGGGGAGGACTAAAGCTGAACCTTTGATGATCCAATACATCAGTCTCTTGGGGGTGACAAACACAGAGAGGCATAGATAACTAGCAGAGGTCTGTGTTGGCTCCTGCAAGAGCTGTGCAAAACATTTTGGAGAAGTAACTTCATGCAGTAAAGTAGCTGTATGCAGGTCTGAGTTCGAGATGGGACATTGAACAGTTGCTCTGGGTATAGAGCCCACAAAGGGAACAACAGAGGCACAGGGATTGGGAGGTCCAGAATGTGCTCAGAATAGTACGCAGTAATCTACTACGGTTCCTAACAGCCTAGGCTCCAAGCCTGCAAGGTCAGGTAAGGTCGGTGATGAAGGTCTAAGTGATGAAGGGTTTAGGAGCTAGGCCTGTACACAGAGCCCTGGTGACTTTCTTTCTTCTTTACATTGAGTTATCTCAGTATCCTTCAGTTTTATTTCCTACCACCTGCCTATTCCTCCCTCCTCCAATCTATATTTGCAATTTGCTAATGCTCAGCTGGTCAGCAGGTTTTCTGTTGACCTCCCAGTGCCTTTAATTTTCCTTTCAAAGAGTTAGTTCCATCTGGCTTCTAACACTGTCACACACAAAAAAAAGATTTCTTAGTGAGATCTCTTGAATAAGTTTTAAGGGCTTTTAGAAATGACTTCATAAACATTCTCATGGATGAGAAGGCAGAGTTCAGGAAAATCACAGGCTTTGGAGTCCTTCAGACCAACCTCCTTTTTTTAAATAGATAAGAAAGAAAAGTTTCACAATAAGAAATTTGTGAGAATGAGAAATGAACTCCTGATTCTTAGATCCAGTTGGAGCTTTTTAAAGCTTTCTTTTGGCAGGAGGGTTGGCTTAATCATTTATGTTTTAGAACCTGAAGTTGAGTAGCACAGGCTTGACTCTTGACTTCGCCACACACTTGCTTGAACAAGAAGAGAAATGACCACTTCCCTGTTTGTCCCTTTGTATCAGCGACAGCCTCAGATGTAGCCATTTCTGTCCATGGAGTCTCCTAGATGAAGGTGTTTATCTCTGCATCCTCGATTGCTGTCTTGACTTGAAAACTCTTAGGCCTACTTCTTGGGCATAAAGCAACTAAGTGTTGTTGAAAAGGATGGCTTGCCAAGGTGGGACCCTCTCATTGTTCAGTCATGATGGTCATGAAGGTGGTAGTGGCCTGACTGTCTTGACCCCAACTAATAGTGGTCCAGGAGGGTGGTATTCACTTTTTTTGTGTGTATGTGACAGGATTTCTCTGTATAGTTTTGGCTGTCCTGGAACTTATTATTTTGTAGATCAGGCCAGCTTTGAACTCAGAAATCTGCCTACCTTTGCCTCCCAAGTGCCAGGATTAAAGGCATGCGCTACCACTGCCCAGCTAAATTTTACTTTGGAAGGCTCCAATGCACTGTAGGGAAAGTGCATGGAGTAACTGTGTGGATCAGAGGTGACTCTTCTGCATCCTCATTGGGACTTTGTTCCTTTCCCTTTTAAAGGAGATGTGCTTGGTGAGAGTCCTAGTCACTGTTGTCCAGGACTCTTGACTTTTCAGCTTGAATGTCTTCCATTAGTGGGAGAACAAAGTGCACACTTGTCTTATGTGTACAACATCCAGCAAAAGGACAAAAGTATATTTGTGTGTGTGTGTGTGTGTGTATGTATAATAGAGAGAGATAGAGATAGATAGATAGATTCTGAAGGCAGGAATTGGGGCTCAATAGCAGCACTTGATGGGGCTTTAGAATTCATCTCTGACTCTGCAAGCAGGACAAAGGAACTCTGAAGGAAACCTTTTGCTGGTATAGTCCATCTCTCTTCCCCTTCAGGCTATTCCTCTGCAAACAGGGTAACATGAGGAGTTCTAGAAGAACTTTGCATTAGTCTCTGTCTTTGCATTAGTCTTTGCATTCAGTCTGTGTGATAAAATACCATAAGCAAGGCAACTTATAGAAGAGTATGCTAGGGCTTATGGTTCCAGAGGTAAGAGTTCATCATGGTGGAGGGGCAGGCATGATGGTTGGAGCAAGTAAATTCTCAATGAATACTTCCTCCAGCAAGAATAGCCCTGCTCAGTCAGTGCCTCCGACTGGGAACCAAGTGTTTAAATACATATGCCTACGGGGGTGCCTTAGTTCGGGTTTTAGTTCGGGTGAACAGACACTATGATCAAGGCAAGTCTTATAAATGACAACATTTAATTGGGGCTGGCTTACAGGTTCAGAGGTTCAATCCATTGTCATCAAGGCAGAAGCATGGCAGCATCCAGGCAGATGTGGTGCATGAAGAGCTTAGGGTTCTACATCTTTATCCAAAGGAAGCCAGGAACAGAGTGGGCATCCTCAGGCATATAGAAGGAAGTTCTCCAAGCCCATCCCCACAGGGACACACTTCCTCCAACAAGGCCACTCTCTGGGATGAGCATATACAAACCATCACAGGGGGATATTCTTATTCAAAGCACTACACACAGATTTCTACTCAGACAGATTTCTCTTCTGTCATTTACCATGTGGCCTCATATTATTCTATACAATTGGCATTTTGCGTAACAATCTTTTTCCTTTTTTTTAAAAAATGTGCATTGGTGTTTTGCCTGCATTCATGTCTGTGGGAGGATGTCTTTTAAAATGTGCAAACAGCTCTGGGAAGCATTGGTATTTTCTCTCTTTGTCTGGTAAAATAGTTGAAGATGGGAGTCAGGAGAGTAGCATACCATAAGCAAGACTGATCTTAGTCTTGCTTACACACTGTAGAATAACCCTGGACACAGCTAACTGTCTCTCTGTTGGATTTCATCATCCACATTCAATAACAACCTTTCATCTGTGGAATATATCGGTTAGCTGTAGGAGAAACGGCATTTCAAAATAATTTTCCATTACATGCCTGATTCCTGTGAAAGACTGGGCCCCTTAACATTATGAGGCAGAGGAGCTCATAAGGATGGTGATGGTTTGAATCAGAATGGCCCAATAAGGATTATATAAGGATTATAGTTTTGAATGCTTAATCGTCAGGGAGTGGCACTACTTGAGAAGGATTAGGAGGTGTGACTTGTTGGAGGAAGTATGTCACTGGGGGTGGGCTTTGAGGTTTCTAAAGCCCATGTCCAGGCCCAGAATCTCTCTTTTGGTCTATAAATCAGGATGTAGTTCTCAGCTATTGCTCCAGGGCCATGTGTGCCATCACACTTCCTACCCTCATGACAATGGATTGAACCTCTGAATCTGTGAGCAAGCTCCCAAAGAGATGTTTCCCTTTATAAAAGTTGCCTTGGCCATTGATGTCTCTTCCCAACAATAGAACAGTGACTAAGACAAGGCCCTGAAGGGGTGATTATGTTACTAGGTAATTATAGTTGCTGGGTCAGGGAGAGATGTTTTTATTTAGCGTTGCAGCTACCATCAAGGTGATTTTAAAAGACACCCACTCACCCATTCACCTATAACTAACCTTGATTGTAACCGCCAGCAGCTACATGTGTAAAGGGAGCTGTCGGGCCGTACTGGGCTACCGCTAGCTTTAACTCTTTTATCACCTTAAATTCCAAGGTCTGATATTGTCTGACCACATTGTCCTGGTCTTCTATCTTAAGGACTGGAAAAGCTAAGATTTCTAACGTATCCTGCCCCTCCCCGCGGGCCTGGTTTATAACTCTTTCTAATGGCGACTGGCGGGTCTCCGAGTTATTGTTTTCTCTAGTATTAGAGACCCTTTTTAGCTCCTGTAACTCATTAGTCAATCTCTGCAATTTAATTTCAAACTCTAACTTTTGTAATTGTATGTCCTTCTGGATCTCGGCCTCTGCCATCAAGGTCACAGGCGGAGCAGATGGCGCTACGGGGGGCCAAGTTTCTCCATGAACTTCAATCGCTCCTTTCTCGGGATGAGCTATTTTTTTTCTTACAATATGCTCATCAGAACTGTCTCTGTGTTCACGAGACTTAGTTTGTGGAGAATCTTCTATTATAGGGTTCTTCTCCACATGGCCTTTTACTTGAAAATCCTCACTTTCATGAATAACACCTAATTCTTCCAAACTCCCTTTATCTATGATGTCCTTAATCAGAGTCCAGAGGCAGAGGGCGATATTGTCTGCCTTGGCTGCCTTTAGCGAATTACCAATTCTCAGCCAAGTTCTCTCATTTAACGTTCGTTTTTCTCGGAACCAAGGACAACAGGAATATATCTGGTCCAAGAAATCTTCTAATCTTTCCTCTTCAAACCCAATCCCTTTTGCCTGAAGCAACTCTTGAATGTTGCGTGCGCAGATTTCGCGCGAACTTTCCTGTCCCATTTTCTCTATCCTTTAAACCCAAGCAGCCACCGTGCCGGGCCCGCACAGTATGCTTGAAAAACCGTATCCTTCCTACACTCACAACAATAGACACGAATTCACTAGCGCTAGTTTTGACCTCTATGTTGTTTACCGTGTGGATACTACTTCTTACCACCTTTTCTGCGAAGCTTCGCTGGATAGGGCTACCTCAGGAAATTCTCTCGTGCCAGGTCGCCCCACGTTGGGCGCCAATTATGTAACCGCCAGCAGCTACATGTGAACCAGGTTACCTGTTGAATCTTGGGGTACAGGGACAGAGACAAAGGGATTTGAGTCAAGGCGAGGATTCCGGTCAAGACTGGTTTTAATAAATTTAAGACAGGTTATATAGACATTTGGGGGATCAGCCAACCCCCCAGAAGTCGGTAGCTTCAAAGGCGGTGCTGTGAATCCTTTGGCTCCAGGTCTCAGCGGGTCGTCTGCCTTCAGCCTGGTGGCTCAGGTAAACGCCGGCTTGGGGGCGGTGTCGATAGCCGAGGTGTGGAGCCTTATTGTTCACAGAACAAAGGCCGGAGGTAGCCATCGGAAGAGTTGGGTGCCCGCTAGCCAACTTAGTTGCAGGGGGGGGAGGAGACACTTGATTAACATCATTTGTTCAAAAAACGTGGGAAAATACTTTCTTTGGATCTCAGTCAAATGTTTGGTTGGCTAGTCTCTCTGCCATTATGCCAGTGGAACCTTTCCTCTGGCCTTCCTGTGAGGGGTGAGCCCTCTTACAGACTGCTGCAGAGACAGTGTCTCTATCCATAGAGGTATGACTGAGGAAATGATGTGTTTGAAGGGGCATGCAAATATAGGCTTTGTGCTTCATTCACATAGTAAGTAACCATGTTTATTGAGGGTGGGTGGTAGGGTTGATGAGGTGCTTGAGGGCCTAAGTAAAGGAAAGGTCCATATTTGCTCTGGCTTCCCTCTTGACAGTTGGAAGGGTTGAGTACCTTGGCCCTTTGTTAAGGATCCCCTCACGCAACATTTTCTCAACATCTGAAAAAGTCAGTATAGGTCCTCCAAGGGATTGGAGGTTTGTTACTTTCCCCCAAAGGGTGGATGTCTCCTCAGCTTCACTCAACCCCTGAAAACCAATCTCATGCATGATGTCTCCAATGGTGGCATCACAGTATTATCACAGGATGCCATATTCCAAGTACCAGAGGCGCAGCAGGGAACTAATGTCTTTATGGGCTTTTCCATTCTCTGTGTTTATATGTGAATGAGATACAGACTTGTACAGCTGCACAGATAGTAGACCACAGGCTTGGGATCCATCCAAGAACATTCCTACAGCCTCCCCAAATAACTTCTAGAACCAATTGAGGGCCCAATTCGAGAGATTGGGGAAAATTGGAAGAATACTTTCAGGGAAAGACTCCTGAAAGAATTTGTTTAGAGTTATCATAGAAACCACAACACCAAGACTTGAAATCTGGCCCCCAGTTCTTAGATCCTGGCAGACTCAATGTTCTCAACAGGATTCCAAGGTCTGAAGCATCCCCACCCCTGCACAACCCCAGTTGCAGTACCTCCTTCTAGCCTGCTAGGTGGCACCAGAAGGCTTCAGGTGGAAAGAGTTCCACAGGGAACAGTCTGGCTTGGTGGCCTGTTTGGAGTCAGGAGAGATATTTTATGGTAGTGTAAGGATTAGCTCAGGTTCCCCCTAAATGATGATATTATACTTACTTTTGTTTGGGTTGCAGCCTGGTTTGAAACTATCTTTCTTTAGACAACATTGGTAGCTCGTGCCAGATTTGAGATGAAATTTGGGCATCCCTCACCACTGTGAAACTCTGCCTCTCAAGAGAATGTCATCTGGTTCTGGCCCCTGTGTGCTCCCTGGTTTTATCTTGGATTGTGCATCTCTCGCTAAGCACACAGCCACCACTTTCAGACTCCCAGGATTAGAATACAACCTGACTACTTGCTAACTCTGGGACTATTGTGCCTTCATGTGACTTTTCTTTACCTCACTGTCTTCTTTATGAGGTGGGTATGAATAACTGCAAATGGAATTCAGTTTTTTTTACAGTGCCTCTTATGAAAAGATAGAGAACAGGTAGATGTGAGCTCCATTGACATCAGGCAAGGAAGGATAAGGCCAACACATGGATCTTTGAGGTGGTGGTGGTGCATTTGAAGCTATTGAGCCAGGCTAGATAAGTCTTTACCCTGCAGGGTTGTGGAGGTGATGTATGGTGTCTAGCATACACTAAAGTAACCCAATATAGTTATTAGGACAACATAATTCCAGACCATTGTCTGAGTTCTAGTCACACTGATCACTTTACTCTGCTCTCTGTCTCTGTCTTTCATTTCTCCCTCATGCATGCATGAGTGTGTGCATGTGTCTGAGTGTGGTATTTGTACACATGGAAGACAGAGAAGATTGGATATCCACCTTCTATCATTCTTTGCCTTGAAACACTGCACCTAGGTTTGCAACCACAAAATCCCAGAGATTCTCTCCTTTCTGCCCACCTCATACCTCTGCCATAGTGCTAGGGTTAAAAGTGCTCACTACACATAGATTTTTATGTAGGCTCTAGGGATTTAAACTCATACCCTCATGTTTGTGCTGTTACATTGACAGCGAATGACAAAGACAGAGGTCTAAGTCAGGCTAGGTTTGGGGTGTGTGCTAGGTTTGTGAGAGAAAAGTAGTTGCATTAGATTCCAGAATTTATGTGTTGTATGTGCTGCTTCCAATTCTTGCAGCCCAGGGATGTAGTTTGTACTCCACTCTCATACTATTCCTAACGGGAAGATAGGTACAAGGAGGGCAGGCCCAAGCTGTACTGATGGGACTTTCTCAAGTTCCTTGGAAAGATTCATGAGTGAATACAAAGATGAATGAATGAATGAATATTCATGATATGTAATGATAATGTACAGGCAGAATAATAAAGAGTTTCAGATCAGTAGGGAAATATGGAAAAAATCAAGTTTATTTTTCTTTCTAAAAAATGATGACATGTTTCCAGTCTATCAGTAAAAAGATTATACACATATAACATGTATACATACATGTATAGTGTGAACATTGGCGCTTCCCTCTGAGTGAGGTGGCACATCACACAGTTGGTTTGGTTCATGAAGAATGGCAAGAATAAATGAACACTTGCGATGAGATCAGTCCAGGCTCCCCAGCATGTGGGAAACTGTAAAAATGGGACCATCACGGGCAAATGGATTTGGCTGGTCAGGCAAGAAAAGAGCAGCGTCAGAGTGCTGGGCAGAGCATGGGTTTCAGTAAGGGCTGGGGTGTTGCATTTTCTTTTGGTTTGCCTATCTAGCCCCTCTTTTCCTTCTGGGGCGAGACTCTGCTACTACTATGGACTGCCCATGCTTCTGAAAGCTTCAAAGTGCACTGCATGCAATTTGGACTTGGTCCCTCTTCCAGGAGGTAGAGCTGCTTAAACTTAATTTGCAAGCTTGGTGACCTGCTTCAAGGTCCTTTGAAGACTTCGGGGAAAGAGCAAACACTTAAACTCCAATCTACTGGAGCCAATGCTCTGTTATTATTTTAGAATATTCTACTGGGATTTCTGACTACTGGCAGCAGGCAGGGAGTCTCATGGGGGAAAGGGGTTGGGGTTGGAATGGGGTAAGATCCAAGTTTTGGTGAATCTTTTCATTTGAAACAACTTACACCCAATTGGTAGGATTACCTATACCTCATTCTCCAATCTCTTGCATGATCATATCAATTTTTCTGTAGGGTACTCGAGTCCCCCCTCCCCTCCCCCTGCCCCATTTCTGGCTCATGCTGGCATCATTACAAAGTAGAGCTTTAATATGGTTCTCCTAATGGCTTCTCCAGTCTTTGTTTCCAGGATGGACAGGTCAGCTCACTCTACTATTTGCCATCTTGATTGTGAAGCTTTTGGTGAGTGTCATTGTTGAGAAATTACTTAAGTGACAGGCCAACTCATGACTGGTGGTGATGACTTGGGTACAAAGGTTTAATAGACTGGTTTGGCTCTCCTTGGACTTTTTGCCCAATGTATAGACACTGTCTTAGGGAGACTGGGCAAAGAACACTCCTTGACTTAACTCTGAAGACTTGGAATAAACCGTAGCAGACCTATATTCTCTTGACAGCCTTTTAGAGAAATACTTTGAGTTCTTTAACATTTCTAGCATTTACAATTGATAGGAAAATGAAATACATGTAATTCTTTCCCCATGACTGCTTAACTTAGCTGAATCATGGGTCAGCAATGGCCATGCCATTCTTGAATAAGCTGATTAGTATAGGTTTTAGACTTGAAGATGTCACTTTGCTCTGTCGTATGAGTCTCTTCCTGAGTGAAGCTGTGTTAAGATCTCATCTCTGAATTTTCCCATTGAAAGTGTTGAATGAGGATGGGTAATTTTACTTCAAAATAAATAAGTAGTTTGATGAGGAGAATGCCATGTATTTTTTGGAATACTCCTTAGATTGTGGGGCAAATGGCCCATTAGTGGAAAACCTTTAGTGTGCGTATTCTTCCTGTTACTTAAATGAGTTGCAACCCCATAGCCTTTGGCAGTATCTGTTGTACTGCATGTAAATCCCACTGTCATCTTTGCTTTAGAGCAGTGGTTCTCAACCTGTGGGTTGCTTATCAGATATTTGCCTTTTGATTCATAACAGTAGCAACATTACAGTTATGAAGTAGCAACAAAATAATTTTATGGTTGGGGGGAGGCTCACTAGAACATGAGGAACTGTATTAAAGGGTTTCAGCATTAGGAAGGTTGAGAACCAATGGATTACACGAAAGGAGCAGACCCAACTCTGTGCATGGAAGAGATGGTGTTGTAGTGATCTTGAGATGAAGTCCTCTTGTGTGCTGGTCTCTTCTAAACCTTGAACGTTTGGGGTGAATTGATGATTCGATAAACCTAGTAATTTCCACGTTCTGATACATTCCCAAGGTCTTTAATACTGGTTGGAGTCATGGATGCTTACTGCCCTGTCGCATTGGGTAATATGCATTACTTAGAAGGGCATAAGGATGTGCATGGGCTATGAGAACACAATGCAACAAAATCATATCTGCATCCAGACTATCGTTTTCAAGATGTGCTTCCTGGCAGCAGAAATAAAGCCAGAGTCAAATGGTCTGATAGTGAAGTTTTCCTCAAACCCTTTGGGGCTAGCATTTCCTGAAGGCAGTCAACCCTGGTGAGGAGAATTGATAAAACTGTCGGTCATTTCTCTACAGAGATGAAAAGGGACTGGGTCAGTTGCTCAGTGATTGGATGGTCTCTTCTCAGTTTGTATCCATCTCTCCCTCATATGGTTAATGAACTCTGAGATCGTCGATGGCTGCCTTTCCTTGAGTGTCGAGATACATCCTTTTGACCCCTGGAATAGGCCATGGGAGCCACTGTCCTGTTTGGGTCCAGAAGGCATTCCCCAGAAGAAAGTTTAGCCAAGTTATCTCCTGAGCAGGTGTCATCCCTAGACTGCTCTCTGCTACATCGTGGACCCTGGAGAACCCAGTCTTCCACAAGCTTCTGTCTGGGAGGGCTAGAGCTCTTTGAGGTACTGGCTCCAAAGTCCTGCTGTGCTTCAGGTGGCACTGGATGGCATGGGGGCCCAGTGTGGACAGGGCTAGCACACTCAGGAGCTGAGGCAGAAGCAGAGGCAGGGGCAGGCCTCTGTTTGCTTCTCCAGTTCTGGATTTCAAGGTTTCTTTTGTCTATGGGCAGCTTGTCAATTTTCTGAGCTTTTGAGATTAGAGACTTCCCATATGTCCCTTGTAGAGCCAGGAGAAAATACCTAGTAGGAAGTAAAAGGAGGAAAAGGGATAGTTTTTGAATTATTGTTAAAGGTAAAAGGACAACATCAATCCCATTTGTCTCTACTTAAGGATCAGCCTGATTTTGAAAAAGAATGTCATAAGGTACCAGCTCCAGGAATAGATCATAAGTTCTAAAAATTAGGCCATAAGACACCAGCTCCAGAAACAGACCATTAGATCCAAAATAAGGTCATAAAACCCCTTCCTAAAGAATAGCCTCAGGATAATCACAGAAATGGGAAAATACCTTATCCCAGGATAGATCATCTGTGTTGGATGGTCCTATCTCATCCTATAGTTAAACATTCATGACATTGGAATGCATACCACTCACCACCCAGTACAAGTCAATCCGGAGCTGACCCCTGTGACCTCCCTAGCACCCACCAATACAATATTAGATTAACTCACTCTCTAAATATAGAAGAACTAACATAGTAGCCAGTCAATTTATACTAATGTCACTGCTTTGGCCCCAGTTGATCACATTAGAGATTACCTAATACTTCTAGAGAGTTCTCCTAGTTCCTTATAAGAAGGTCTCCCCACCTTTGTCTGAGGTTGCCATTTTAAAGAATGGTTGACCCTGGATGCTGATAATTTCTGCAGAATAAGTGCTCTTTGTTTTTGCATACTATCTGAGTCTAGAGTCTTCCTTCAGCGATTTTCAGAGTCTTACCAAGGGATTCTGGCCAGCTGGAGCATAGAGAGCATGGCTCTGGTAGGCCTTGCCCTTCTCCTATATCCCTTCTGCCTTGCTAAAACTCATTAGATTACATTCCTAAAGCTAGCCACCAAGGTCTGTTCCCTTATTTGGGTACTTCCTCCTTCCGAGCTATCAAAGTATTGAAGTCTAGCAACCAAAAGTTTCCTTTAGCTCATCTAATTTACATGCCCAGGTAAAATTAAATACCCCATCCTGATACAGAATTTCCTCTTGTATGTTTACAAATTATCCGTTTCCTGTGTACCAAGTCTGCCTCCTCTCTATCCAGAGTCAGTCCTTTGTCCCACTCCAGGACAAATATTTCACCCCTCCCTTGTTCCCTTTCCCTTTTCCCCCATCCTCCATTTCCTGTCTTTGTTTCTTATTCCCTGCCCTCTGTCCCTCTGGGGCAAACAAATCTCCTTTGTGTTGAGAACTTGGTCTTGGGCATCCTGAGCTGATACTTTCCTTAACAGTTATTGACTTCTTCAAATTTCAGCATTGGAAGGGTCTTAGTATTTAACTCTACAGAGATCGTCTTTATTGGACTCCGAGTGACCCTTTGCAAAGCTAAGGGTGGCTGCCTCTGGTGGTGCAGAAGCATGATAAGACCAGTAACACAAAGCAGTTAAGGCTTATTCTATATCAGCACTGCTCGAAGCACTTGTCTAAATACTGACGCAATTTTCTCAAAAAAAAAAAAAAATCCATGTACTTAGTACAGTTGAGGAACACGAGGCTCTCTCTGTTCATGATAGAGCATGCATGCTTCCATCACCTGGGGACATTGCCAACTTATGTGAGTGCATTTTGTGACGTTTGTACTATAATGAAATTGTCTGATGCTGTGGTTTTCATTTCTTAGTGTGTCTGCACAATGCATAACTATGCTTTTGTTTCCTTTTGTATACAGATATGGAAACTAATCTAGCAGTTTGTGTGATGTCAAGTTATGGTCAGACTCAAGTACTCTAGATCTACAGGCTAGTCTCTAGTTTATTGTACATGCATCAGTATTTTTTATGGAACTTTATTTAATATAATTAGTCTTTGGCCTGTAAGGAAACTGACACCCACCCCTAGGTGCTGAGGAGAGATTGCCAAGGTCTCCTGAAAAGGTCTGAGGCCTCTGTAGCTCACCCTGGCTTGTCTTCTTCCTGCCAAGCTACATGTACTGACTCTAAATCCATCTCCTGGATCAAACTTCTCCAAGTGGAAGAGTGAGGATGTTCAGTATCTTGTGTCACAGGCCACCCACACTCCCCTTTCTAAGTACTATCTAAGAAGCAGCCCACCTTGCCTGGAGGACATTTAGAATGTTAATTTGAAAGCCCCTCAAGAGTCTTTCATTATTCTATCGTCTTTTGAAGAAGTTGCTTGGTGAACCCACAGGGGCCAAGGGTTTTCTCCAGACTTTAGTAGATTTCACAAGTGAGTAAATAGGGGGCCAAGTGTATGCTTCAGGAAGGATTGGATTTATTTTCTGGAAACTGAAGTTTCCCTAGTCTAAATCTCTCCCACAGGACACGGCCTTTGTTCTCCACCCTCCAGTCAACAAATATGTGTCAAGTTCCCACAGCAGTCAGGTCCTATAGGATTAAGCTTTGGATAAGAGAGAACTCCTACTTTTTTGTTGCATGAGAGTGTCTTTCTGATAGAGAATGTTAGGATTCTGTCTAAGCTCCACCACACAGTTACCTGGCAACAGCCAGGTAGGCTTGGCCTACTATAAAAGGGGGTTGTGACTCCTCCTCCTCCTCCTCCTCCTCCTCCTCCTCCTTCTTCTTTTTCTTCTTTTCTTCTCTCTCTCTCTCTCTCTCTCTCTCTCTCTCTCTCTCTCTCTCTCTCTCTCTCTCTCTCATCTCTTATTCTCACTCTCATCTTTTCTCTTGCTCTCTTGGGCTCTTCTCTCTCCTCCTCCCCTCCCTCTCTCTCTCCACATGGTCATGGCCTGCCTCTGCTTCTCTACTCTTTCCACCTGCCTTTCTCTGCCTCCACTACCCCCTTAACTTCATTTCCCATGCCCTGAATAAACTCTATTCTATACTATACTATCGTGTGTCTGATCCCTCACGGGGAAGGGATGCCTTGGCATGGGCCCTCTGAGGCACCCCCTTCCCCCACACCACTGTAGAACATATTCTCACCCCTCTTTTTTTATGATCACAACAGAGAGAAGACTTAAACACTTGGTCTCATCTAAAGACCATCCTTGAAGAAGAAGCATTTGGGCACAGGACTGATGTTTTTGTACAGTCAAGCTCAGGGGTGGGGTAGGGTTTGAGACACCAAGGCAAACTAGCTGAAGTGTGAAAATGACAGTTAGATCCTAGATAGGGAAAGGATGACTAGAGTAGGCAAGGACTGTGGTTTGCAATTTGGATTTTATTATAGAGGCCCAGGGAAGGTTTTGTTGGCTGGCAAACTTGTGAGTAGACCAGACTTTGATACATTAATAATGTATAGTGAGAAAAGTCCCAAGAGGAGACAAATTGTATAACTTGGGGTGTCAGGAAAGTAGCCTGTTTATGATGGCAGCTCTAGAAAGGATGTATCTGAGAAAGAAGTGTTGACTTGCTGCTGTGTGAGCTATGGATATGCAGCCCCAAGGGATGCCAAAGATAATGGCTAGAGGGCCATCTGGGCTCTGGCATTCGAAGAAGGGGACTCTGAAGAGAGATTTTGGAGGGTCAACCTAGAATAAAGTTGTAGGTGCTCTCTGTTTTTGTTAGACTGTGTGCAGCTGATGAATGATCCAGAGAAATACATCTGGAATCAACGAGACACCCACATTGGGAAGCATATATGAAGGATTTTTCAGTTCAGAATGGTGATTTTTGCATGCATGGAGAAAGTATAAAATGAGGAGACCAGAGAGCCTGTTGTGAGGGCTTGCCACTCACTGTATCTAGGGTGTGAGTTGTAAAGGAAAGAAAGAGAAGTTGTAAGAGATTTCAAGTATTGCTCATGTTGAACCACCTCTCCACCCCATCTGACCTACATTCTAGGTCAGAATTATTTCTTTTATTTTTTGAGAGTATATAATTTCCATGGTCTCTTTCCTCCTTCAAACTGTCCCATATAATCTTCCTTGTTCGCTTTCACATTCATGGCCTCATTTTTCACACACACACACACACACACACACACACACACACACACAGACCCCTAAATACATAAATACAACCTGCAAAAAAAAAAGTCAAGGGTAGAGGGCCCAGAGACTGTTATAATTTGCTACAACCAATTAAAAAGATTAAGAGAATATACTAGGGCTTAAGCTTGGTATGTTATTTTGTTTTTAAATCTGTAAAATGGTTTGCATACATCTATGCTCTAGTTGAAGGAATTCGTAATGTCCCTTTGACCTGAGGGGATTAGCTAGACTAAGGTTGGTGGTCTATTATCCTAAGATTGGCGAGAAAGATCAATCCCCATTATGAGTAATGTGACTTTCAACTTTAAGCCAGGAACAGTTTTCCTCAGCAAACATTCTATCATGTGGATTTATATAAACAAACAAAAATTATGCCAAACTTGTAAGTCAGCAGTCCTTATAACTATTAAAATAATCCCTTCATTATCAGAAGAAATCCCTTTGACCTTAGTAAATAGAATTAGATGAGAATTTAACTTTGTGGTGATACCATGGTTGGTAGCAAGTATATACTTGCTAAAGTTTCCCTAACTCCTCCCTTGTCTGTGCAGAAAGCCATCAACCTGATGTCCATCTGTTCTCTCCATGTGTGTCAACTGTCTGTGCACACGTTTCAGTGGCCTATCTTAAGCTGCTGCTGCAGGCTAGTAAGACGCTGGTTCTACTTATTTTTCTAATGAAGAACACTGGGCTTATGAATTTCTTTCTAGCTTTGAGGATATACAGTGTGTAACAAACATGAACCCCATGAAGAAGCACCATTATTGTTGGCATTTTCTTTGAAAATGTGAAAGCAGAAGTTTTTAGGTGGGAAGTGTCAAGAAATAATATGTGATTATGAATGATTTATCAGGAAAACAGAACCTTTAAAATGTTACACTTATATTTTAAACTTAAGTGATGATAAAATGTTGGCTGCTTCATGAAAAAATAATTAAAATTTCTGAGAGAGATCTGAGGTTCTGCTTCACAATTCTTTCCTGTAATAACAGGAAGTTCCTAGTTTCCATGTGTGTATTGCATGTGGCTTGCTGGGACTGCGGCCTTTCCTCCAGGCACTGAAGTGCAAGACTCCCCGACTAAGAGAGAAACATTATGGCGCTTGAAAAAAAAAAAAATGCTCCCTCACCACACAACAAAATTTATAAGCCAGGGAGGTAAAATGATCACTCCCACATTACATATGTCACAACGGAGGCCATTTTGCTTCTCAATGGCTGACCTGGGACCTGAGTCTGTGTTATTTACCCTCTGGCTTATTGTTCTTTTATCCTAGCACCTCGCCTCTGGACAACAATCTCAAGGCTCCAGTGAACTTGACTGATTTAGAGGCTTTATGGAAACACACCTCTGGGTATATCTGTATGTGTGTTTCTAGAAAGGTTTAGCAGAAGCGGAAAGAACCGCCTTTACTGTGGGCTGGGGTCCTGACCTATGCAGAGAAAGTAAGCTGAGAACCAATAGTCACGTCTGTCTGCTTTCATGACAGACTCTCTTCAAACTGTGAGCTGACACAAAGCCCTCTATCCTTAAGTTGATTTTGCCAGGAATTTCTTGACAGAAGCTAATACATTTGTGGTATGCGAACTTAGGGGAGACTGGAAAATAGAAAAGACATTGCCCACGAGCTCAAACCTTGGTAGAAGAGCCACAGCTGGTGTGAGGAGGCAGATGAGGTAGAACGTGGGGTCTGAGAGCTGCCTTTCCATCACCCAGTAGGGATTGGTGGGGCTGTTGCAGGTGACACAAGTGGCGTTGTATATTAGGGAAACCACGAAATACATCAGGAAGCTGCCGAGGAGGACAAGGCCATGGAGGACAGTCTGTGGAGGGGACAGGGAAGATGCTGTTAGAGGTTATAAAATTAGGTTATGGAGCAGGAAATGCACACAGCTTAGTTAGCCTTTGTTTTAAACCATTTTGAAAAGGCATACACATATCAACCACTCACAACATGATCAGATAATGGAGCAAGCTCTGCCTAGCTGGGTTGTAAAAAGCAACTCAACTTGTAAAATTCTGTTTTAAAGAAAAATGTAATGGTTAAGAGCATCCCAAGCAGTAGGATTTGAGATGCACACTTCAAGCATACTAAGATAAAATTCAGGTGACAACCTATCTTTTGGTAAATGGCCCGCCTATCTTTATTCTTGAGCTTAAGTTTCAGGGTTCATCATTTTTAGGACATTTGTACATGTTAACACATCCGTGTTTGTGGATGAATTCTTCATCTACAGGAATCCCTTTTGCTTATGGATTGAATGTTTGTGCCTTCATCCCAATCTACATAATGAAGCTCTAGTTCTTAATCAATAGTATTTGAATATGAGAATTTTGGACATATTTTAGGAGTCCCCCATCAATGAACTTAGTGCTGTCATAAGACACACAAAAGAAAAGACCCCTTTCTTTCTCTTTCTTCCAGAGATGTATAAAAAAGGCAGCTGTCTATAACCTGGGATGAAGACTTTCCTCCAGACAATTCCTGGGCCAGGATGCTGACTTCAGACTTTTAACCTCAAAAATGGTAATATATAACTTTTTTTCCGGTTTAAGCCCCATTATCTACAGCATTTGTTATGAGCTTCAGGCAGACTTAAAATAACTCTGCATTTTCTTTCACTCAACATCTACTTGAGATCAGTGTGTACACAGATGTTATATTTCTAGCTTGTTCATTTTAACTATGGAAGATTCTTGACTCATGACAGAGTTATATCTTATAAACCTGTTGTAAACAGA
The DNA here is from genome assembly GCF_947179515.1 of Apodemus sylvaticus. Classification (NCBI taxonomy): domain Eukaryota; kingdom Metazoa; phylum Chordata; class Mammalia; order Rodentia; family Muridae; genus Apodemus; species Apodemus sylvaticus. The sequence continues at coordinate 82,056,431 of NC_067481.1, forward strand.
AAATAGTGTACGTGAGCACCCCAGCCTCGCGGTGTAGAATGTGTTGTTTGTCATTGTGATTATAAAGCTGAGTGGAACCTGCTGGCTTAGCTCTGCAGTTGCCAGCTCAGGAAAAGATCTAAGTTCAACATTTGAAATACAGCTTTTAATCTACATCTGCAGTGTTGGTACCATTGTAAAACAAACAAATAACCAACCCCAGAGATGCTAGATTAACTATTGCTAAGTTGGGACTACAAAAATACCATTGTGAGTTTTACCATTGATGAACATTTATACTCTTTGTATGTATGTATGTATGTATGTATGTATGTATGTACACACAAACACATGTGTGTGTGTGTATATACAATATATATACATATCTAAAATTAAAAACAATGTTGTAGCAAACATTTTTGTATGTTCCCTTACACATAAGTAAGATTATTTGTTTATTGTTGTTATTTGTAGGGTGTATACTTAGGAGTGAAATTATTTCATAGCCTGTGGCTACTTTAAACTCTTTTGATTGTTTAAAAATAACCCTCTAGCGCTTCTCAACCTTCCTAATCTTGTGACTCTTTAATACAGTTTTCATGGTGACCCCCCAACCATAAAATTACTTTGTTACTTCGTACCTATAATTTTGTTACTATTATGAATCATAATGTAAATATCTGTTTTCCAATGGTCTTAGGTGACCCCTGTGAAAGGGTCATTTGGCCACCAAAGGAGTCATGACCCACAGGTTAAGAACTCTGCTGCTCTAGGGTTTATTAGTTTGTAGTCTGCTAATAAGATAAAGTTGCCGTACTTCCTCACCTTTATCATACTGCTGAGAAGTTTTACCAAAACAGAATGTTTTAGTTGCCTGAGTTTTTATCCTTGGGCTGCCGGTGGCTTCAGAACCACTCTAGCCATTTGAATGAAGGTATTCCTTCAGGCTCTTAGGTAGAACCTAAGGCCCTATGTGTGACCAGAGGAGACAGGATGTTTTGGGGAAGTGATTGAGTCACAAGGGCACTGGGAAAAGAATGGATTTATAAAAGAGGCTGGAGGGAGAACATTCTGCCATTATAAGAACACAGTGTCTAGTTTTGGCTCCGTTTCCCAAAAGTAAGTCATCTTGGAAATGGAGGAGTTAGACAATAGTTCCTTCCCAACTTCTTGTCCTTAATGTAGGTTTTCTGTGCCTTCATCTTGGACTTCCAGCCTTCCAGGAACCTGAAAGTCCTACTGTTTACAAAGTTTTTAGTCTAAGACAAATCTCTTTTCTTATTTTTCTAGTAAATGATAGGAACAGTATGTTAAGTTTGGTCAAACTCACTTTATGTTTAGTTTGTTTTTATTTGTTGAGTTGATCTTGACTATGGTTTAAACCCCGTCCTCACCATCGTCATCATCTTCCTACCCACTGTGGTTTTTGTATAACCCCCATCCCCAGTCAGCTTTGCTTGAGTGTAGTTTCACTGGAGTTCTGTGGAACTCACATTTATCCTCATACTAATTTTTTTTACACCTACCAGCAGCACAAAAAACAAAAACAAAAACAAAAAAAACCCTATGTCACGTTATTTTAGTCACTCAGCAAGAGGTTATTGTTCATCATTTTCTTTTTTACTCCATGTGCTATTTAGTGATTAAGCTGAAGTTAAACATACTAAAAATTAAGGATTCCTATGGAAACATGGACAGTTAAATATTTCTATTTTTTTTTTTTGCTAAATCACTTACCCATTGTTTTTGAGTATTCTTGAAAAAATAAATACATTTCTTAAAAAACCTGAATGATAAACCTTATAGCTTATTTGAAAATGACATTAATTTAAAAAAGCAAAATAAATAAGAATTAATTATATTCATTAATGGGCCATGCACACACAGAGTTATCTCAGTTACTTCCCCTCCCGTCTCTGATTAGAATTAAGCCTTGGTTTTTGAGCAGCTTTTGCTTCGGTTTTACAAACTACTGGTCCTCTGGGCAAGGTCTAATAGGGATTACATCGGAATGCCCCCTAATCACTAGCAGATTTTGAGACCATTTCTATGTCATTTTTGTTCTTGTACAGTTTGACTGTTCACATTTAAGGGGTATAGCCAGATCTATTTTGACTAATCTTAATTCTGAATGTTTAGTTCTTCAAATATTGCTTATTTACCCCTTTCCCTGTCTTATCACTTGGTGACTCTCTCAGTGTGGACACCGAGCCACTGTTTTCCAACCACCTTTTCTTTTCATAACTCTTTTTTTGTGTGTCAGTGTAGATGAGTTTTCCATTTTACTTCCCAATTTGGTAGTTCTCTCTCTTTCTCATCTATCTATCTATCTATCTATCTATCTATCTATCTATCTATCTATCTATCTAAGCTAGAGGTTGATATTGGTGTTTGTGTTCCTCAAACTCCATCTTGGTTTTTGGGACAGGGTCTTTTGTTGAACATGAGGATCAATGATTCTCTTAGACTGGCTAGCCAACCATCTGCTGCAAAGATCTTCCAATCTCCATTTTTTTTTTCCTGGCAATGGGATTACAGGTACACACCACCATATCTGGCTTTAATGTGGCCATTGGGTATCAAATAGACTCAGCCTCAGCTGTGCTCAGGCTCGCCTTTCCTAGCTGGTGAATTTTCATCAGTATCTCTCTGGTTTTGTGACTCTCTCATTGCTTTATGTTAGTTAGTGTTGTCAGGATGGCTGGATACTGAGGCCAACAATGCCAATTCCACTGCTTAACAAGGGTGCAGTGAGAAACCAATCAATTTATTGAGCAGGATCCACTGTATATAGTAAAAGAACTCAGAAATCTGAGTGCAGTCAATGAACAAGAATACGAGTGTTGAGCTAAATGGCCGGTAGGGGTCCTTACCCATGTCTTCATTTCCATTGCCTGGTGCAAGAGGATGGTGGTGAGGGAGATAGTGTTGATTGGTGTTCCAAAAGTAAAGACATCTATGTCTGAACCCCAATAGGTCTGAGGAGGAAGAACAAACAGGCACTGTCAAGTAGGCATATCAAAGCATGCACAGATTTAGGGCTGTGCATTCAAAACAGTGAGGATGGGAGTCAAGGGAGGGGAAGGAACATGATGAACAGAGAGGGGAAAAGTTGGGGTTGATTCTAGGAACTGAAAGGTAAGAGATGAGTACATGCCATTTAATTGCTTAGGAACATGTTTGCTTTGGTTAAGCAGAAAACCATGGTGGAATGCGCACAAAGGCTTTCCTGAGCATTTCCCAGGCATGGCATAATTGCTGACCATATGCGTGTCTACCTTCAGGCGTTTATGGTCTTTTAGACAGGGCAGTTGGTGGCATACTTTAAAAGGATGAAAGAGTGCTGTAAGGACTAGACACCCTGGGAGCACAGGTTTTATCTGCTGAGACTGGAGTATGATAAAGAAAATGATAGTCTAGACAGAAGGCAAGTCTAGGGCCAGAGGGATGGTTTTTGTGAACTTGACATGAACCTAGACATATCTAGGAAGAGAGAATCTGAATTGAGAAAATGACTTAATAAGATTGGTTTTTCGGCAAGTCTGGAGGGTACTGTCTTGATTAATGTTTGCTATGGGAGGCTGCTACTCCTGAGCAGGTGTCCTGGGTGCTGTAAGATAGCAAACTGACCAAGCGATGAGGAGCAAGGCTGTGAGCAGCATTCCTCTGTGGCTTCAGCTTCAGTTTATGTCTTTAGGTTTCTGCCTCAAGTTTCTGTCTGACTTCCCTCAGTGATGGAGTATAATGTAGAACTGTCAGCTGAATACACCTTTTTTTCTTCAAGTTAATTTTGGTCATGATATTTTATCACAGCAATTGGAACCATAACTGAAATAAACGGTTTCAGCTCAAGGGCAGGAACTATAGAGGCTAAGAAGCATAGGATGGATCTTGCCCAAGGTGCCTCCTTCCTTTGGGAGGCTGGGCACCTTCATAGTCATTTTAGAAGGCAGGAGAATTACAGACATGTTATAATTTCATGGTGATAGTCTAGAGCACAGGCATGCACAGAGAAGGGGTTGCCACAGTAAGGTGAGAGGGCAGAGGAAGTCAGGCAACATGGTCCCTGACAATACAATCCCATATCTAACAGGGCCATGAGCCAACTCTGAACTGTTTTCCCACAAGCTATAATAACCCAGTGTAGTGACAATATTTGGCTTTCCACGAGCTATCAGAAATGAAGCTTTGCACAAATTGTTCTATCTTCTCAAACTCTTTGGTTCAGATGTACCCAGCTACTAATTTGCAGTCTCTGCCACGATGTACTTAAAAAAGACACTATTAGTTTTGGTTTTGTATAGCTAAGACAAGTTTTACATGTGAATTGTATGTCTAGGATGGGACTATATGACTTACCAGGTAAGGGATAAAGAAACAGATGAGGCTCTGGTAGAATGCGTCAGCCATGGAAACCCAGAACTTTGGCAGGTTGTAGAACTGCAGGTAAGAACACATCAACAACTCAACATCCTGGCCAGTCTCTGGTCTTTGCAAGCATCTTCTCTGTGTGTGTCTGGGTTTGACAATGTGATACTTTGCATTGATAAGAACCTGTCATCTTAGCTACAGAGGAATAAAGTTCTAGCTCTGCTACATACACAAAATTTTGTGGAAATTATGAACCTTCTCTGAGAAATGCTTCCTTTTCCCATAAAATATGGAGTACAAGGTCACTAAATGCAACTCCGCCTTGGTATCTAGGAAGTGCTGTCAATGCCACAGTCAATGCCATACATTATCTCTGACACTAGTACTGCTGTTCTGGAGTCACTAAGTGCCATCTACGATGGCAAGGTCATTCATAGACCAGGATCAATGTTCCCAAAAGTCAGAGATCAACCCTTTTAGAGACAATATTTCTCATCTTGTATCTGCTCTTCACCCTTGAAGAAAAGGTAACACACACACACACACACACACACACACACACACACACACACACACATACACACATTATGTAGCCAGCATGGCTATGGAGAGGGTAAAATTAGAAGAGCCTGAGATGGGCTACACCCCCTCCCCTTTATCTTGGCTGCTTGGACTGCTGTATTGCTCGCTCCCCTCTGTCTTTGGGTTAGGATTTGGTTTGATTCATTGGCTGTCCACAAAAATAATCAATGGCTCTAAGATACCACCTTTGCTCTTCTTCACATTAGGTGCCAAGGCATGAACTGGACTCTCAGGAGTCTCGAAGCTCTTTCGTTACAGTTCCCTTGGAGGCGGCCAATGTTGTTCCCATCTCTTCTGTGTAGTTTCCTTGTCTGTGCCTTTGCTAGTCTCACTACTGGGTTATGTCTTCAAGTCATTCAGAGCTTCAGAAACCTTTATAGGAATCTGCATGGTGACATCCTAAGCCTTCTGAAGTTTGTTTGATTAAAGTAGTTCTAGACTCTGTATAATCTTATGGTCTAGTTATGCCTTCCTCATAGCATTCACTCAGTGTCTTACTAATGAGGAGAAAACTAGCTGTTAATCATAATCCCCCAACCCCCCAACCAGGAGCAGTGGTTTGGTCATGATTTGAGCATGTCCTCAAGGGCTCCCATGTGGGAAGCCTGGTCCTCATTGTAGTATTGTTTAAGACATGCTGCCTAGTGGGAAGTGGTTCAGACACTGAAGAAAGGTGCTTTCTGGATTAATGGTGGTTTTACAGAGTGAGTTAGTACTCACGAGAATGGGTTGTTAAAACAATCCTGACCTACAAATCTCACTAGCTTCCTGACACACCATGTGATCTGTCCTTCTCACATATGCTCCTACCATGATGTCACCTTCATGTTGTGATGGAACTGAGGAGGCCCTCACCTAGAAGGCTGAGCAGACAGAACTGCCTGATCTCAGACTTTTAGCATCAAAACTATGAGCTAAATAAAAATCTTTTGTAGCATTATCCTGCCCTTGGTGTTTTGTTAGAGGAACAGAATATGAACTTGTAAGATCTTGGAGGTTTAATTGCTGCATTTCACAGCCAGGAGGGGGTGGGATCTTATCCTATGTACTGTACACTTTAGCTATGGCAGTTGATGTGGTATAATTACGATGTTATTAAAATATACTTACCACTCTTATCTAACATTCTTAGCAGCAAGTTTGAAACAGGCCAGAGTCACCCAAAGTCACACAGGAGGTAAGTGACAGATTTGTGGTTAGGCAATAGAATTCCTGACTGGTAGCACAATTCTCTTTCTCTGACATGCAGGGAACAGTTAGACCAGAGGTCATGCAGAGGTCAGAGAGAATCTGAAGCTATGTCCCCATGACTTCTGGAGTTCCTCACCTCAGAGTTCTGGCCACTCTTGTATAACTCGGGCAATGCCAGGAGTGTTTCTGCAGAGACATCTTTATCGAGGACTCCGAAGATGATGGGTGGCAAGGACGTGAAGAAGAGATTGAAGAATATCATCTGCCAATAGTCAATCATGGTGGAGCCAGAGAAACCACAGAAGAACTGGTACCAGAACAGCAGGTTGACGTAGCACTGTAGGCAGGGAGCAAGGCTTTGTGAGGGAGGCTCCTGCATGTGATGGACTATGACAGTTAATAGCACAGGTTTGGGAAGAGGAGATTCTGGATTCTACATGCCTGGGTGTATCAATTCTTGGCTCTGTGACCTTGAGCAAGCTATGTCATCTCTCTGAACATCATTTTATCATCTATCATGGTACATGTTGTACAAACAGTATCCCAGTGGTAAAAGAAAGTGGGAAGGGATGATAGAGAGCTGAGCTTTGGACTTCTAGGTAAGATGGCAGATTATAGGTTGTCTCTGTGTGATTCTGTAAAGGAGAGAGTAAAAGCAAGGATAAAGAGACTTCGTCCTAAAGACAGATAGAGCAAAAGCTTAGGAAATCCATGACAAAAGTGAAAGGGATCAAGATGCAGGGCACAGGGGAAGCAGGTGACACAGCCTGAAGGGAGGAGACTCAGGCACCGCTTCTAAAAGGTAAGACAGATGTAAGCTATAAGCTAGTCTCTAAGATACTCCCACAACATTCATGAGAGTCAGACCCAGTGGATTTTCTTGAGACAGAAAATTCCTCCAGCAGATGGATTAGGAACAGAAGTAATTCCTGTTTTGCCACACTGCAACTAGGAGGGCAGCAGCTGAATATCATATTGAGAGCGAATTTCATGTTAAAGACTGACCTATATATACTTGGGGTCCTGAGTTTAGGAAACATCCAAAGATCATGGAGCGTCAACTTAGCTTGCCTTAAGGCTTGGGTGAAAGAAGGCTCAGATGCTGTGCAGGGGGCTGGGCCAGGGGGGAAGGGTGGATGAGCATGAAGAGAAGGAAAATCTCACCCACTCAGAATTACCCTTTGGTTTGATGATAACTGAGTGTGAGTCAGGGATTAGATCAAATTCTGAAACCACCTGTTTTGTAGAGCACCAGTCTTTCAAGTTCCAAAAGTATAAACACAGGTCCTTTGAGCTCTAGTTGCTTCTCAATAAATCTGGGAGAGCCTGCCTTCCCTAGGTAAAACAGCCACTCCAGAATGGCCAAACATACCTAGCCCATATCATTCAAACCTAAATGTGTCTAGCAGACACACTGGTATGCAAGGAAGGAGAATGCTTCTTCCTGCAGAAAGCTCTGGGGAACATCAGAACAACAGAACAGGTGAGAGGTCACAGATCAATGGTCCCTTCTACACTTGCAATTCTCAGTTTGAAGTCCTAGAAAGAAGCTACCCTAATATCCACTCCTTTTCTTTTTTTTATATATTTAGCACAGGTTTTTTATTTACTGTATTGTATTAATTTACTTCAATCTAACTTTTAAAAAAGATTATTTTATGCATATGAGTACACTGTAGCTGTTTTCAGACACACCAGAAGAGAACATCTGATCCCATTACAGATGGTTGTGAGCCACCATGTAGTTTCTGGGAATTAAACTTAGGACCTTTGGTAGAGCAATCAGTGTTCTTAACCTCTGAGTCATCTCTCCAGCCCACCATCAATCTCATTTTTATTTATAAGTTTCCTTATTTATTTGCGTCTTTGGTCTTCCCTTGTTTCCTTCCCCTCTCCTTTTCTATATTGAGTAATATTTTGATTTACCTTACAGGGCTTTAAGAAATAATGCTTCTAAATTTCTTCTTTATTTATCCCTCTTTCACTGATCTAATTTAGAACTTTTAACATTTTCTTTAGTTTAGGTTCACAACTCTTTCTTCTTCTACTTCTAACAATCCTTCCCGTGCCCCTGATTTCTATCTGTTCCATCAGGTTTCTCCCTTCTCTCCTCTTCCCATCCCCCTTCTTCATCACATCCATTACTATTTTCATACTGACTCTGAATTATCTTTAACTCTATAGCTCATGCTACTGTCATTTTCAGATCTGTGGTCATCGATGGACTATAACTTAAGTATATTTCTAGACCCTGCATGCTGAGATGCTGCCACTGCTGTATTAATTTTCTCCTGGCTGAGTGTTGCTGGGGATTGAGCCTTCAAGAGCTCAGTATGAAGGAAGGTTCCCTGATGCAAGCAGAGAGGCAGAGAGAAAGATGCACAAATTGCTAAACAGTAATCTAAGATACATAGAAAACAAGACAGCACAACTCCTCCATGATTATACAATTCCTCAACTGTGGGACTCAAAGATAACCAAATAGATGAAACTCTGGTGGAAGGTTTCAAAACCTTTTAAAGAACATATGCATAGGCTGCTAAATCCAACAGGGATCCTAGAGTGGAAAGTCATTAACACAGGAGGACAATTCATGGAGAAAATTAAAATTTAGATGAAAAAAAGGAAAGATATATTGGAAGAAATTTTTTAAAAAGCTGGAAATGAAAATCTCAATGAACAAAATGAAAACCCAGTGGAAAGCATTTCCCAAAAGCTTAATGTAGCAGCAGAAAAAAAAGAGTCAGGGATGCAGGTGAGGAAAGATGAAATCCTGCATTCAGACATCAGTAAATGTATATGACCGCAACATCCACAGACTGTGGGGTGTGGCCAGGACACAGAGCTTAGCATGCGTGACAGAAGGAAGGACTGAGATAAACTGAAGTCACAGATAATCTAGTCAGCGAAAATCATAGCAGAAAAATCTCCAAATCCAGAGAAGGAAATAGCATTTAGAACGCCAAATAGATATAACCAGAGAACTCTGACATACTATACAGTCAACGTGTTAAAAATACAAAGCTAAGAAAGTACATTAGAAGTGGTAATGGGAGGCCTGGAGAGACCACACTGTGGTAAAGTCTGTGTCACGCTAGCCATGTGAACTGCTTCTGAGAGAACCTGAGTCTCGTTCCAGGCACCCAGGCTCACAACTGCCTTCTACTCAATCTCTAACGGTCAGCTGTCCTTTGTGATCCCTGCAGGCACTGGACTCTCATGCAAAAATCCCATGTCTCGCACACTAAAAGTAAAATCTTAAAAAAAAAAAAGCTGTAAGAGAAAAACAACTCACAGAGGCAGAAATGCCAAAATAACATCAGATAGCTACTCAGAAACTGTTAACATCGGGTGATCACACAATGATCTATTTTAATCCCTGAGATTAGTACCTAGCACTTTTCAATTTGACAGAAATAAAGACAAATGTTACATGTTCTCTCTGTGGTTGCTGTCTTCAATGGGAATGTAAAAGCTGGAGTAGTTGAAGAAACCAGGAAGTATAAAATGGACCATGGGCAAGGGGTTGGTAGAGAAGGGACTGGTAAGATCCAAGTGGTATGAATGGGGCAATATGGCGGTGGGGCTTATTTGGGGATCAGGAGGTAAGTCAATGCAGAAGGAAGAGAGGAGTAATAACACTAAAAAAGGCTTGAAAAAGTCCTACAGAAACATTTAATATTTACCTAAAATTATACACACACACACACACACACACACACACACACACACACACACGCACACACACACACACACACACACACGCACACACACACACACACACACACACGCACTTACCCACATATCTGCCCATGCACACACACACACCTTAAAGTTATGCCACTTGAACTAAAATTCATATGGAAACACAAAAAGTCTGGGATACTTAAAATAATTCTTATCAGAAAAAGCAATGCCAGGGACAACGTAACATTCCAAATGATACTACAGAGCCATAGTAATAAAAACAGCTTGATAGTGTCTGGAAAGGCAGACTATAGACCAATGAAATAGACTGGAGGACTTGAAAATAAACTTACACAATAACAGCAGTCTGATTTTCATAGAAAAATGTCAAGCATTGCTTTCTAAATAGAAGTTATTTTTATTTCCATTGTGTGTGTGTGTCTCTCTCTGTGTGTGTGTATGCTGTGTGCTCATGTGCATACCACACATATGAGTGTGGTGCCTACTGTAGTCAGAAGAGGGCAATCAGATTCCCTTGAGTAAGTAAGGAGTAAGATAGTAGTGAAATGCTTTATATAGGTGCTGAGAACTGAACTCAAGACCTCTAGAAGAGAAGCAGTGCTCTAACCACTGGACCATCTCTCTAGGGCCCCAACTGTCTAATTTTCAGAAAAGCTGTCAAAACCTGTACACTGGAGAAAAGGCAGCCTCTTTAATAAGTTGTATGCTAAGAGAACTATATATCCACATGTATAAGAATGAAACTAGATTCATATCTGTCATCTTGTGTGGAAGTAAATTTTAAGTAGGTCAGAGCCCTCAGTGTAAAAGCTGAAAGTTTGAAATGTTTGTGAGAGAAAACACCACACAGGCACAGGAAAGGATTTTATGACTAGGACTTCAGTGGTTCAGGCAATAATCCCCTAAATTGAGAAGGAGAATTAGGTGAAGTTAAGAAGCTTCTGCCCAGCAAAGCTTCTTAAAAAAACATCACTACAGTGAAAACACTGACTGTGTAATGCAAATGAAAGACTGCCAACTGTGTATGAGAAATGGACTTCACACTCGGGCTACACAGGTAACTGTAATGTTAACCACCTATAACCATCTAACTAATAGGTGGGCCAATTAACTAGATTATCCTCAAAATAAATACAAACTGCTAATATTTGAAAAAGTGTTCGCTATTCTTAGCTATCAGGGGAGTGTACATTTAAGCTGACATCAGCAAGAAAGTAAATGACCTCGATCATTTACGGTGGGAGGAGGATGGAGGAGGAACCCTTGCTCACAGCTGGAGGGAACAGAACTTGGGCAGTTACTATGAAAATCTCTGTTGCGGGTCCTTCCTCCAAAACTGAAGCTAGAACTATCGTGTGGCTCATGTTTGATATATACCCCAAGGACTCTAAGTCCATATGCACAGAGATACTGCATAGCTATGTTCATAGTTACACCATACACAATGGTCAGGGAAGGGAATCAGATGAATGCATAAGGAAAATGTGGTGTATATCTACAGGTAATTACATGTGTGTATTCCTAGCTCATGATGCTGGAAAGGATCATGGGATATTTTTAAAGGATTGGAGGATAGGGTAATGTAATATATATAACAATAAGAGGGTGTAATTGAGAGAACAGAGGGGTTCAGCTGGAGGGCGGAGGAGGCATGAAGTGGGTTGAGGGGATGAATGAATGGGAACAAAGAATAATGACTGTATGAAAAGGTCATGAGGAAATCTATTACTATGGATGCAAACCGAAACCACAAATTAATACAAGTTGGTTCATGAGCAGGAAACCTAAGAAGGGAAGGAGACCTTATGAGGGTTACCACGTGATATCTTCCTGATGACCTTATAACTCAGAAGAGTGGGTAGTTATAAGTCTTAAATATGCCATTTTCTTTAAAACAGCATCTCAGTACAGAGGCCTGGCTGGCCTGGAATTTACTGTGTAGATCAGGCTTGCCTTGAACTCAGAGATCTATCTGCCCCTGCTTCTCAAAAGCTGGGACTGACCGTGCATGCTGGCATTAACAGCTTTACCTTTGTCTCGATGACTTTTTCTGTCCAAATTTCTCCCACTGGACGTGTGCTGGTCAACCATATTGTAAAATAGTTTGAGGTGTGGACTCAGACTCAGGGAACTGAGAAGTTCAAGATCCAAGGCTTAAAGGTAGTGGTGGGGGTGGGAGGGGATGTCTTACAAGAACTTACTCAGTAGATTTGTGCCAAACTAGCACCATTACTTATTAATTGCTGGATTACTATTTTTTAAAAGACATGGTCTGGGTAGGGCTGTGAACTCTCAGTCCTCCAATGTCAGCCTCTCAAATGCTGGGATTAAGTGCCGTCATATCTGACAAGGTCAATGTTATTTGGAAGAGACTATTCATTATCATTAATAACAATAAGACTTGAATACTTTCATCAGTGGTAACACTAACTACATTATGTGTGAGATATACCAGATTGGTATCTAGTACATTTGATGTGCAGCACCAATTACTATTAGTTTTAACCACAGGTGAGGTTATTGCTAATATCATCAAATTCATGTTATTACAAAATATCAATACTATAGCAATTATATTAACTGCAGTCTAAAAATAAGGCTCCAAGATAAATAAAGGCTCCAGATGCCCTTCATCCTAGTTGAGAACTAGAAGCAAGCATCTGAATTTTCAAAGTTCTTTCTCTTTAGCCACTCTGGCCTTTTCTGGTCCTTCGTCCTATCTTTAGGTTACATATTAAGATTCATTTAGACACCCGCAGCCAACAAAGCAGACATTTTATTGCTTAGTCTTTATGGGAAGAAGCTTGTCTCAGTATGGACAGAGTATTTCCTCAGGATAAGGAGATTTTCTTCCTGACTCAGTCCATACACTGTGCCAACTGGCTAGCGTGCTGCCTAGCACCCAGCAGACATTTAATAGGTATTTGAATAAAGGAAGTACATCCTTGTTTAATTCTGACATGCATCTTGAAAATTTAACATCACAGAGTATATCCTTCCCCTAGAGGCTGGTTTCTACTTCCTGTCTGGTCTTTGGATCTCATAGGGAGCACACTGAACCCCATGACAGCAGGGCTGAGATTGGGTGCCTATTCTTCCTCCCTAGATGCTCCATTACAGTAATTAATTCATTGTTCAAATTTCAGAGCAGGCAGGTTTTTAATCCCCTTTGGAATTGGTTTCGGATGTGGAAGTCATAGTTCTCCACCCTCTAATTACAGCTGGGAGATGATACAGCATCAGTATTGCAGTTCTGAGCTTGGCAACATGCTAGAAATAAATATCATTTGAGCTTTGAGAGCGTGGCTGGCTGGAGAGGTTTTCTTTCTGTTTCACAAATTTAATGCAGAGAAGAGGCTGTGCTGATTCAAAAGAATGATTCATTGGATGCAAAAGAAAAACCTAAACAGGGTGTTTTGAATTCCAAGTAAACTGTCTTTCATTCTCAGAGTGAATTTCAAGTCAAGTGGAGTGACTTGTCTGCACAGACTGTGCTGAGGCAATACCACCATCCAGCTCATTGAATCTACCTAATTTTTTGTGTGGTTCTTTTACATATGCGTATGCATTGGACTTTGGAGAGAGAAGTTCATTTCTGAATAAGGAAGACTATGCCAGAGTCTAAAACCAGGGAGTAAGAGGAAAATGATAATCATTTTATAGGCTACTATATTTGTCTTTCACCAGTGTTGATTGTCAATTTCCCTTAAGCAAAAAGGAATCAAATTCTATTGTCATTAAAGATCCTTGCAGTAGGTGATGGAAACTCAGTCCCTTGTCTTATTCCTCATTCTAACTATTCTTTGATGTCTTCTTATACTCTCTGTTAAACACAGACTTTTAAAATAAAAGCCTTTGTTACAAGCTTTGAGGCTTCAGTTGGTGTTTGCTATGGGCCCTTGCTTGAGATACTTACTTTGGGGGCCTTATGGGATAGAAACCAAATTTTATTTAGGATACACAGCATATAACAGGCCACAGGCCCATAATAAATGGATCAGCCAACCACGGACTCAAACTTCCAGAAGAATTAGTCAAAATAATCCTTTCCTCCTTTATAAGTTGATTATCCTAAGGATTCTGCTACACTGATGAAGAGCTGCCCCATTAGAACACTTGAGAGAAAGGAACCATTGCCATCTGCATTTTGTAGATGGAGAAACATAATTTTGGAGACCTTCACAGATATGGGAATCAGGGTTGGGAATGCATCTGACTCCAGAATCCACATTCATAAGCATTCGTGCTGTTCCTATGTGCCAGCATTACCAATTCTTATGACAATATTCAAGCAAGCAAGAGCTGCCGCCTTTCCCGTCTTAAGATTAAAGAGGAGTCCATCTATGGTCTACAGAGAAATGAACAGTGTTACCCAAAGTTGGACAGTTAATGAGATCCCAAATCCAGGTCAGCCTGACTGATTTCCTTGCACAGAAATGCTTCACCCAGTATTCTGAGGAGACAGAGCTCTTGCAAGGCTGTATGGGAAGGTACCCAGGGGGAACTCACCACGTTCTTATAGAAGTAATACACTACCATCCTGGCCAGGCGCGAGTAACACCAGTGGCCGTGCACAAGCAGCAGCTTCTTGAGGTGGCTGAAGCGGGCAATGGCAAAGTCACTGGACATGACAGCCTAAGAGGAAAGAGCAGAGACACTGGTTTTCAGCTTACAACCATCACTGCCCCCAAAGAAACTCTCTCAAAGACAGTGCTTTCTTCTAGGTCTGTAGCATTCCGGGCTTGCCTGCTCCCTTTTCGTGTGCTCTCTCTTAGGTGGCTCTTTAGATTCCAACACCCCTCCTTCCTTTCTGGAAGCTGAAACCTTATGAGAATCTAAGAAAGGGAAGCCAGAAGGGCTGGAACTCTGCTTGTTCCTTTTTCCCATTCATTTAACCAGCAACCATTTATTAAGCCCCAGCGGGCATTTCTGTTCTAGGGATGAAAGAAAGAACTGAATTCACCAGGTGATTCTCAAACCTCTGAACACCCTTGGGTGCCTCTTACGTAGACCATTGGCACACTATACAGATGACACCATTGGTTTGAATGTTCATTTACATGGTGCTGAGATGGGCATTCTTGTCCTTGGGGTCATTTATAGTAAGATGCAGAGGTCTCTTAAGAATACGAGGTTTAGATGTGTTTGTTAGGATTTTTTGAATACTTTCAGATTATGTCAACTCTCTGAGCGTCAGTTTTAGTATCTGAAAAAATGATTGGCAGTCTATAATATATAATTATTACTGAAATCCCATGTGGTAGCATGTAAAGTATACAACATTGCTGGCATATGGTAAGCACCAGAAGGATGATGGAGAACTAAGCCTGCCGTTCTCATTCTCAGCAACAAATTAAAGCAGTATCAGGGCTGGGGAGATGGCTCAGACATTAAGAGCACTGACTGCTCTTCCAAAGGTCCCGAGTTCAAACCCCAACAACCATATGGTGGCTTACAATGATCTATAAAGAGATCTGACACCCTCTTCTGGTGTGTCCGAAGACAGCTACAGTGTACTTTTGGCTGGAGCAAGTGGGGCCCGACCATAGCGAGCAGAGGTTCTGAATTCAAATTTGCAGCAACCACATGATGATGGCTCACAACCATCAGCACAGCTACAGTGTACTCATAGACATAAAATAAATAAATAAATAAATGAATCTTAAAAAAATTAAAATAAAAAAACCAAATTAAAGCAGTATCTTCTCTGGTGGTGAGACCATGAGTGTTGATGTTTCAGAAAACAGGGTCTAATTTAATGGCAAAGAATAGCATCTCACTTCAGTATGCTTGTCCCAATTTGAATTTTTAGAGAATTAGGTATACTATGAAAATGCTAATTAATTTATGAGGCAACAAAATATATTCAAATATCCCTTTGTCTGCCATTCCTTACAGAGATCACAAGGAGGATATGTGGAGTCAGAGAAAGGCTTACATATACTGTGTAGCCTGAGACTATAGCTAACACTGCTTTTTTGTAGAAAGCCCTATAACCTTAATATCCCTCTGCTTTTAAAGAACTGAGCAGTAGGATTTTGGTGAAAGAGGACACAGAGGTATGGAAGACCCCCAACAGTCAGTTAATACTTCTGTGAAGCTCAAAGGAAGGTTTTTTTTTTTTTTTTTTTTTTTTTTTTTTTTTTTTTTTTAGCCCTGTGGGATATTCCTCAAATCTACAATAAGGATAAAGGAGAGCAGACAAGAAGAGAGATGAGAGAGAGGGCACAGTACCTGCATGCCTTCCTGCCCAGATATTCCAATGCCAATATCAGCAGCCTGAATCATGCTTACGTCATTCGCTCCATCCCCTGAAAGAAAAGAGGCCATTGAGTGTTTTTATACCTGATCCATCTGCTCAGAGATGAGAAGGCTCAGAGTAGCCCATTTGTACAGATGAATCTTTTTAACATTTCCCTACAGAGGATATGGCCTGAAAGGTTTCTTGTTCTTCAGCTACAGATAAGAAACCCCAATTTACTTAAAATCTCTCAATGAATACTTCTTACTGCTTTTTTTACTCTATCAATGGTGATCAAAAGTGTCATGAATTGTCCTCTACAATGTACAGAAAGGCCTTTGCAAATCTTAGAACAGATTTTGCTGAAGAGTAAATTGAGACTCTGACCAGTTTTGAGACTCGGTGAGGGCTGTCCATCCAGTGAAGGCATGCAGTAGTACCGGAACTTGGGACTTTCTGATTCTGGGGCTGTTAGGGATTTGATATAACATGTCCCTTAAAAGGCTTGGGTGTTTAAGGGTGGTCACCAGCTGGTGGATCTACACACTGAGAAGTGACTGCATCATAGGGCTCTGACTTTATGAGTGGAGGAATCCAGTCATGGATTTATAATTTGATGTCATTTTTGGGAGCTGGTGGAAAATAGGACCTGGCTGAAGGAAATAGGTGACTTGGGACATGCCCTTGAAGGATGTCTTCTCTCAGGTGCTTTCCTGTCTCTCTCATATTTGATTGACATGAGGTGACACTTCTATTCCATCACACACTCTCCACCATGACATGTATGTATGTATGTATGTATGTATGTATGTGTGTGTGTTTGTGTGTGTGTGTGTGTGTGTGTGTGTGTTAGAGCTAGAACAAATGCTAAGTGAGATTGTACCGTGGGGTCACATCCCTAGATCATCACCCTTGATATCCTGCCTCACCTTCAGGAGGACATAGTGTAGCCAGAACTGAAACTGCTCAAACCATGAGCAAAATAAACAGTCACTCCCTTGAAGCTGTTCAGGTCAGATATTTTTATCACAGTGACAAAGAGGTAATTGAAACAAGGCCTAAGAGCCTTCTCTATCTTAGTTTGGCTTGAACCAAGTAACATATCAAGATAACTAGAATTCGGAGACACCCAGCTCATCTGAGACCAAAGGGATGGATAACCTTCAGTTTTTCTGTATAAATATATATATAAAAAAAAGAGATTTAATTCACTGAATTTTTTTTGACTGAGATATACAAGTCACATTGAGTGAATTGAGATTTCATGAAACTGGAGGTAAGACCATGAAAACACACACACAGACACACATACACACACACACCCATACACGGACACCCTACCTCTGATACCAGGACTATCAAATAGACTGTTCCTTGATATAGTAAAAAACTCTGTACCTATAATACAGAAATAGATACCATCTTATATTTATTGAAATGTGGCTGGTAAAATTCTATTTAAGAAGCCATGTATACAGTTCTATACAGTGAGGGCATCTTTCAGAGCCCAAGTCACCCTGGTGCTTTATCTTGTAAGCCAGAGCACAGCAATGTAAACTCTGAAGGATCGGATAAATATTTTAGGCTTTGTAAGCTACAAAGCAAAGTGAAGTAATTGTTGCCAGAAGGCTGGTAGTATTAAATTTTATGTTTAAAAATACCAAAACCATTATAAGCTTCCATATAAAAATATGCAGTATGCTGGAGTCAGCCTGTGGGCTATGTTTTGGTAACCCTTATTAGAGACAGTGTTTACTGTATTTTCCTTTGGAACCTACTATTTTCCCCTAGTAGCTTCCCATATATAAGCTGTAATTAAGTTTACATTGCTCATCATAGAAAATAATGAAATTGGAGAGGAAGAGAATAATTCTTCCCCAGTTATTTGGCAACAAGTATATGGAGCTTTACAATGTTTTCACTAATATTGTATTCCACAAATTTATATAATTTATGTGACAATTGAAGATGTAGTAGTTGTCTTTCTTGGTAGGCATTGCCTTTATAATAGTGATTCTTTTCTCCATAGCTCAGAAGTCCATAATTTTAATCCTCTCAAAGGCAGAATAAGCCTAAGCTTTCACTACTTCTGTTGGCACACCAGGAGAAGCAGAGGTGTGGAATCATGCTATTTCTCGCCCTGTTGGTTTTGTTTCTGTTGCTATGGGAGTGAAGCCAATCTCTAACCTCAGAGAGTATGTGCTGGGCTATTGCCTATTGTGTATCTGAATTATAGAAGAGGACAGTTCACAGTATTGAAGTAGCTATGGACTTGCTAAGGATCTGTTCGTTTCTTTTTTTTTTTTTTTCCTTCTGATATAGGATCTTATGCATCCCAGACTGGTCTAGACCTCTCCGCATAAGCCAGGATAACTTTTGAATTTCTGGTCCTACTGCCTCTACCTCCTAAGTGTTCAGATTATGGGTGTATGCCACTGTACCTGGTCCTCCCGGTTATTAAATTCATTTTTATATTACACATGGAGACTAGGAAAAAGAATACAATATTTTCCAGATCTCCAAATCAGGAGAGAAGAAAAAAAGAGAGGCTAAAACCAACCATCTATAGAGATGACCCTAAGTAGAATAGTTTAGTTACCCTTATCTCTGTATGTCTGAAACCATGGACAGTGATACACTCTATAGACTATAGTGTGTGTGTGTGTGTGTGTGTGTGTGTATGTGTATGTGTGTGATGATGAGTTTTAATTCATAGATTATGTCTGATAAAAGGTTAACAATAACTAATAATATAATATTATAGCAAATTAGAACAATATATCATAATAGTGATTTAAACTCATGAATATTGATTGCTATAATTATCTACTGTTAGGCCCAAAGGCAACTAAAATTGCAAAAAGTGAGACTAGGTTGCTGTATGTTAGTTGAGAGATGGGGGGATGGAGTTGCTATGTCTAATACATGTAATGAATGTGCTCATCATGAGATCAAATAGTGAATGAAACATACCCTATCCTTGTAAGCTTATGTGTAGTAGTATGATAGAGAATGGGAATCCCCCCAAAAGGGCAAGATAGGGATGGGGGTGGAGGGTTTTGCAGAGCATTTTGCACAAAGACTTGGAGAGATGGGCATAAGGATGAAGGCCCATAGAGAATGGCAAGTAATTTAATTTAATTTGAACAGAATATGAAAAGCCCACTGATAAGTAATGAAAGCTTATGATAAGAAACACCATTAGTGGAGACCAGATCATGAAGACAGGCTTGTGGTTCCTGGGAGATGCTTAGTGGGAAATTTTTATTTCTGTGCTTAATATGATTAGTCCTTGATCTTCTGACCAATTTAACATCAACCAACAAGAGTCAATTAAGAATATGCTTTGTGATGGCCTTGGATGTAGAAATTAGCATACAAAATTAAGAGACTATCTAAAAATTTGAAATACCCCTACCAGGCTTATATCCCCAGAAGAATAGCAAATTTATAGATATCTTAGGTATTACCATGGGTAACATAATTTTGGGAGGGTACTGGATAATGTCTCTGAGTGGAGCTCTCTTGCTTGTCTATTTCTGTAGAAATATTTTTTAAAACTATATTCATTTTTTGAGTTCAAGGTCCTTGCTTGGCAGTGACTTCCATCTAAGATCTGATTTTTATTTAGCTAACTGGCCAGTTCTCAGAGCTTTGATCACTGCTCTAGTCTCGTGGTCTCTGTTTCACCTCCTAATGTCAACATCTAGACTGCAATTTTTATCAAAGACAGTGAACCTCTGCCTACTCATTGCTTTTCACAGATGATCCAGATCAGGTCAATCCTGCCAAGATAAACCCACACCCCAGCATGATGGGTACCTATGGAAAGAGTCATGACGCTCAACTTGTCTCGAACCAGTTTGACAATCATACTCTTCTGCAGTGGCGTGGAACGACAGCACAGGACAGACCGACAGTACTGGGTCAATTCCAGGAACTTATTTTCCAGCTTTCCCTGGAAAATTGCATTTAGTGTCTTCCCATCAATGACCAGTCCAATTTCAGGAGCCATAGCTCCAGAGTTAACAGATGGCATCGTAGATGGGATGCGGTACCCACAGAGTTTTCTGGCTGGCTGCTGCGGTTCATGAAATCTCTTTACGTCTTCCAATGCACAGTTGAGGATGGACTCGCAGGTTTCCTGCAGAGTGTCATATAATAAAATATTAGTAAGCAGCCATGCATGTTAAAACTGTATCCTTATTTTCGTGAGATAATTATAAAACGCTATCATTTAAGTTATTCAGGAATTTTTCCTCTTAAGTTCATTGCACATTTGTCTGCAGTATTTGAAGAAGCATTAAATCATGCTTTTTTTTTGAGACATTAGTGGCCAGAATAGGAGAAGGGGATTAGGAGCAGAAGTGGCTGTTGCAAGATGGCAACTGAGTAGGGCCAGGTATAGGATAAAAATCAGCACTATATGTTGGTAGACGCTGACAATATTTCATGCTATTATATGAGCTGTTTTCTGTCTTTTTCCAGGCCTTCCCAGTTCCTCATTGCACCTTTACGCATTGCTATAGGTATCCCTGGTCTTGGTTTAGAGGTGAGGAGATTGAAATGATGAGGAACTTAGTACCTTATTCAATGTCAGACAAATAGTAGTGAGGTAGGAGCCTTACTTCTTTAAACATGACTTCTTAACTTCAAAAGAAATCCACCACCCTGGGTATATCTATTGGTCTATTCCACAGAGGTCTTAAGAACTGTGCTATATAGTGTTTTTCATGTTGGTCTGAACTGACCATGAATGTGAAATTCTTACTGGTTCAAAGAGTCTTCTCTGTGATTTTTTTTATTTCTTTGAGATAGTCTTTTGATACAGTTCAGATTGATCTTGAACTTGTGATATTACTGTTCCCCCTTTCAAGTGGTTAAAGATGTACCACTATCATGCTAGTTTTATGATTTTTTTCATAAATGGTACTATTTTGAATTCAGAAAGGAAGTTGTTTTTAATTAGCAATTCTTTTCTAACACTTTGAATTATATCAATGATAAAATCAAATCATAGTACTAATTGTTCTTCTGATATCTCTTCAACTCTTCTAAACATCACCTTTTAATAAAGCTTTGTTAATTAATAGTATAAATAACTTTAATAGCATGCTATACTCATATGAACTGTATTTTCCATGTAAGTATGGCATGTATGCATTTTTATATGGATGTTTGCATATGTGTTGGTGAATGTGTAGATGTGTGTGCCTGTGTCCTATGTATGTGGAGGCCAGAGTTGGGTGCCTGCCTTAAACTTTCTCCAATTTACCAAGGCAAGGTCTCTTCTCACTAAACCTAGAACTTGTCAGTTTGGCTAGTCTATTTAGCCAGCTTGCCTTGGGGATTCCCTGTCTTACTGCTGGGATTACAGGCATGGCCATGGCCACCTGACATGCAGGATTTGGGGATTTGAACTCTGATCCTATGCTTGTGCTACAAACACTTTATTCTTGGAGCTATCCCCATGAGCCTATCAGGCTCTTTCTCCATGGTAAGGGATGATATTTATTTGTTAGTCAAAATGCTAAAAATCTATTCTAAAAGTAAAGTATTATTCAAATGAATTAATTTGAATAAAGGCATTAAGAGAAATAGTTGAGGCAATATGTGGGTTTGGGCAGATTTTGCAAAGGTACTCCTTAAGTGACAGATCTGGGGCAGATCGATTTATTGTCTAACAACCATTGGAGTAATTCCTGGAGCAGATACAGCTCATTTTCCTGAATCTTCCCTTAGGAGATGCTAAATTGCTTGTTGCAGGCAGTAGGACTTGCAAGAGCCTGGAGGGCCACAGGAACTGGTTCTGGAGTATAACATTTTTACCAGAGCATTTATTTAAGAAAGATAATGGGGTGATTCTTGCTGGATGTTGGGCTTGGTTCCAGTTACATAAATTCCTCTGGACTGGACCACATAGTCACAGGAGCTGTGAAGTTCACAGCTAAACCTAAATCCACTTATTTCCATGTTTTAATCACAATAGTTCTAGTTACTGAATATTTAATATTTTGCCAGGAACCTGCAGTAAACAGTCCTGTGGTGATTTCTTCTAGTCATAGACCTAATGATTCTCCATCAAAGAAGAGAATTTTAGACACACACACACACCCTCTCTCTCTCTCTCTATGTATATGCATATGCATGTATAAGTGTATGTGTGTGCATTTCCTGACAAGTTTGGCTTCTACTTCAGAACTATTTCTCATTCACTCTAATAGCTTGCTGTGGAAGAAACCTGCTGTCATGTTGTGTAGCAGTGTGTGGCAAAATCTAGAGGTCTAGAAAACTGTAATAGCTGTGAGGGTCAACTTGGAAGTTAGGCTTTTTTCCTACCTGTAAACCTAAGAAGTTCATTTGGCCTCAGAGCCCTCGAGAGGTAGCCTATAGTTTTACTGAGTCCTTCACCTAAAAGCCCTAGCTCAGAAATCCCTGGATTTTTAACTTCCAGAACCTTGGGATCATAAAGGTCTGCTTCAGCTGCTAAACTTTGGGGATAACTTGTCATGAAGCACTAGCTAACAAATATAAGGACTAAGTAAGTACTTTCTCTCTGTGATCTTATCTAATATTTCTTGCAGCATGCAAAATAAGTATTTTTAATCCAAGTTTTACAGCAAAAGATGAAAGATATGGAGTATACGACTTGGAGCATTTGAAGCTCCAAAGGTATTGTCAATAATAATAGTAATAATGGTTGTTATTATTAGTTCCTTTTGGA
Source organism: Apodemus sylvaticus (assembly GCF_947179515.1). Taxonomy (NCBI): domain Eukaryota; kingdom Metazoa; phylum Chordata; class Mammalia; order Rodentia; family Muridae; genus Apodemus; species Apodemus sylvaticus. Next base: position 82,079,227 of record NC_067481.1, read on the forward strand.
AAATGCATTTCTAGTTTTAGAATAGTAAGTCCTTATATACACGAGAACCTAGAAATCTTGGCAGGCCCCATAAAAGTTGCTTATTGCTTTAAGATATATACAAAAGAGATAGTAAATCTAAATATGTTTATACTTAGGTAAATTAAAACCTGTGGAGAAAATGTTCTCTGAATAGATAATTACATTAAACTAAGGCTTAAATAAATCTGAGATTTAGATTGTGTTTTCTCATTTTCTGGCTTACTATTATTTATATATCTACTATTTACTCCCAGGGAAAAGGCTAAGGCAGACTACTCTTACCAGATTAGTGGCTCCTGGGATGTAGAGGGGTGTGAAGATTCAAGTGTAATCTTAGAGTGGTGGTTCTCCACCTTTGGGTTGTACCCTTTGGGATTGGAACAACCCAATTGTGGGAGTTGCCTAAGACCATTGGAAAACACAGATACTTATATTACGATTCATAACAGTAGCAAAATTAGTTATGAAGTAGCAACAAATATAATTTTATGCTTGGGGGTCACCACAACGTGAGGAAGAAACTCCTTTAAAGGTTGAAGCTTTAGAGAGGTTGAGAACCACTGTCTTAGAGAGTCCTGGACAGCTTTGAAGGAGTTGACAGTGATGGGGCTGAAAATTCAGTGACTAAGTCCACAATGAATTGGGGTGTGGCCAACTGTTCTTTAGAAATTTGACTTGTTAATCAACAAACATTTTCAGTTTCCTATAGGAATGCATTTCATTAAACAGAAGCCAGCCCACTGCACCACCTTAGTCTGGTTGTCCTACAGATTTGCAGATATTCGATCCTCAAAGTTATCCACAGGAAAAGGATGCTTATAGACAAAATTTACATCTTAAGGGACACAGGCATGCTTTGTATTATGTGTATGTACATGATCATGCATGTGCGAGTCACATGGGTGAATGTGGCGACTACAGATTGATGTAGTGTGCCTTCAATCACTTTCTACCATATTTTCAAGTCTGGGTCTTACTGAACCATGAGCTCACTAAATTCAGCTTACCTGGCTGATCAGCGAGTCCCAGTGAATTTCTTCTTCCCCAGTGCTGCGATTAGAGGCATGCGCTGCCATGCTTACCTCATTTTTGTGGGCTGGGGGACTGAATCCAGGTTCTCATGCTTTTGAGGCACATACTTTACTAACTGGAACAGATCCCCAGCCTACACACACACACACACACACACACACACACACACACACACACACAACACAAAAACATACAAACACACATTCAAATAAATTCAAATAAATGTATCATTCTTTATGGTAAAACTCAAATATAAATCTTCCCAAACTTCTCTTCTGGGGTCTACCTCAGCTAGTAAGAAGCCAGCATTCTGTCTCCCACTCGGGTTGCTTCCATTCACCTGCCTTTCCATTCATCCTGTCCTGTGGTATATATGAGGTTCCCAGGTTCCCTCTTCCTATGGCCTCATGGGTACAGTACTCTTCCTGTTCAGCTCCTCCGAATCTCATTCCTGCTGCACTGGCAGGGGATCCATCTCAGCACTCACTTTTCTCATTCCTTACTTCACTTACTTCTGTATCTGCCTCCCAAATACAAACTCTGTGATAGCTCGGAGGACATTTTGTTAGGTCTCATCCGGTGCTTTCCTGGTTTTCATACTTTGCACAAACTACTCTGGTGGGGAATTTCTGGCTTTGTTCCTGACACCTTCTCTCCCATCCCATCACGACATACCCCTATGATGCATTATTCCTTTTAGGATGCTGCTCCAAGACATAGGAATTGATGTTCAAAATTTTAGCTCTGGATAATTTCAGATTAAGAGGGACTTTTCAATAGGGGAGTTAATCTCAACCAGCAAGATACTGGTGATTGAGTAAATGGGTGTGATATATGTGTCTTTCACTAGCCTGGCAAGAGAGCAGAACTCTAGATTTGGTGTCTAGATTAGCAGACTAGTGGGGAAAGCTGTTGGGCAGGGGACTGAGCCTTTGTGGTTTTCACTGTCCTTACCTGTAAAGTAGGGAGGCCTAAACTTTCTGATAAGTAGCATCATTAAAACGACCAGTTTACTAAGTATGTGGATGGATTATTGGATACTGGGCTGAAAGTCTTTCAGATCTTCTGAGATCCAAGATCTAGAGAGTTGGCTGAGGGCTGCTATGCGTCTCAGCATTCAATCCTTCTTTGGCCTCACCTGACTCTCAGTGTTAATCGAGTACACGGTGTCGGTCTGATCTAGCAGTTTGCAGGAATATGCGATATTGATTGCTGTCTCCTGTTTATCTCCTGTCAAAACCCAGAGCTGGATTCCAGCCTCCCGCAGAGCAGCGATGGTATCAGGAACTCCTTCTTGGAGTCGATCTTCAATCCCAGTGGCTCCTGGAAACAACAAAGACGTGGGAGCACAGTTAGGATAAATGGTGCCTGCTCCCCCACAGCATTACACAGCCGTTAATCAAATATGCTCTCTATATTAGTCTGTGCACACTAGATACAACCAGCAACTAGATAAAGATGATTGGTATGCTGGCTAATTTTATGTCAACTTGACATAGGCTAGAGTCATTTTGGAGAAGGTGACCCCAATTGAGAAGATGACTCTGTAAGATTGGGCTGTAGGCATGCCTATAGGGCATTTTGTTAATTAGTGATTGATGTGGGTGGGCCCAGCCCAGTATAGCTTCTCGTGTGTGTGTGTGTGTGTGTGTGTGTGTGTGTGTGTGGCCACCTTTGGGCTCGAAGTCCTGTGTTTTATAAGAAAACAGGTTGAGCTAGCCACGAGGAACAAGCCAGTAAGGTAGACTCCTCCTTGGTTCCTGTTTCAGCCCCTGCTTCCAGGTTCCTGCCCTATTTGAGTTCCTGACTTGACTTCCTTCAATGGCGAACAGTCAAGTGGAAGCATAGAGCCAAATAAACCCATTCTTCCTCAACTCTCTTTTGGTCATGGTGTTCCATCACATCACTAGTAACCCTCGTTAGTTGCGCCCTGCCCAGAACTCAAGACACTGAATGAAGGTTTGTAATTGAGCTACATGGCAAGATCAGAGTGCTTTGTGAGTGGACACAGAGCTTCATCTAGAAAGTTGAGGGAAAGCTTTGTTGATAAAAGACCGTTTCTGTTCAGACCAGGAAGATCAATGGCAGAAAAAAAGGAACATTCCAGGGAGAGGGGCCGACATGTGCGAAGGCCTAGAATTCAGATTAGGAGATGACTAGAAAGGAGTCAGAAAGAGTGTGAGAGAGAAGGAGAAGGGCTTTGGTGTCGTATTAGGGCCTAGAGGGATATGCAATTTATTTGGCAGCAAAGGAAGCTGTAAAAGGGCACTAAGTTGGGGAGGGTCAGGAACAGCTGTATAGTCAGATCATTCTAGAGAGTGGATTGAAAACTGGAGAGTCAGGATGAGAGATTCTCAGGGACTGAGACCTGGTGGTGGCCTGTAGTGACACAAGGCAGTGAGTACTGAGGAGATGAGACAGAAACTTGCTCTGGTTCAGTTCACAGCAGAATTAATGAGGACACCCATTATATTTCACTACTTTTCACATACAATTAGACATGCAGGTCTCATCATCTGTGGATGCTCTCAACCTCGATGAATACATACCCATATATTGAATCGTTGCTAAGTGCTTAATCAAAACTCAATCTGCATTTGAAATGAGATTCATTCCAGGCCATGCACTGATGGCTAACCATTTCATTTAGGGTAGAAGCGAAGGTTTTATTTCTTTGGACAATCCAGGGTAGTGAAACATTGGCAAAGCAGTTACATTGGCTGCCTATTGAGAAAACAACTCGTATTTTGAGACTTGGTGTAAAGGCCACGGAGCATTTTTGGTGGTCACAGGGTTCTGCCTTCAAGTCATATTTCCCAGCCACCATGAGGTAAAGGGACTCATCTCTCTTCAAATGTGCCTGTTTTGTATTTTAGGTACAAGTACATAGGTAAACAACTCTGTGGGCAGTGATGACTTAAATATCATTTCTCTGGGAGGTTTAGCCTGTAAGGTGAGCTCAGGAAATCGATTTACAGTACAGGGAGGCTGTGGAGGGAAGAGGAAAAACACATTTATTTGTGTGAAAGAGAAAATGAAACAGGAAGACTGTGAACGCCTCTCCTAGACAGAGAAGCTGACAGGCTTTGACAAGTGAGTCCTTCAGCAGAGCCAGCTGATGAATATCTTCTGCAGCTGAGACTTGGTGCTACCCTAAAGCCAAAGATATGTCCAGGAGGCAAGAGTGGCAGGAACCTCAGATAGGGTGACTGCCTGTGGCCTTGTATGGTGGGGAGACTACTCTGGACTAGCTGCCTTCTGGTTCTTGTAAAAACGATTCTTGTTCCCAACTTTAGAAGTGTCAGGGCTTAAGAGACAGCAAACATAGGCTCCTACAGCCAATGCACAAGGCAAGAGGCAGAAGGTGCTAAAGAGTAAAAATTTTTTTTTGAAGGCTGTCCAACTAATCTGCTGCTAGCGTTTAGATGTCAAGGCCTCACTATCTTGTAGCAATGAAAGATGGCTTTTGATTTAGTGGCTGGTGCACAGCCCTAATTCTTTCTTGTGTGTCTCTTTAGATCCCCTAAACCTAAACTCCTTCTGGCTGCTTCTCCTCTATCCTAGTGGCCCCAGAGTGATTAAAGACAAGGGCATCTCTCCCAAGACAGGAGGAGATTCATTTTCCTAAGCAGGCAAAAGCTAAAAGCTTTTCACTTTTTAGCTCTGCAATGCTTTTTCTTCCTAAAGACATCCAGCCTGTCTCCTAACCCGTCTCAGTACTTCTCCTCCTGCCCCTGGATCATTAGCATACCCTTTATATAGTGGTTACCCTGGCGATTTTACTAAAGAACTCCATGAATGTTTAGCATATGATTTACCTGGCCTTTCATTAACTGGGATCCTCTGGCCTCTCTCACCTCCTCTCAGTTCTCCTCTATATTCTGTAGTTCAACTAAAGCACATCTGTGGCATTTCTATTTTTTCTCAGACCTCACTACCTGCCTTTATTCCTGCCTTTATACCTGATCCTATATTCTGTGATGAACACTCCCCTCCTTTTCTGAATAACTTATCTTTTGCTTTTCAGTTAGTGGCCTTTCCAACCTCTCTTGGCCCCACTGTGAGTTGGTACCTCCTATTTTGCATTTATATCCCATCTGTACATCTTCTGGCCCAGCTCTTGTCATGTCCTGAGTAATGATATGACTTGCTTAATCATCCAGGCTAGATTCTGAATGTGGGAACGTGGAAGCTGTGATTCCAATTTCTCATACCAGCTTCAGAGCCTAGCAGGCTACTTCAAGCACGAAGCTGTACAACAAATATTTGATTGGGAAGAGGAGTTTGCTATTGGGGAAGAAGGCAAACTTATGGGCTTCTTTTTCCAGCAGGGAGTTCAGGAATGCTCTCAGGACAAGCCCAGGAAACAGGGCTGGTTGCTAGCATGGCCCAATTATGCCAAATATCGAAAAACCCAGGGAAGGCTCCTAATTGAGATAAAATTGTAGCAGCATCAGAATCCTGGCCAAGAGTTCCTTTCCTAACTTGTAGCATTCCTCTCTCTTTGTTTTTAATGTAGTGATGTCTTATTTTAAGCTACCAAGCAAAGTGAGGTGATTCTCCAGGTGCTGGGCTGTCTCCATCAGAAGTTCCTCTCGGTTGTCAAGGGATGCCTCAGCCTCACGACGGAAACTGGCCCACCTCTGGAAGTCCTCCTCATCTACAACCTAGGAGACAGGAAAGTATTATCAGTACCTTGAATGGATCAACAAATGGGATTCTACCTTGTTCCTGATATGCAGGCTTCCTGTGCGGACTTCACAGAATTGGGCATGGAATTCTCCATAGTGATATTTTGAATGCACAAATTGACAAAAGATTAAACCTTATATTCCATGATCACCAAATATCTGCAGAGTTCCTGCTGTGCTCAGGTCTCAGGATGCTACAGATTATATGCTGATGGAGGGTGAGATGATTTGAGATGGAGGGTAAGTGACTTAAATGACCTCAAGGAGTACTATGTAAATAGTGGAAAAACAAAAACAAAAACCAGTACTATAGAGTCTGTTGTTGATGTTGTAACTGGAGAAGGGGCCTGTTTTCTGCTGAATGGTGAGGTCTTACTGACAGCTGACATGTAAGGTAAGACTCAAGGAGTCCACACTGCAGTGGATAGCCTTATTCCCAGAATATAGACAATATGAAGTTGATAGGTTATTATATAACAAAAGAAGAACATAGTATTGTGGGAGTAGGAAGGAAGGCCAGTTCCAGGAGAAGTTAAGATGATGAGTTGGAGGGGTGAATATGGTCAAAATATATTGCTTGAAATTCTGAAGGAGTTAATAAAAATATTTAAAAAGGACCCAATCCTAGGAATCATTAGGAAAAGAAAGTTAAGTACTATGAAACAGCAATGAACTTGACCCCATTTCTTATCCAGTAATGCATCAAGAAAGCCGCAGCCATGTTTTCCATGTCTTGTAGACCAATCCATCAAGCAGAGTGTCAAATACTTTATACTTTGGAGTCCCAGAGCACCTTTGGCTCACCATGTTATATGTATGCATTCTCTTTTTATAAATGAATGGTTCTTTCATACAAGCACAAAATATTAATTGAGTCTTTCTCTGTGGCACTATAGGGAAAATCAAGAGGACTCACAGTGATCTACCTATCTCTGCCTCCTAAGTGCTAGGATTAAAGGCATACACCACAATCCGGGACATGAGTAGGTCTTTTGCATCTGAGAAATATACAGTGTATAACAGGAGACACACTAGACACCAACTTATGGAAAACAGACCATGGTAAAGGTGTAGTTATACTGTAACAAGCTATCCTAAAGACACATCGAAAAATGGAGAGATTGGGACTTGTACCCAGATGGGCCTGGTTTTAAAGTGAGCATATTTAATCTCTATGAATCAGATGAGCAGCCCTGGGAGTCTGTAGAAGAGAAACTGATTATGGTCACCTAAAAATGTGTGAGTGTTACGGCATTCCTACAAGATATTACATATCTCATCAGATGCCCTTGCTCTGTCCACTTTTCCTACCTCTTTTGTAGGGGCTGCAAAGTCAAGTATCTGAGAGCAAGAGGTGAGGGATCTGGATGGCCACATCAGAGCCAAGGGTAAAACAATAGCTAATGGTGGGGATTATAGGCAGGATCAGAACACAGCTGCATAATCCTCATCACAGGGATCAGCTGTTACACAGTTATGCAAATTGGCACCATCAATGAAGACTCAGATTCTCAATAGAAACCAGAAAGCTAGATTTTTTTTCATGTGAACATGCACACACACCCTCTCCAAATTTTAATTTAGACAAATAATTCAAAAATTACTTTGAATTATTTAATACTACTTTGAAGGTAAAATTATATTTATGAATGGGTGGATAGGATCAAGATACCTTGAGTATATGCATAAAAATTTCAAAGAATAAATATAAATAAATAAATAAATAAATAATTTTATGAGTTGCAGGCCACCTATTACACATGTAATAAAGATAGAGAGTGGATAAAGGAACAGGTATCTAGTTTTTATGTTCAGATTTCTGCCTCAGCAAAATTGTCACAATCATAGATAATTAGAACAGTTAAATCTCTCCAGGTGTGATGCAGAGCCATAATCCCAGTGACTTAGGAAGTCGAGGCAGGTGATCATGACAAATTCAAGGCTTGCCTGGACAACTCAGTGAGATTCTGCTTCAAAAAGCTACTAAGGATATAAATAACACAACCAAGCAAAGGTTGGAAATAGAGCCTAGGGAGGAGTCGTTATTTAATATATGTGCATGGTCCTAGAGTCAATAGTCAAGAAGATTAACTTTGGCACTATTAATAAAACAAACAAGTAATCTTTTGGAAGAAAGAAAGGAAGGGAGGAAGGAAGGAAGGAAGGAAGGAAGGAGAAAGAAAGAAAGAAAGAAAGAAAGAAAGAAAGAAAGAAAGAAAGAAAGAAAGAAAGAAAGAAAGAAAGAAAGAAAGAAAGAACAGTTGGGGAGGTAGAGCAGTCAATAACATGCTTGCCATGTAAGCTTGAAGACTTCTGTGTAAGCTCAGTTCTGCAGAGGTTCTAGAGACTAGAGGATTCCTGGGGCTTGCTAGCCGCTCAGTGCAGCTCCAGGTTTAGTGAGAGACCATGTCTCAAAAATAAGGTGGGAGTGAATGAGGTAAACACATTCTCTCTCTCTCTCTCTCTCTCTCTCTCTCTCTCTCTCTCTCTCTCTCTCTCAAAGTGGGTGAGGGCCACTCAGCTACTGCTAACATCTGGAGCATGCCAGCAGGCCTCAGTTCTCACCTTCTTAGCGATGCACAGGGTTCGAAGGCCATCTCTTGCATACAAGTCCAGGTGTTTTTGGGTCTGGGCTCGGATTCTCTTCAGCTTCTTTTCCACATCAATATCACTCACTGCCAAATAGTTGTTTCTCATGAAGCCATGGACGAACACGCAGGGAGCTTCACCCTTAGCTCCCTGGAGTCTTCCCAGTTAACTACCACAGCCATAAAAGACGAGCACCCTTCCTAGCCCCCCCTAGGAACATGGAAGAGGTCTTTTGATGACAGACTGCCTTGGAAAATGATAACTCCACGACTCCTCACACTGTCTGCTTCTTAGAGCTTTTCTTCAGAAGCCTAGCTGGAATAAGTGCTACTTAAAGAAGGGAGGTAATCTAAGAAATTGTTCGACTAAATCTGCTTACAAGACAACTGCCTAGAAAGTTAATACAATGCCATTGTTAGGTGGAGGGTTGGGGGCTAGGAATTTCAGTCTTCTTCGTACCAAAGATATATTTTCAGTAGCCAGCCTTGCTTGGAGAGCCACCCAACTTTGCAAACTCTTCTCTGAAACTTATACAACCCATCATCCACCCTGTCATCTACTTTTGTTCTTGTCAAGCTCAGTTTCAAGACAGCTGCAAACCTGGATCTCATTAGCGGACTTCTTCAGTGCATTGGGTTTGCTGACTTAGGCTTTCTTTCCTTACGAAGGATGGTGTTAGGAAAAAAAAAATAGCTTTTGCATTTCCTGTAACTTTAGTGTGAAAAATACCTCACTGCCTTGTTCAAAAATCTCTGTGTTAAAGTTCCACATAGCTTATTTCTTTCCAAAATCATTTATTTTTCTCTATTAGACAGTAAGAATAGTTTAGGGCTAGGCTGGTTGGGAGGGTACAGGACCTGATACTCTCTTTTCTTCATCTAAGCTGTGATAGGCATCGGTCATCAATTATGGTGCTCTGTAAATCTGAGCAATGAAGCCTTTAGGATCCCTCACCAGCGCTGGACAGAGGTTTTAGAGAGATCATAAGGAGTGAAGAGAATTTGAACACCACACCCATTCCTTCATACAATGCCAAGCTAAAAATATAGTTTCTAATAGTGTTCTCACTAAGTACAAGGAAGTCCAATAAGTATATCTCTATACAATATAAACATCTTTTCAAATATTATTCCCTCATTGATCAAAAGACCTAAGTACAGTCTTCATATAAGCAGTGCCTAATTGAATACTACAGTATCTTATCTTCAAAACCATCCCTTTGGATGCTTGCCCTTGTGAGCCCTTGGGATTTCCCCTACCAGGTTGCCAGGAACCTCATAGCCAAACTTACTGATCAAACATAAATACACTAAACTTGATCTTATTTCTCTTCTCCCTTTCAAAACATTGTCTCTTTCTTAAGGCAGTAACACTGCAATTGTGGTTTTTATTGGCAGCATCTCCAACCCATTTCTGCGATCAGGTGAAGGAGGAATAAACAAACATCTCCAGGGCAATGTGGCTCTGTTGCCCAGAGCGCCATGGCTTTCTCAGCTCAGAAGCACTTGTCTGCCAGAGTCTGGGGATGAAGAGAACTAATGAGCTCCCTTCTCATTCTAAACACTAATCAGTCCCCATGAACCTCTTGGCTGTGATCCATAGCTGATAAGGCTGGAGGCTCTGGGCTGCCTGGGCAATTCTGAAGCTTGGCTGGGATCCACCATCCTGGGAGAATCATAACCCTATCACTGTCTTCTCCTCGTTAGCATTCAGGATGCGGCTGCATACCAATTCATGCTTCTCCAAAATTGGACACCGATACGTAGAGACTTGGGAACTTGATTCTGGCCCCTGTGCAAGTTTATGAAAATCCATCTTGGTAGGGGTGGGCACTGGGGAAATGACAATAACGAGGGACACTTGAGGGACCACAGTGTGCTCTAGGATGTGACTAATGGATGTTTTTGTAGAAAGAAACCTGGATATGGATATGGCTAATGAATATTTTAATGAGTGTAGAAACCTGGAAACTGGGAAATATGAAGGTAAAATGGCTTCTCTTATAAAAGACTCTACAGAGTCTCAAAGGTATTAATGAACACCCCAGTTTTCTAAGTCAAGGTGATGGAAAATTCAGTGTCTTCAAAGGACCTTGTCTTGAGAGTATCTTATGGGCTTGGGTCCCATTGATGCTAGAGTAAGTGACTTTGTTTTCATATTTTTAAATTAGATATTTGCTTTATTTATATTTCAAATGGCATCCCCTTGCCTCGTTATCCCCCCAAACCCCTCCCTCCTCGCTGCCAAATTTCCTGACTTGCATTTCCCTATTCTAGGGTAAGTGACTTTAACCTTGTGTTCCTTGTCACCATTCCACATTGCCATTAGGACTATAGCACTTGTGTTTCTGGCCCAATATGTGAACTCACCACAGGATGGATCTTCCAGCAGGTCCATGATAACCGAGTCAGCACCCTTGGTGTAGACGATGATCTCACCTGTCAGTGGGTGCCTCACCACTACTGACATTCTCTTCCGGACAGAGTCAAAGCCCAGCGTGAAAAGGAGGTCAAAGGTGAGGCAGATGCCCTGGGGCAGACGCACAGTCACCTGCTCAGGTGTCCTAGACACTAGTGTAAAACTGTAGGCACGGGCCGCATGCACTAGAGCTGCCTCATCAGGGCTTTCAGCTTCGTAGCACAGTTCTGGTCCATCTAGGCTGAGAGCTGGGCCCTCCTGCCCCTCCTCCAGAGAAGTGCCTGACTCAGACCCCAGGATGTCACCTTGCTCCCACGTGCTGCTCCGGTAGCCACCATCAGTAGAACAGTCTCCACTACACACAGATGTGTCATCTTTCTCATCGGAGTCTGTGGCAGGCATGTTGGGTCCCAGACTCTCTCCTAGATCTGTGTCAGAGGGGGCTGTGGATGAGAATGATTGGCTGAGACTCAGAAGCTTCAGCCTTTGGAAGAGCTGTTGAATCTTCTCCAAGGATGTCCCCAGAGCCTTGCTGGCTGGTGGAGTGGTAACCTGTGGTTGAGTGAAGACAGTGCAACATTACTCTAAGCATGTGAGCTGTCTTATACAAAATATGAAAGTCATTCTGCCTCCAGAGCACTATTTGTGATTTCTGTGGTCATAGACAGATCCATGTGTTCTGTGGCTCTCAGCCTACCCACCCACACAAAGAAGGTGTTGGCTCAGATGTTTCCATCTGTGCCTAACTTTCTAGGTGTGGATAGTGATCATATTCGTATAGTTTCTGAACATCCCACTCTGGTCATGGTGGAAAGAAACAAAGGGGTGAAAATGAGACACTCTACAGCACCCATTTCTCAGTTCATCGTATGGTACTGCTTTCTCTCTATGTGAAGCATCACATTCAATTTTCCCTGAAATCTGATGGGCTACTGTCAGGATGGGTGTGGAAACCAGGCACCCAGATGTTGAATAGATTTGCCATGATACCTCAGTGTTTTGGGAATAGAGTTGGGACTCAGTTCTGAGTCTGGGTCCAGCAATTAGCTTAGAGCTATGAGCCAGTGCCAGCCTTCTCATTAACTTGGAAACTGAAGTTGGATGCCAGCTTTCCCAAAATAGTACTTCTCAAAAAATAGTTGCTTGTTCAGATAATGCTTTCTGCATCCTATATATCACTGAAAATGTTTGATCATGAGGTGATTTTTCTGGGTGGTCTGAAAATCTTGGCATAATGAGAGGAAATTATAGTCAAGTGAATCCTATTTTCTTGGTTTTATAGCCACAAGTTGTACCAAATCATTTTTTTAAAACTTTTTATTGGTTCTTTGTGAATTCTATTTCCTGCACCCTAATCCCACTCAATTTTCCCCTTCCCTCATTTCCATCCTCTACCCTTACAACCTCCCCTACAACAGAGGAAAGAAAAAATCTCACTTTGGAAGCTATAGTATGTCACAGTGTGTCTCACAATATGCCATTTTGTTTGCACTTCTTTGCTTGCAAATGTTCATTGCAATGACTTGTTCATTTGGAATGAGGCCTCTGGTTTCTGCTACTCTATCAATACTGTTACCTTACTGAGACTCCTCTCAGATATCCTGTTGTTGACCTGTGTCATGGAGATCCTGTAGTTTTGGATCTGTGGGACCAGCCCCTCATGCATTCCATCAGTTCATTGATGGAGGAGATGTTGCGGTGGGACAGCCAATTCCAAGCCCTGGATCTGGGCCAGAGAGGGCATTTGGCCAGATCTACCACTCTCATGGTCCAGGGTTCAGCTCTCCTGCCTACCATAGATGGTGAGGGTTAAGGGAGGGGAGAAGGACATCTCTCCCTTATCCGTGCCACTGCTCAGAAGACAAGAGGCAGGGATGGTTCTCCCATATTCATACCCTTGAAGCTGCCTTACCCTCAACTGCCACATCCAGGGCCAGTTCTATTGAGATGCTCAGGTGAGGAACAGGTTCAACTCTACTGTTTTTAAGATGCCATTGGGGCCAACTCTCCTGCCTGACACCAGTATTAAGGGCAAAAGGGAGGGGAGAAGATGTCGCCCTCTCTGAAACTATTGAATAGCAGAGGAGAGGCAGGGCTGGCTCTCCTACACTCAAGTCCTTGGGGCTGGCTCACCTATAACCCCCACACTCAGGGCCAGTTCTACTGTGATACCCAGGTGAGGTGCAGGGCCTGTTCTCCAAGTGCCACAGCTGGTGAGGGATAGGGTTAGATCTCCCACTCTGATGATATCAGGGCCAGGTCTTCCACCTGTCATAGATGGCAAGGGGCAAGAGGGTTCATCTCTCCCTCTCCATGTTACTGCACAGCAGACAAGTGGCAGGGCCAGCTCTCCCATCCTCACACCACCAGGCCAGCTCACCTACACCCTCCCCCTCACCAGGTTCAGCTCTACTGTGCTACCCATGTGAGGAGCAAGGTCTGGTCTTTCAAGTGCTGCCACTGGTGAGGGGCAGGGACAGATCTCCTGCTCTCATGACCCCAGGGTTAGTGCTTCCAAGATGCCCAGTTGAGGAATGGAGCCAGTTCTACAGCTCTCAGATATCAACATGTACCCAGGCAGCAGACCAGGGATGTCTACCTGGCCTTTGGTGGCAACAGACCCTTGCTGCTTCAGGGCCATGGACAGAGACGTGGCACCCAAGTGGCATCACCAGCTACTCGCATCAGGCTGTTCCTCACTACCCTCAAGTCTCCAATTCTGCCTCTCTTCATTGTGCTCACATCCTTCTGTTTCTCCACCACTTACTTGCTCTTCTTAGAGTGCTTCCGGTCTGAGTGTCCAGAGTCATCTCAGGAACATTATGCCCCACTTGTGAATTTTGGTGCCAGACAGGGGTCATCTCAGGCATGGCCTGCTCCCCCATTCTCCCACAAGACCGTTCAGAGTCTGAATGATGGCCATCTCAGGCTAGCTCCCTGTTAAGGCCCCATGGCACTGGTCTGGAGGTCATCTCAGCCTAACTCCTTGCTTGCCTGACCTAGTAGCCCCATGTGAGGCTTGTCTGTCTCAGGATTACTGCCACCCAGGGCCCTCAGTCTCAGATGGGGTTCTTCTAGTCTCAGCCATGCCTCTGGTCTTGGGAACTACAGGGACCTGTGTAGCCACAGACTGGTGGTTGTCTCAGGCTTGCTTTTTTCAGGCAATGTTAGGCTCACTAATTATTCGGATGTTCATAGGTTAGATTGCCTCTCTGCCACATACTGATGCACATGTGACACGCGCAGCCATTCCTGAAATGCTTCTAGTGGCAGGCAAATCATTATTCTTATCACTGATTTGTAGGGATCTTGGCTGGGTCTGTAGATAACTGAAGGCTCATATACCCTCACAAGTTTTCATCGTTTAACTTCATATAGACAGCCATATTTCGGCATTGTTTCCAAGGAAAGCACACGACACACAAGCTAATTAGTTTTAACCCCTGTATAAAAGTAGATTCAAGCATGATTTGATATTATTGGGAACCATAACAGAGTGGTTCTACCATGTGTTGACCATGCTTTCTAAGTCACATTACTCAAGACTTCAGAACTTCAATTGTAAAATCCAAAAATATTCCATTCTGAATTCCAGGGTTGTAAGTGATATAGAGAAAGTAGGTAGCAAGGGACCTGGCCTCCAGCCACATGTTCAATCACTGTTTACTCAGTCCTTGCCCCATAGGTGATAGACCAAGGTTGAAGTTTGCACAAATAGCTGCTGTGTAACTTTTCCCATTTGATTTATAAAGAGGGAAACAGACCTAGGAAGATCCAACAGGGCTGGAACAGGGCTGATCCAACTTTCACCGCAATGGGCTGATGACGCTGCAGCTAGCACCAAAGGGTCATGCCTTTCTGATCAGGGATTTCCCCTTTCCCATCTGCCTTTGTACTTCTCCTTCCCCTCCCCACTTTCAACCACCATTAGACCTTACCCTCTTTCTGGGCTCAGTGGTTGTGGACACCATGACAGAGTTGCAGATGGTTAAGGCCAAAAAGAAGTCAGCAATGGAGGCAGTGGTGGAGTGCGAAGACTTGGCGGGTCTGGTATCTGAGGTCTCCAGCCACAGGGCAGCATCTCGCACCTTGCTCAGGAGGTTTTTGTCAGGAGTCACATCTTTTTCCTGGAAGAGAAAGAAGCCCTAGTGAGGTCTTTTCCTGAAAGGACTAGGAAGGGAGCTCCCTCCCAGCAGGCTCTGTCTGTAGAGGGTCAGGATAACACCCCCATCCCTGCAGTCTTGCACCCAGCACATTCCTCCCTTCTGCTGGACAGATCGCTGCTCATTTTTTATTTGATTCTTCATTGTCAATCGGCTCTGTGGACCCATAAGTTGCCAACATTTCTTCTCATCTACCATCTTCTCATCGCTTGTTCCTTATTCCTCTTGCTCCAGTAGAGCCTGGACCCTCCAGCCCTCAACTGAATATTTTTGCACCAACTTTATACCAGTACTGCTGTAACTCAACCCTTCTCAACCTACACATGCACATGTGCTGTGCCATGTTCCTGAGACACCACTTTCTTTCCATGCACATGTAGTGTGTATGGTATTCCTAGGACAGCACTTTCTCCCTGCAACTTCTAACTTCTAAAAAGGTCTCCAGAACATCACCATCAGCATCATCAACTCTTTCTGCTTCTACACACTCTCACAAGATCTTTTCCTCCAGGGACCCTAGACGTCCCTGTTGCAATCTGGACACACAATCTCCATTTATGCTTCTGGCCACATCAACAAAAGAATCCTTTCCTACCCATCAGAGTCTCACCTAGATCTTAATGACCACAGAAATGCCAGCTGCCCATTATATGACTATCCAACCCACGGTGGCCTCTTCTGAATCACAGAAGCAAGTTCTATACTGACACTGTCCAGAGGTACCAGGCATGTAAGGCAGAGGCAGGGAGCGGGCCAAGGCACAGCTGAGTTCATTATGGGATGGAAGTGCTGTTGAACTGGCAAGCCACACTAAATAGTGCCGCCAGCTTTGCTTAGCAAAATGCTCCAAGGTCCTTTTGCCAAGAATTCTGAGTCTTCAGGGTAAAGCAGAGATGATGAGTGACCTGTTTTCTCTTTTTCTTCTTTTTTAACTTTCTGAGCTGAAGCTGATCCACAGTTTTGCAATTTTTCACATTTTTTGTAGAACTTTCCATTTGAACTGTCACTCTGAAATTGGTGCTATCCATCTTCTCTACATTTGAATATTGTACTTCTAAAAGCAGCTCACATTTATGAAGTATTCTCTTCCTTCCAAAGCTTAGGGCATTTGTGTGACACCTATGAGATTGGCACAGGTTTGGGTGGAGATGTATGTAATCCTCTCTTAACCAAAGCCCAGAGATGTGGGCTGATTTAATCACTGGCTCTTAGTAAGACAGGGTGAAGACTAAATTACATATCAGATCTCTGTGCAACAGGCAGAGCATCTTTCTTCCTGGGGTTATGGCACAGGAGGTTGGTTCATCAGTACTCTGTCTAAAGTTCTGTAGCCAGACTAGCCAACACTACCTAAATACTAAGCCCATTTTTCTTGATAATGAGAGCTCCTATTCATGCAGTGTTTCATACGTTCCCAGTACATCCACCATCTCTACGTATACATGCAATTGTCTCGGTGCTGTTACCTCTAGTTGTAGAATAGGAAACTCATGCCTAACAAATTTTAGTGTCTCATCTAAACTCTCATGATAAACTCTCACCTCTGAGGAGGTATTTCCTCAGTTGACTCTTGGTAGTTTGACTCTAGAATATCTCTTCGCTCCTATACCAGGCAAGATCCTCCATGAGAAGGAAGTGGCCTTTGGGTCTTCTTGAGAGACAGAGCCTTGAGTGTTTGGCATCAACACAGATGCGGTGGAGTGGCTCGAATATCAAACCTTAGTTCTCAGTACTCTGGGAGACTGTGGAAATATTCCTCTTCCTGAAAAATGGATTTTTTTTTTTGGTGGGAGGATGGTGTATGAATAGGATTCTAAACCTTTGCACAGACATCCAGAAGTAGGAAGAAAGCTCAGAGGCCATCCAAGTTCAATTCTCTGCTTTCCTACAGAGAGGCAGAAAGTGAGCTGTTCATAATCATGCCTTGCCTTAAGGTCAGAACCAGGCCAGCTTTCCCTCCACCAGCCGCCACATCATGAATCGATCACACAGCCAGAATCACTTAACCGGTGCTTGTTCCTTGTTTAAGCAGTCTAGAGTCTACCAGTGTCATGAGGATGTTGGCTTGTGTCTGATGTGCCTCTAGTGCTTGGAGTTAGGGACATGAAGAATTTTGAATGATTCCTTTCTAGAGTACCGATGAGCTCTTGACTCATGCTGTTGTTACTGTTTCCTTTTATTTATTTTTGAGTGTGTGTGCACGTGTTGGGGTACCACAAGTAGAGGCCAGGGGACATGGTCTGAAAGTTAGCTCTCTCTTTCCACCACATGACTCCTAAGAATCAAACTACTTAGGCCATCATGATAGGTGGCAGACAATTTTTCCTGCTTTGCTATTTCATGGGCCCTTGACATTTCTTTACTATAACTGTTTTAAAAATACATTTTTACTTGGTTACATGGCAGCATGTTATAATAAAGGCTTCTGCAGGTGTTGAGACATATAGCAATCAACTTTTACCTAGTCACCAGACCAGCTGCTGCTCTGCAAGTCTCTTCAGGGTGCTATTTGCTCTGGCCCACTCTTTTTCTGTGTGGCCTATTAGCAATTGGGAACTTGGCCTTTAAAACAGAAGAAAAGGCAGGTTCTTCCCACATGGCTGGTAACTTTGAAGGAAAAGAAACAGGAGGCCATTTATGGAGGGCATTTGCAGGTTTTTTGAGCCAGAGCTCTGTGGTACCAGACTCTCAATTGGTTAGTTTTCTTCTATTGTTAGTCATCTGGAGCACACAGATCTTGTGTAAGCTCAGGGCCCACATGAAGGGAAGCTGTTATCATTAGGCCACCTTTGCTGATATTAGACACATACCCAAGTCTTTTGCTAAGTACTCTCATTTTATATCATCTACACCAGCTACTGTCATTTTCCATTTTGATTATGAGGCAAAGGAGGCTCATTGATATTAAGTAATTTGTCCAAGATCGCAGATCCTGTGCCAGGATCCCAAATTTCCTTATCCATTAACCTGACCTCTTAAATATTATGATGATTCCTCCCAAATTGGGGTTGAATTCAGGCTGCCTGTAATGGGCCTGGGCACTTGTACTCCTAACTTGCTCAAAGGAGGGAGCACAGCTCGAACAGCACAAGTGTGGGCCACATGACGTCCAGTGGCTGCTCTTCCTTTCTGCCTGGGATATATTCCTGCACTGACGTTTGGGAGAACAGGTCAGCTTCTATTCTGCTATTCTCTTTCAGATGTGTGTGTGTGTGTGTGTGTGTGTGTGTGTGTGTAGGCCTGAGGTCATGCTATATGCTGTGTCTTCAATTGCTTTCTATACTATTTTTTAGGACCCCTGCCCTATTAAAATTTATATCTCTACTATCTAGCTATTGCAACCACAATTGAATAGATGTTAACAAATCTATTCAATGGAGTTCCCTGATTGGCTAGGTTGGTTTGAGTAAGTTTTAATAAGCCACTCAAGTCCCACCATCACTGTTACTGACTGGGGATAGCATCTTCTCCATACAGAAGTCCACTAAGTCATTGGTAGACAGAAGTAGGCTGCCTGGCCCTTGGCCTACAAGGAGGCATGGCTCCTCTTGTGATTCCATCTTCCTTACTTCTCCAACTTGTACCCTCCGTCCAGCCATACATGAGCATCTCCACACACTCCCCCTTGCTCTCCTGTCACAAACTGCATTCTTGCACCCACTCCTCATTAGATGTCTGCCACTGGTTAATTTCTCCTGGTTACCCTCCACTCTTGTCTTGAAGTCCATTCAGGTGCTAGCTTCACCAGGAAGCTCCCCAGAGGCCAAGAGGAGGCTGGAGCTCCCCTCCGCTGATCTCTTATTATTTTTTTTCCCTTTGGTTTTTCGAGACATGGGTTCTCTGTGTAGCCCTGACTGTCCTGGAACTCACTCTGTAGACCAGGCTGGCCTCGAACTCAGAAATCTGCCTGCCTCTGCCTCCCAAGTGCTGGGATTAAAGGCGTGCACCACCACCGCCCGGCTTGTTGATCTCTTATAATACATCTGCACCTATGGTCCTAATAGTAGTTACCGATGTCTCACTTGCTCCTCCATTAGTTTGCAAATTCCTGAATCGAGGGACCCCTGCCCTATTAAAATTTATATCTCTACTATCTAGCTATTGCAACCACAATTGAATAGATGTTAACAATTGCTGATGGATCAACTGACCAAATAAATGAAAGGATATTCTAAAAAAAAATGCTGACAGTAACCATAGATACTGCTGACATAGCATGGAGGGAGCAGGCCCTTCTCTTTGTTGTTTGGGGCCATATACAACATCTTGGGAAACGCCAATCGACTAAAAACTGCACAAACACTCCAACTTAGCTATTGTGCTCTAAAAATTGATATTGTATAAAGCCTGTCACACATGTCTAAACCCACAAATGGCTCACTATCCAATTAAGTTCCAACAGCCACTGAGAAGGAAATTTAGGCTGATCTTTACCGAATTCAGTGTGCTTGAACACAAGAAGCATTCTCTAGGACTTGTGTGTGTGTGTGTGTGTGTGTGTGTGTTTAAAGATTTATTTATTTATATGAGTACATTGTAGTTGTTTCCAGGCACACCAGAAGAAGGCATCATATACCTTTACAGATGGTTGTGAGCCACCATGTGGTTGCTGGGAATTGAACTCAGGACCTTTGGAAAAACAGTCAGTGCTCTTAACCGCTGAGTCATCTCTACAGCCCCATGATTTTTTTTTTTTTTAAAGCAAAGTTGGGGCTAGGGAAGTGGTTTGGTGGTTAAAGTGCTTGCTCTGAAGAGTAAAGGCTGGAATACAGACCCCTAGCACTCATGAATGCTGGGTGGTCTTGACAGACCACCTGTAATTCCAGCCTTGGCAGACCGACAGGAAATCCCATAGCAAATTGCTTACTAGAGTAGTCCTATCAGCAAGCTCAGTGTTTGATTGACAGACCTTACCACACTGAGTAAGGTAATAGAGTGGTTAAAGATGATGTGCTGATCTTTGGTCTCTGCATGTGTATGTGCATATTCATGAACATACAGACATGCATGCACACCCATGTGGACACACATGTGTGCCTAGACATTTTAGCTTGTATATGCACATACACAGATACACACACATACACACACACACACACATACACACACACACACATACACATATACACGAAAACAGAGAAAAGGCAAAGTGCAAAGGTTCTTTGATCAAAGTATCATCATCTACTGATATGTGTGTGCAAGTGTGTGTGCCTGCATGTGTGTGTGTGTGCCCATGTGTATGTGTGTGTGTGTGCCCTCATGTGTGTGCGTGTGTGTGTGTGTGTGTGTGTGTGTGTGTGTGCCCATGTGTATGTGTGTGTGTGTGTGCCCTCATGTGTGTGTGCATGCAGGTGTGTGTGCGCGCGCGCGTGCGTGTGTGTGTGTGTGTGTGTGTGTGTGTGTGTGTGTCTATTCTCCACTGAGGACTCTGTATAGGAAGGCTCCTCGAGAAAGGCTGTATAGGCTACTGTGAGGATGATTTCCTCAGGTGGAGTGGGATGGAAGACAGCACCAAGTGGCCTTTGATCCTTTTCTGTTCCTAGCTGTATGTTGGTAGTAATAGCATGGAAATAGAGCTTTCTGGTTGCTGGGGGAACTGAAGGTTGAATTTTTTTCAAGATAGTGACATTTTTGTTCTGAGGTTGTGGTCTTGGTGATATTTAGTTTGGATGAAAAACCAGGAAAGCACAAACATTCACCCAGATAACATACAGCTTGTTAAAGCAAGCTAGGTAAGTATAAGGCAAATTCACTGTGGCTACCCAAGAAGGTATTTTCTGATAGTTTTTGCCCTTCCATTTGAGTCCATGGAGACTAACGACAGTCCTGCCCTGTGTGGTCACATTACTTGCAGAAAGATATGTGTGTCTGCCTGATTTAATCAGGACTCTTATCTAACCTCGCAGAGACAGAGGCATATGCTGGCTGCCCTGCCAATCTGCAGGAGTCTGAGAGTGTTTCACAGAGGAATTTTTAAGAAAGAAGCTGCTGCTAGGCACCTCTTTCAATTGTGTCTACTGCATTCTCCCTAGAGGTGGCAGGGTAGGGGACATGCCCATAGAGGGGAGTGGTGGAGGAGACTGGAGGTGCCCAAGTTGCTCTACCCCATGATTGGGATGATGTTCTTTAATTTGATGATTTTTGTGAAATATTGTGCAAGTAGCTCTTGGAATCAAGGATGCTGCTTGATTCTTGGCTGCTTGCAGGGCAGGGCAAAAGGCATTTTATTTTCCATCTGCCAGTGCTATTAAACATTGGCTGGGGATGTGCCAATTTCATAAGTATATTAAACCTACCTTAAAACCACAGGTTTATGGCAGGTAATTAGGAGGTAACCACTGTTGCTTCCTTGTGTTTAGTAGCTAACGAACAAAGCAGACCCAGCTTTGGTTGTTGCTGCTGCTATTGATTCTTGCTTTATTTTGGGTTTCGATTCAAGGGATAGGGAAACCAATAGCTAGTCTCTTGAGAAGCTTGTAGACTGCTGCCAACTCCTGGTACCTTGGGAGTTTCTGAGGAACGCTCTGACTCAGTTCCAAAGAGAAGGTGGAGATGGGGCGGTTCTGAGAGGTGCTTATGCCAGGCCGGATGCTGAATGGGCAGGTGGAGGAAAGCACTAAGATAGGTGGGAAGGGTGCTACAAAGGAGGCAGACCCCTGAAGAACTACCTGGGGCTGACATGCAAGTCTGCAGTGTCCTCATCTATGTTTGTATTGTGACCACAGAGGCCAGAGGACATTAGACCTCCTGGAACAGGAATTATAGAGGATTGCAAGTCATCATATGAATACTGGGAACTGAACGGAGGTCCTCTACATGGGCAGTGGGTACTCTTAAGCATGGGGCCACCAATCCAATGAGCATCTTTAGAGACAATACAAGTCTCCCCTTTCAGCCAAGGCTTCAAGTGCTTTTATGAGCCAAGTGTGCATGGTTTTAGTCGGGATGTCATTGGTCTATCTAGAGAGAATCTCAGTTTTCACTGCCCCTAGAATCACTAGAAATGGGAATTATAATGTTCGTATCCATAGACAACATGTATCAGAATCTCAGGGCAGTGAGGTCAATATTCCATAACAACATATTTTTTATACATCATATCAAATAAGAACTTTTCTTTAGAAAGGCCACTTCAAATGCATACTACTGATTGTCTGTCTTCTTAGAAATTTGATGAACCAGAGTTGCCCATAATTTAATGAAGGAGGTGGCTAGGATTCCAGTTCACTCTATTTGCTGAGTGAACTGCTAAGTAAGCTTATTCATAGGAGAGCTGAGACGGAGACCTGAGGAGGTTGGGGAGCCAGATGGGCTTGATTTGTAACTGGACAGGATTTTGAGGTCAGCACAAACATCTTATTTGTTTTAGGGAACATTCTGGAAAGAATTTTATGAATGTTTTCAGGTGATCAAAAAAGAGATTAAAAAGAGATTAATCATATTACGTATTAATAAGGTACCAGCATAGCTATAAACCTACTTTTTCAGACTTAAAGTCCAGCCCTCTCCTGAACAATGACCCAAAGATGATGTTTTACTAATACCAGGTTCTTGGCTATACATAGAACAAACACATCACTGTCTATCTATCCATGCCATAGGCAGTGAGTCTTTATTCATTATCCACTTTCCTATTGCTCTGGAATGAATGTAGAACTTGCTTTTGAAACTGCCAGCCAGTGCAGAACACTGACTATAGTCTATGTTCTAGAGACAGTTTGGGGTTAGACCATCTCATTCACTGCCATCAACTAAAGAAAGGCCCTCTGTCAAATTTATATTGACTAGTAGAGATTGTTTTTTAACCACTGCTGCCAGAATGCTTCAAAATCTCTCTAATGTTTTTGGGGTTGGAGGTATTCAATATTAGACACATAAGATGACTGCTATACGTAGAACTATGAAGTGCCAAAGACATATAGTCTAGGTCCAATGAAACTTCATTTAAGTAACTGAAAAAATATCATATAAAAATCTAGAAGAGCACTTCATTCAGAGGGGTAGAATTAAAGAAGTGGGTGCCAGGAACAGAACTCTGGTTCTCTGTATGAGCAGCAAGAACTCTTAACTGCTTAGCCATCTCTCCAGGTCCATACTGTGGCATTTTCTAGGATTTGTGATGCTATGTTTCTGAGAATGTGTAGAGGAAGGAGGAGCAGGAGCCAGCAGGCTCTAGCTTGCTTCAGCTCTGGCCTTGTCCTCTAGGGACTGCTGTGAAATTTGCAGTCTTCATTTGCTACTGGATGCCTAGCAATGGCTTCAAAGGGATCAAAAGTGAAAAGACAAAAGTCAGATCAAAGTAGAACTCTCACATCAGAAACACGGAACTAATCTAAGGGAAGGAAGCAACTAGACAAGTTGGATATAGATATCCACTTCCCAGCTCTTTAAAAATTCCTCTTTGACTCCTCCTAAAATATTTTCTCTTACCTTTCTTCAAGTGCACAAAGCCTAAAAGACCTAAGCCTTTTGTCTTCCTAGTTTATGGAAGTACAGACATAACAAATATTTATTCTTTCTTTTAGCTCTATAATTGGAAAAGTGTGCATAATGAGGAGGTTGCCTGCTCTCAGCCAGGGCTCTGACAAATGGAGGAGGGAGGGGTTCCCGGGAACTGAGGACTGTGCCAGCCTATGAGGGATGGATTCCTTAACTCAAGTTAATTATCGCCACGAGGAAACCTTGGATTAGTACAGGGGATGTTTCTAATTCAATTTTAGAAGAGGATAAATTAATATTTAAGATAAAAGAGCCTCCAAATTTCCAAATGTGGAACATTTGGAATATATAACATTTGGAAATAACACAAGTGCATGCTGACAGAACATTGTGTGAGCGCCATTTTGAGAGTTCTTCACACTTTAATTTTTAAAAATTAATTACAGGCTTTCAAGTAGTCCAGTCTGTCCTCAAACTCACTATGTAGCAAGTGCTGGGATTACAGGTGTGCACCATCTTACTTGGTTCATGAGGTGCTGGGATGGAACCTAGGTTTCCTGTTTGCTAGGAATGTACTCTTCCAACTAAGCTACACTCTTGACCCCAGCTAATCAGGGTCGACAGAGGCTCTGCTATATCCTAGAACTTTCTGTTAATTATGAAATAATTAGTTTGTGATTCAGTGAATACAGGCGGGTACTTACTATTGAGCTGCTGAAGGCCACAGGAGGCTGTGTAACTTCCCAGCGCCCCACAGATCTTTGCCGGGAGTGGCTCTGGATAGGAACCCGGGCACTGTGGCACCTCCTCAGAGGCTGGGCACCTCCTTGGCTTCTCATCGTTGCTGAGCCCTGGGCCCATCTAGGTGGGAAGGACAGACATTGGTACTGGGTCCACTCCTCGCCATCTGAGTCCAGCTCCTTTGGCATCTCCAGTCTCTTGGCTGTAAGAAAGGAATCTTGTCATGTCCTGGCTGAGCTGTGTTTGGGGGATGCTAGACTTCAGGGCCTGGGATAGAGTATTGGAAAGTTCTATGGAAAACTTTATCTGGGCTGCTAAGACTGGAGAAAGTTATGTGACCTCATTCTTCAACTCCACTTCAAGATCATTTAGTAACCTAATATGTGACAATGACTAGCGAGCTGGGTGCCTGCAGCAGTAGCTGCTATATTATTAAAAAGCAGTAAGAGGCTCCCATATAAAGGGTGAATGATCACCATAGTAAAGAGGAGAGTCATCTATAATATCTCCTGCTTTCTCATGTGTGTGTGTGTGTGTGTGTGTGTATACTAACTTAGTTCTACAGGTTATCTTCAGACATGAAATGTAACAGTCCAGACTGTTTATAAAACCTAAGACATCTGTTAAATAGAAAGCATTTTCTAAATATGCCAAATTTGACCCCGTGCCTATATATAGATCTGTTCTGACACACCAGGTAATGTCACAGAAGAAATTTCTCAGCCTGGCTTCATGACTGATTTTATCTTAGCCCATCTTTGATGTAAACATAATTTGCTGTATAGAGGGGTAAAATAAACTTGCCAAAATGCCACAAGAGTCTCTCTGTGTGTGTGTGTGTTTTGAGGGGAATGGGATCAGGATAGTGTCCTTGTCCCTCTGTTCTCTTAAGATAGCAGGGTGCTTATGGACCCTCATACCATTTTCTTGGTGACAATATTCACTGCCCACAATAGTACAACGCCGGAACACCATCTTGTTTTCTGTCAGGGTCCCTGTCTTGTCAGAGAAGATGTACTGGATCTGGCCCAGGTCCTCTGTAATGTTTAGAGCTCGACATTGAATGGACAAATCAGTTTCTTCATCATATAGGTCAAGGTCGTTGTGAAGGAGGAACACTTGCCCAAGCTTTACCAGCTCAATGGATACATACAAGGAGATCGGGATCAACACCTGAGGGGAGAGAGAGTCACACTTTGTCACAGACCAGCTTGATCTCTGCCCCCAGAGCCTCTATAGTATGTAGCAAAGGCATTTGAAAGAAAGGTGAGGACAGCACACAGTGTGACTTTTTCCTGAGAAATTATAAGTCCGTGACTTTCAGCATCCCTCAGAATTCTCAGGGCAAATGGAGAGGAGACATGCCTCTTCAGCCCGTGTTGCCTGGGGTGAGGCAGACACCCATCACTGATGTGAACATCACTGGTTGTTTACCACAGCATGGTGGAGTATAGCAGGTCTAGCACCACCCTTGAGAGACCTCTGAGATCCTCAGATCTCTATGCCAGGGAGAGTCACAGGCACCATTGTGAGTGTTCAGGCTTTTGCTGATTATGTTCACTAGTCCAATGCCTGATGAATTAACTTCTAACTTCTGATTCTTTTTATCTCCAACTCTTGGGGCTGGAGAGTCCTTGGTAGCTCCCTGTGCTATTTAATCTTCCTTTGGCCATGGGTTTTAGTGTTTTTCCTGTTCTGTGTCTGGCAAAGGGATACAAACATGTTGCTGTCTCACTCTTTAAACCTTTCCCTACAGCTATCTGAGGGGCTGCCCTGACGTTACCTTCAATGCGAATACTTGATAGTATATCAGAAAGTGGTAATGATCTTCCCATTGCGTCCTTGTTACTTCGTTCTGAGGCTAGCCCTTATTTTTCTTTAAAGCTGTAGAAGTTTGGGAGCTCCTACCTGGAGTAGGATGATCATTGTAAGGAACATATAGAAACCTCCAAGGGCAGGAGAGAGGAAGTTCCCATCTTCATCTGGTACATCGAAGGGAGGATGCTCTTTAAAGGTACCATTCCAGAGGCTGTGGCCTGAGAAGAAGCAAAACTAGACATGAAGCACAATATCTGCTTAGTTCTTAAGTTGTCAGGTACCCATAGTCAGTTCCTGGACAGGTGTGGGCACTTGAAGAGCCCATTCCTGTTTTTTTTTCTATTTCAATTTTTAAAATTTATTTATTTTACTTATTCATTTTATGTCTTGCTCACTGCCCCCCTCTCCATCACCCCCTCCCACAATCCCTCCCTCCATCCCCCTCCCCTTCTCCTCTGAGTGGGTGGGGGCCCCTGGGTATCCCTCTACTCTGGCACATCAAGTCTGTGTGATGACTCTAGGATGAGCCTGAGCACATCCTCTCTGACTGAGGACTGACAAGGCAGTCTAGCTAGAGGAACATATCCCACAGCCTGGCAATACTTTTTGGGATAGCCCCTGGAAGAGCCCATTCTTCTTCCACATGACCCAGTGTAGTCTCCTTATCCCCTTCTCTTCCTTCCTGTATCCAATTCTTTATTCTTCAGCCCCTTGAAGGAATGAGGGACACTAATTCTGTTTTTACTGGAGAAGACTAGCATGAAGATGACCTATATTTCGATGGAACATGTGGTTTTTCATCATGTTGTTGTAAGAAGTGTGTGGTTGGGCAGTCTTGACCCATCTGTCCTCCAGTTTTCCTTTTCCTATCTACCTATCCCTTCATCCAGACATCTACTGTACCACCCAATTCTTCCCAATCTTCTCTCTTATATCCAATAATTATTATTTGCATCTGTCCTGTTTTTTTGATCTTATTAATCCCCACTAAGCAAAGGACCATGACCTTGAAGGTCCAAGAGGGTGTGTGTGCCAGAATATGGAATGCTAAGAGAGTCCACAGAACTCACACCATATACACTTTGAACTCTTTTGTTTCCTTATTTGCTAAAGGGGTGATAACACCCATTATCACAGGGTTATATAAGATGAGCTACATTCAGCACCTGCTACAGATCTATCTGAGCTTGAATGTCCTTGAATGTTAATTAGTAATAGCTATCCTATAGGGTTATTGTGAAACTGGAATAATCTATTGTGCTGAATTCTATGCTGGCTAGTTTTCTGCTGCTGTAAGTACAGGGAAGAGGAAACCTCAACTGGGAAAATTCCCCTATTAGATTGGCCTATTGACAAATCTATTGTACATTTTCTTGATTGATGATTGATGTGGGAGGTGCCAGCTCACTGAGGTGATACCATCCATGCACAGATCGTCCTGGATCGTATAAGAAATGAGGAAGAAGGCAGTAAGCAACACTCCACCATGACTTCTGCTTCAGCTCCTGCCTCCACGTTTCTGCCCTGCCTTCCCTTGATGATGGTCTGCGATGTGGAATAAATCTTAACTAAACCAAATGCTCTTGGCTTCAGGGCACAAACTGCAGAGCAGAGTCACATAGAGAATATGTTGTCTGGCCCAAAGCGGCCCCCCAACCTCCTGCTGAAGCTGGGTTAAATTCTTCATAGTCACTTGGGGAGACAAGGGAATTACAGACATGCTGTAATTTCATGGTAATCGTATAGAGCACAGGCATGCACAGAGGAGAGGCCGCCTTAGTAGGATGAGAAAGCAGAGGAAGAAAGCAGAATAGCTAGAAAAACGAAACAGGAAGCCTCAGAGGTCTTAGAGCTTGGCAAGAATGTTTGTGTGCGTGTATGTGTGTGTGTGTGTGTGTGTGTGTGTGTCAGAGCTTTATGGGCAAAGCAGGAAGACACACCTTGTTATAAAGACAAAGAGAACGCTTGGCAAGGAACCTTGGAACGATAGTTGCATGGGAGAACTTTCTCTTCTTCATGGGCTATGCTTTAGTGAGGCTGCCAAGAGTCCTGTTTTATAAAAGTTACTATTTACAATAGAAAAATTTCCCTTCTTTTCCATTGATATTCTCTATCATTTTGGAGAGCCTGCAAAGCTGATTCTGGGTGGCCTGTGCCTTATCTCTGCATGGCCATGTAATCATTAACTCTCCCTCCCACTCCAGAGACACAGTGATCTCAAATGTCCTTTCAGTCCTAGTATGCCTGAAAAATCACTCAATATGGAGACATAGCTCCTATGGCCGTATAGGCATGGGTAGGAGTTGCGTCCTTGCTATGATTTTCTCTGTCTTCGCTGCCTTTCCAGCTGTGAGCTGCCTACTCAGGCACAGCTGTTAGACTCACGTGGGAGGTACATTAAATAAACACTCCTGGCCTTGTTGAGACAGGCTCTAGTGCCTCACTATGCTGACACAGTAGCTCTCTGTCTCTGTCTCTCTCTCTCTCTCTCTCTGTGTCTCTCTCTCTGTGTCTGTCTCTCTGTCTGTCTGTCTCTCTCTCTCCCCCTCCCTTGTCCCTCCCTCCCTCTCTCCCTCCTCTATGTGTTTTTCAGATACCATCTTTTTAAATATGGCGATGGTTATGATTTCAGAATAAGACTGGCAGCAAACATCATTTCTGCTTTCTAGGTCAGGGTCATCAGGTGTTTCTGAGCTCATGAGTTTTTCTTTTTTTTTCTCTTGCTCTTCTGTGATTGATTGTGGGGTCTCCTTTAGCTTTCTGGGGAACAGCCATAGATTTAAGATGATTGTTAAGAGCTCCATGAAAGAGCCTTTCTCGTCTCCGCTCTGAAGATCAACTTAAATGGCTCTAGCTCACACCCGCCGGTGCCTTCTGAAGCTTGCTCTTGCTCTGATGCACTGGATAGACAACTGCTGTCTCTCTACAGCCATTCTCCTCCCACCTCTGTGCTCGCCTTGCTGCTCCCCAGAGTTCCCTGCCTCATTGTGCGCCTGAACTTTGTGTGCTACCTATCTTCTGTAGCAGATATCTACCTCATTTAGGAATCAGTTAGAGCAGGGACCACTCCAGGAAAGACTGCTCTCACTGGTGTTTCCACAGTGCCCACGGGAGGCAAAATAACACATCACTCTTCCTAAGATACATTCTAACCAGGGGGTCCTGGAAAGAGACTCTTATGAGGCCAAAAGGAATTGAGGATGTGATTAACTCATGAAATTTGAGATGAGGAGTAGCCTGGACTCTCCTGGTGGGATCAAGGATGTAATTACAATGTGTTTATAAAGGGAGATACTACAGACAAGGCTGGGGAGGTGTAACCAGGGACTGAAGGATACTGTTACTGTTAGCAACAGAGACATGCAAAAAGCCTCCAGAAATCCACAGACAGGGCTGGGTTCCTCCTTCTGTCTCTTCAGAAAGAATCAGATCTAAAGTAGGCAGTACAGACATGATTTTTCTTTCAGGAAATTAAAACTCAGAATTATTGTGACTTGCCCAAAGTAACAGATTTCTGTTTGTGTGTGTGTGTGTTTCAGAACATCCCATACCTACAGCTCCAATGAGGCACATGAGGAAGAGGAGGCCGATGCAGAAGAAGATATCTGTGTTGATGCGCCGCTCGATTTTGCTGCGTTTGTATCGGGGGCCACTGTTGTTCAGCATGGCTTTTGTCTCATGGCCTTTGAGAGAAAATTGGGAAAATCAGTTTCTTGGCTCCTGCAGGGGCTTTTGATAAAAGAGAGGTTTCATTCGCTATGTTGAACCTGTCCTGCTTCAGGGAGTCTGCTCAGAACAGGTAGCAGAGGCCACACATAGTCAGTCAGGAGAACTCACATAGTCAGTTAGCAGGACTCAGTAGTTGGGTATCATCTACATGCCAGGCACTGCGGTGGATAGCACCAGACTTCCTATGCCATGGGATGCACATTACATCACTCTATAATGAATCCCTTTATTTTTTAGGTACTATGCATCTGAATGGTTAAAATGATAATGCTGTCTGGAAAAAGGGATCCTTTCCTAATTTGCATAGAGCATGATATCCTGTCTTCTGGTAGGAAATAATGATAAACACAGTCTGGCTGAGACACAAACAAATAAGATGAGTGTAGCTATTAACAGCTTCCCTGAGATCAATAATAACAGTAACCAAAGGGCTAAGGCAGAGCCACGATGACAGGTAGATGAGTGATCAGGAAGAGCTGTTCAGAGAGAGTCACTTATCAAGAGTGAAAGAAGAGTCCGAGAAGAGAGGTTTAGATGGAAAGTCATGTGTATGCAAGTTTCCTGCAGGAGGGTGAGCTGGGGGCCAGTAGTTTGCCTGTTTGTTTCTTTGTGTCTAAGGTGCTGAAGAAGAGCGGTAGAGCCAAAATCTGTCACCCTGGTGTTCACCAGCTACACTTCCACATAACATCTTGCTTAAAGAAAAAAAAATATGCCAAACTTGGGAGACTATCATTTTTCCTAGTTACTTCTTTTCTAGCTGGGAAAACTGAGGATCAGGTTAGAAGGAACTTGTCCAATGCAAAAGGATAACAACACTGGAATCACATGGGAAGCCAGGTTCCTATCTTCTACCAACTCATGATGCCAAGGGAACTTCAGGTGAGGTGCTGAGAAACTAACATGTGGCCCTGGGACTGTGACTCTTCTTAGGAGCTACTGGATTTTAAAGTCTCTGTGTGTGCAGCACCAGTCAAAGTGAAATGATGCCACTCATATTTTTGTGTGTGTAAAATTTAAAAAAAACAGTACACCAGCTCCAGAAGCGATGGCTGCAACCCTACTGAGTTAGCTGCCTCGAGGATTCAAGATATCAGCAACAGTGGGAACGAAGGAGCTCAGCTTATTAAATTAGATCGGAGGTGCTGCAGCTGTGATGGGCTCTGACCGTGATGGGCACAGGCTGCTGCATTCATTCTCCAATACCTGCCTCAGGCTCACCTTCTGGGGTCCTCACCCTCTAAGACCACTCCACTCTTTTGGCAGGAAGTGAGGTCAAAGGCAAGACAGTTAGGAAAGGGGTGTTAGAGTTGGGACTTGCATCTCAAGAGGTGTGGGACCTTCATTTGCTACTGGATGCCTAGCAATGGCTTCAAAGGGATCAAAAGTGAAAAGACAAAAGTCAGATCAAAGTAGAACTCTCACATCAGAAACACAGAACTAATCTAAGGGAAGGAAGCAACTAGACAAGTTGGATATAGATATCCACTTCCCAGCTCTTTAAAAATTCCTCTTTGACTCCTCCTAAAATATTTTCTCTTACCTTTCTTCAAGTGCACAAAGCCTAAAAGACCTAAGCCTTTTGTCTTCCTAGTTTATGGAAGTACAGACATAACAAATATTTATTCTTTCTTTTAGCTCTATAATTGGAAAAGTGTGCATAATGAGGAGGTTTTCTGCTCTCAGCCAGGGCTCTGACAAATGGAGGAGGGAGGGGTTCCCAGGAACTGAGGACTGTGCCAGCCTAGGAGGGATGGATTCCTTAACTCAAGTTAATTATCGCCATGAGGAAACCTTGGATTAGTACAGGGGATGTTTCTAATTCAATTTTAGAAGAGGATAAATTAATATTTAAGATAAAAGAGCCTCCAAATTTCCAAATGTGGAACATTTGGAATATATAACATTTGGAAATAACAAAAGTGCATGCTGACAGAACATTGTGTGAGCTCCATTTTGAGAGTTCTTCACACTTTAATTTTTAAAAATTAATTACAGGCTTTCAAGTAGTCCAGTCTGTCCTCAAACTCACTATGTAGCAAGTGCTGGGATTACAGGTGTGCAACATCTTACTTGGTTCATGAGGTGCTGGGATGGAACCTAGGTTTCCTGTTTGCTAGGAATGTACTCTTCCAACTAAGCTACACTTTTGACCCCAGCTAATCAGGGTCTACAGAGGCTCTGCTATATCCTAGAACTGTGGGACCTCAGGCAAATGGATTCTTCTACACTTGAACTTCTTAGCTGCAAAATGGGATGGTGTGTGTGTGTGTGTGTGTGTGTGTGTGTGTGTGTGTGTGTAATTAACCTACAAGAGTCTCTTAGCTCCAGGCAAGTAGGGAGGGTTCAATAAATATTTTCTGTGAGGAGCACATACCTCTAGAACTTATTCTTCTGGAAAACTCTCTCTCTCTCTCTGGCTCCTTGTGGCAAGGGGATTTTCCTATCATGATATGACACAGGTCCTTACTAGACTTGAGCCAATCAATACCTGTGTCAAGTTCTTATACCTCCTCACACTGTGAGCTAAAGTTATCCTGCCTTAGTTATTGTAGTATAGCAATATATAGTGAAGAAAATGTCTCTATATCCAGAACCTAACAGTGAATAAAGAAAACATTAAAATCATAGCTGAAAAAAAAAAAAAAAAAAAAACAACAACAACCCAAAGCGACCAGAAACTGGAGTTCAGCAAGTCTTCCCTTCACTAGATACAGCACTAGGTGACTTGCATGGGATAGGCCATTTGATTCTCAGGAGTCTACAAAGAAGATACAAATGTTCTTCTTATACAAGTAAGTAGGAAAGCCGAGACACAAAGGGAAAAGCTATCTATTTGTGGGGTAATTATGAAGATCTGCCCAAGTTTATGTCCCCAAGCCACCACTGGAGTGATGAACTGAGTCCCTCTTCCTAGCTGGTGGGATACGTGGTATTGGGTATTGACACGTGTCTCATTCTGTCTCCTGTGGACGGAGTGAGTGAGGTCCTGTGGCTCTCAGCTTCTGTGAGCTTAGCTGAGCAATGAAAAGTCGCATGGCTCTGCCCCAAGGAACTCCTGCGAGTTGCCATTGTCTGAAGATGAATTTAGAGAAGCTGGAGAGGGGTGACAGGTTGGGGAAAAAAACTGTACAGAAGAAATGACCTGCGTAGATGACGATGCCAGCTGCCACCTCGGTGTTTCGGATGGTGCAGCCTCGGAGCAGAAGACTCTCGCTGCCAAAGCCAGTCCTGGTCTGATCAGGATGTTCCCTGGGAATGAAGAGAGAAGGTCAGGGTGTGCTTTTTGTTGGTCTCCTTATGTGGTTTCTGGTCAGTCTAATGGAACTAGAAGCTGTGAGTAAAAGCAATCCATTCCCCCCTTTCAGGAACTATGGCTGCTCTTGGGAATCCCACCTCTTGTGTCCAGGCGAATCTCACCATTGCTCCTGGGTGATGTTAAACCATCAGAGGGAATTTTTCCTTCTGAAGAATCCTTAATTTACTCGTATTAAAGACAGAGCTGTGCTGAGAAAAATCCCAGATTTTAATTCTTAGCCATCAAATTGGTTGCAGGGATAAAATGTAAGGAATGGCTTCTGGGCCTTCCAGGTCTGGTGCTGTGTCTTCCTTGGACTGTGTTCACCACCCCAACCCACAAAGTCTAGCTGCTGGGGACCAGACCCATACTGGGTGAGCATCCTGGTCCATAGGAGATGCCAGATCATCTTGCCTTTTACATCATGGCACAGGCGTAGGAAGGAACATAAAGCAAGAGAGGATGGGTTACAGCCCTCTCACATCTGAGCTCCCTTCTTCCTGGGGTCTCTCTTGCTATAATAGTTCCTCTATTACTCAGCCATTCATAAAGTACACAAGCCTCATAGGAAGGCACATTGACCCTTTCTATAACTACAGGAAGCAGATTCTTAAAGAGGAAATAAAGCAACTTTCTTCCTCCAACCTCGGGAAGTATTTCAGCTTTCCACTTCAGATTAGAAAGTTCTGAGGCATAATGACTCCATCCATTTATGACCTTCGGCATGGCATTCTAACCGGATTCCTTTTCCCTGGGATTTCAGCAGGTTTAAGGGTAATATTCTAGAGCTGCTGAGCCCCCCCTCTCTCTGTATCCATTTTTTGAATATATGGGGGAAAAGGCTTAGCTATCTCATAGCTGTTTTTCCACTGAGCACTCTTTGTGAACAGAGATGTTCATGGTCAAAGTGTATCATTTATGTCTTTGCATTAACACTTGGGCAGGGCATTTCTTTGTTGTAGGATTGTTTTATATATTGCAAGATGTTGGGTGGCACCCTGGCCTCTGTCTACAAAAGACCAGTGGAATAGCTCTCCAGCATGACAACCAATACTGCCTCCAGACATTCCAAAGACTCCTGATTAAGGAGAAGCATGTTGTCTCAAACTGAGAACTGTGATCCTGTGGAGATTCCTTTGTTTAATCAATTATTTTTTGAGACAATATGTCATATAGCCAAGACTAGCCTTAAAGTTGTTATATAGTTAAGGATGACATTGTACTTTTGATTCTTCTACCTCTAACTTCTAAGTGCTGGAATTACATGTACATGTCACTATCTCCAATTTATCTGCCCATGGGGATTGAACTAGATAAAGACTCTATTAATTAAACTACCCCCACCCAGCCTAAATGCTTGCATTTAAAATCTCAAGCTCATTATCTTCAAGTAGACCATAAGAAGCTGTTCATTTTGTAGCTAATCTGTGTAATAACAGGGGATTTCTAACTTAAGGAGGTCCATAAAGGCTTCTGGTATACAGAATTATTAGACATTTGGTTATGGGTGCTGGGACTAAAAGTTGTCTACTTGTCTGACATAGGTGGGGATGTAGGCCAAGATAGTAGAATCTTTTATAATTTTTGTGTTGACCATGGGCTAGCTAGTCAAGGTTTCTTTCAAGGCTCAGAGGCAGGGGGAAGACAGTTCTCTAGGAGCAGCCGCTAGAACAAGGGGCCCTGAGATGAGTGGCGCTGGGAAGCGCTGTCTGAAGTCTGTGTGGGTTAGGCAGGCCTGAGGCTGCGTTGACAGTGATACAGGGACACCTGTTAGTCAAATGAGTTTGATGGAGAAAGTGCCATGGGGAAAACCCAGGCCATGAAGCAGATCTCTAGGAGAATACGGAGATTGGTTCAAGGCACAGGTAACTTGGAGCAACCAAATCCAGCAACTCAGGCAGGAGGGGAATTGTGCTTGCCAGAGACAATGAACAGCTTTTCCCATGGTAGATGTGTACAAAGAACTCTTCCCCAGTTCTCATATTTCTCTCACTATCTCTATCCACCCTTACTGTGTATTTGAAAGGTCAATAGCTTCAAGGGTACTGCATGCATCTTCTGTGTTCTTCTCTCCCCTCTCTCACATTCCTCCTCATGATATCACACATGGGTTGAGCACAAGTCTGGGAAAGAAGAAGCATCCCAGTAGACTGGAACCCTATTGGTAAGGAGTAGGCACAATGCAGCCAAGCTGTGGGAAGCAGGGCAATTTGGAGATGTTTGCTCCCTGCCATGAAATCTTGGGTGAATTCATAAGTCTAGAGCATAAGATTCCCCATCTGAAACATGGAGACCATGGTCCCTACTTCCTTGGTGGCTGTAAAGGCCACACATGATGGCATTCTGAGAACTCCCATGGCACTTGACAAGGCTAGATATTTACTTATATCCATGCTCTTGACTCTTAGCGTATTTACTTATAGCAAATAGATCAGCTATTTGATGTGGGTCAAAATTACAGTAAAACTCTGAGGCTTAGTCAAAGCTGAAGAGTAACAACATTTCTAACACAAACATCTATGATGAACTGGGCCTTTTTTTTTGCCCAATTTCTCTAATCTGAGCTCTGCATATGATGTACAATTTGATTCTTAGGGAAGAGAAGTCCTGCTATATAGGTGTGTCATAAATTTTACTCTGCAAAGATGGCAACCAAGGAACACACAGGTAAATAAACCGATCCAGTCCACACCATTTATTGTGGGGAGAACTACAAACACAAGCCCAAGTCTGTAAGACTCGAACATCTGTAACCTCAGGATCTGGACCCTTCATTGTCTAGTCGTTTCAAGGAAATACTCACTCCCGCAGCAGAGGAGATGTTTACTAGCGGCCCTGGATACTTACATATAGCCCTTAAACTTGCTGAGATGGTTGTTCGGCTTTTCACACACGATGGTGCTGTGGAAGTGCTCTGGTTGGAACTGCACCTCCTGGGAAAGAGAAAAAGACCCATGAGGCAGCTGCATCAAAGGGATCTAGCCTTCATAGGCTCCCAGGGAGAGCTAATTGCTGCTAAGGGCATCACAAATGTGGCCACTGTGCTTTGTCACATCACGATGCTTGAAGCACGTCAGGTTAAAGTTACCTCCTCACTAAGGAGAGGAAAGTCGATATGAACTTGGATTTGGGTGTAGATTAAAGGCAGGTGGCTGCAGTAGAAGTCAGCCTTGCACAGCTCTCTCACCCACAGGCTCACACAGTCTTGCTCCCTCTCTCTTCCATGAAGTTCCCTGAGCATTGACAGTGTGAACATTCAGCTAAAATAACTATAGCTTCCTATATAGGGCCTATGATGGCCATAGTCCTAGGTTTTTGCAAAGTTTACAATATCAGGCTTGAAATCCCTCCCATGGGAGGCTTGTATCCATGACCCACCCATAGCTATTCAGCTATGCAGTTACTATTTTTGTTGCTTTGACCTCATGAGTTTCCTCATGGACCATCACCCACTATAAAAAGAGCCTTCCCTGATTGAGATAAGCGCCAATCTATGAATATAAAAAAATGTTTAGAATTGTAAGAAGCAGATGAATTTCTGAATGGATGTGTGTTGTTACCATGGGAAAAGCCATGCAAGAAATCAATGCTTTAGACACAGGGAAGTAGCTAAATCTTCTGGTGTGAGTGTGAGTGTTAACAGTGTATGGAGAAAATCTTCACATAGGTCTCCTTCCCATGTTTATGGCTTAAAGACTGGTGCCCTATAGAGACCCCTCACACCAAGATTAGCTAAACATGCCTCCTTGTTTTTTCAGCTCTATATAACAATGCTACCTGTTTGCTTATATGTATGTAATAACCCTGCCTTCTTGTTTAACTGTAGGCAATTGATTTTACCCACTACCTTGTTCAGTTGTGCATGATAAACACACTGAGCTTCCAGGGTGCTGTGCCTTCCCCACCTGAGAGCCCAGATAACTTGATTCCAGCTTTTCTATACATGTCTCCATTATTTCTTCATTTCCTTGGGACTCAAGCTGTGCAAGGACATGTCATAGAATGCAGTTTGATAGCATGAACATTCAGCAAAAAATGACTGTAGATTCCTATTCTAAGGCCTATAATCTCTATAGTCCTAGGCTTCTGACAAGGTTTACAGTACCAGGTTTAAAATCCCTCCCTCCCATGGAGCAGACCATGCACATGTAGGCAGAACTAATCAGATTCAGGGATTATTAATAACAGTAAATAAAGATATGAAGTTGGGAGGGAGATTGAGTTGAAGACACTAGGGAGGACTTGAAGAGAGGTAGTCATGAATAGATATGATTAATATTCATGGTATAAGTGTATGACACTGTCAAAGAATAAAAGATACAAAAAAAAAAAGCAATGTGATAGCACTGATGTTTCTCTGGCATCTTTGGGTTTGTGTGTAGTCTAGAGCTGCCCAATGATGGACACTCTAATTCAGCTTCATCCAATATGGAAGCCACCAGTGTAGCCACTGAGCATGTGCAGTATGCTGGTTTGACCTAGACTTTCTTTTTCAAATGTAATGGAATTTAAACTAAATATGTGACTAGTGGCTACCATACTGGATGACACAGAAATATATGGGGGAAAGCAAGGGCTTTTCATGGTATTGGTAGTAATTCCTGCTCTCAGAACACTGAGGCAGAAGAGACACAAGTTCAATGCCAAGCTGGTTCCATAGCAAGCCATTGTCTTAACACCAACAGCAGTAAAAGAAGGGGCAATGGGCATACTAACTGTATACTTCTGTATTATACATGCCGTATGTATAATATATTTCCAGGGCTTAGAATTAGCCACACACATATGCATGTATGCATATTCATATACAGTCGCTTTTCAAAAATGAGTTCATGGTCCTAAATCTGGAATATTCCTTCAAACAACACGTGTACATGTGATGCATATGTATATCTGCATATGTGTAAGTTAGAAGTCAATATCTCATGCCTTCCCTATTGCTCAATACCTTATTTATTTTATTTTGAGACAGTGTGTCTTGCTGAGTCATTGATGAGACTAGTCCAGCTGGCCCACGTGCTCTAGCTCTTCCTAGCCCATTCTCCCTAGCGCTGAGATTATAGGCAGACACTGCTATGTCCGTCTGTTCACATAGGTGCTAGGATTCCAAGTCAGGTCCTCATGCACCTATAGCAAATATATTGCTTACTAAACCCTCTTTCCCAGCCTGCCTTGAACATGCTTATTTATTTTCATTCTTTTCTGATTGAATATTTGTATCTTATTTTTTTTTTTTTGACTATAGAAACTCTCTCTTCATAGACTCTGGACCTTGTCCAGAGGGTACAGTAGAGTTTACCCTGGTGTCAGGAACATTAGTGACATGGACCTGAGGGTATGAATACAAGAGAGCTGGCCGACAACTTGTCTGCTGTGCAGTGTACTACTGTGAGCAACGGAGAGATGCCCTTTTCTGTCCCTTATCTAAGCCTGTGACAGGCAGGATACCTGGCCCTGGGTCATGAGAGCAGGAGCGCTGTCTCTGTTGCTCAATGGCTGTAACACTAGGAAGATCTGGCCCTGGTTGCTGGGTGTCAGTGAGCCAGTACGCTGACCAGTTCAGATGTCACTCAGTTTCAGATCTAGGGCTTTGAACTGGTTCTGAAATTCATGAAGAGGAGAGTTCTAAACATCCCAAACTACAGGATCTCCATGACACAGACCAACAACAGATTATGTGAGAGGAATCCCAGTGAAGTTCCAGTATTGATAGAATAGCAGAAGCCAGAGACCAGACAAAGGAGTCACTGCAATGAACATTTGAAAACAAGTGTGGACAAAATGGAATATTGTGGAACACTGTGACACATTACAACTTCCACATCGAGATTCTTTTTCTTTGCTGGGAGGGAGCTTGCAAGGGTAGAGGGCAGGTACAAGGAGAGGGAGAGCTGAAGTGGATTTGGGGTGCATGATGGGAAATTCACGAAGAAACAATAAAGATGTTGAAAAAAAGAAAATCTTCAGTATCAGCATAATTGTGGCTTCATAGAACGAGTTGGGTAGAGTTCCTTCTGTTTCTATTTTGTGGAATAGTTTGAAGAGTATTAGTGTTAGGTCTGATAGAATTCTGCACTGAAGCCATCTGGTCCTGTGCTTCTTTTGGTTGGGAGACTTTCTATGACCCTTTTTATTTCTTCAGGTGTTATGGGACTGTTTGATCCTGGTTTAGTTTTGATGTTGGATATCTGTCTAGGAAACTGTCCATTTCCTCCAAATTCTCCAGTTGTGTTGAGTATAGGCTTTTGTAGTAGGATCTAATGATTTTTTGAATTTCCTCAGTTTCTGTTGTTATATCTCCCTTTTCATTTCTAAGTTTGTTAATCTGTATACTGCCTGTGCGCCCTTTGGTTAGTCTGGCTAAGGGTTTATCTATCTTGTTGATTTTCTCAAAGAACCAGCTCCTGGTTTTGTTGATTCTTTGTATGGTTCTCTTTGTTTCTACTTGATTGATTTCAGCCCTGAGTTTGATGATTTCCTGCCTTCTACTCCTCCTGGGTGAAATAGCTTCTTTTTGTTCCAGGGCTTTCAGGTGTATCATTAAGCTGTTAGTGTATGCTCTCTCCATTTTCTTTTTGGAGGCACTCAGGGCTATGAGTTTTCCTCTTAGCACCACTTTCATTGTGTCCCATAGATTTTGGTATGTTGTGTCTTCATTTTTATTAAGTTCTTAAATGTCTTTAATTTCTTTCTTTATTTCTTCCTTGACCAAGGTATCATTGAGTAGAATATTGTTCAGTTTCCATGTGTATGTGGGTTTTCTATTGTTTTTGTTGCTATTGAAGACCACTTTTATTTCATAGTGATCTGATAGGAGGCATGGGATTAGTTCGATCTTCTTATATTTGTTGAGGTCTGTCTTGTGACCAATTTTGGAGAAGGTACCATGAGGTGGTGAGAAAAAGGTATATTATTTTGCTTTAGGATAGAATGTTCTATATATATATATCTGTTAAATCTAATTGGTCCAAAGCTTCAATTAGTTTCACTGTGTCCCTGTTCAGTTTCTGTTTTCCTGATCAGTCCATTGAGGAACGTGCAGTGTTGAAGTCACCCACAATTATTGTGTTAGGTGCAACGTGTGCTTTGAGCTTTAGTAAAGTTTCTTTTAGGAATGAGGGTGCCCTTGCATTTGGAGCACAGATGTTCAGGATTGAGAGTTCTTCTTATTGTATTTTTCCTTTGACCAGCAAGAAATGTCCCTCAGAGTCTCTTTTGATGACTTTGGGTTGAAAGTCAATTTTATCTGATATTAGAATGGCTACTCCAGCTTGTTTCCTGAGACCATTTGCTGGATGCAGGGATGGTTCAATATAAGGAAATCCATCAATGCTATCCACTACATAAACAAACTCAAAGAAAAAAAACATATGATCATCTGCATCTCATTAGATGCAGAAAAAGCATTTGGCAAAATTCAGCATCCTTTCATGCTAAAAGTCTTGGAAAGAACATGAATTCAAGGCCCATACCTAAACATCGTTAAAGCAATATACAGCAAACCGGTAGCCAACATCAAACTAAATGGAGAGAAACTGGAAGCAATCCCACTAAAATCAGAGACTAGACAAAGCTATCCTCTCTCTCCATATCTTTTCAATATAGTACTTGAAGTTCTAGCTAGAGCAATTAGACAATATAAGGAGGTCAAGGGGATACAAATTAGAAAGGAAGAAGTCAAATTATCACTATTTGCAGATGACATGATAGTCTACTTAAGTGACCCAAAAACCTCCACCAGAGAACTCCTACAGCTGATAAACAACTTCAGCAAAGTGGCTGGTTATAAAATCAACTCAAACAAATCAGTTGCCTTCCTATACTCAAAGGATAAGCAGGCTGAGAAAGAAGTTAGGGAAATGACACCTTTCATAATAGCCATAAACAATATAAAGTATCTTGGTGTGATTCTAACCAAACAAGTGAAAGATCTATACAACAAGAACTTCAGGTCTCTGAAGAAGGAAATTGAAGAAGACCTCAGAAAATGGAAAAATCTGCCATGCTCGTGTATCGGCAGGATTAATATAGTTAAAATGGCCATCTTGCCAAAAGCGATCTACAGATCCAACGCAATTCCCATCAAAATCCCAACTCAGTTCTTCACAGAGTTAGAAAAAGCAATTCTCAAATTCATCTGGAATAACAAAAAACCCAGGATAGCTAAAACTATTCTCAACAACAAAAGAAATTCTGGGGGAATCAGTATCCCTGACTTCAAGCAATACTACAGAGCAATAGTGTTAAAAACTGCATGGAATTGGCACAGTGACAGACAAGTGGACCAATGGAATAGAACTGAAGATCCAGAAATGAATCCACACACCTATGGTCACTTGATCTTCGACAAAGGAGCTGAAAACATCCAGTGGAAAAAAGATAGCCTTTTCAACAAATGGTGCTGGTTCAATTGGAGGCCAGCATGCAGAAGAATTCGAATTGATCCATTCTTATCTCCATGTACTAAACTTCACTCCAAGTGGATCAAGGACCTCCATGTAAAACCAGACCCACTGAAACTAATAGAAAAGAAACTGGGGAAGACCCTTGAGGATATGGGTACAGGGGAAACCTTCCTGTACAGAACACCAATAGCTTAAGCTCTAAGATCAAGAATTGACAAATGGGACCTCATAAAATTACAAAGTTTCTGTAAGGCAAAGGACACTGTTAAAAGGACAAAACAGCAATCATCAAATTGGGAATGGATATTCACCAACCTACATCTGATAGAGGGCTAATATCCAATATATACAAAGAACTCAAGAAGTTAGACCCCAGGGAACCAAATAATCCTATTAAAAAATGGGGTACAGATCTAAACAAAGAATTTTTACCTGAAGAAATTTCGATGGCCTAGAGGCACCTTAAGAAGTGCTCAACATCATTAGTCATTAGGGAAATGCAGATCAAAACAACCCTGAGATTTCACCTTATACCAGTCAGAATGGCTAAGGTCAAAAACTCAGGAGACAGCAGGTGTTGGCAAGGATGTGGAGAAAGAGGAACACTCCTCCACTGCTGGTGGGGCTGTAAGATGGTACAACTACTTTGGAAATCAGTCTGGCAGTTCCTCAGAAAACTGGACATGACACTTCCGAAGGACCCTGCTATACCTCTCCTGGGCATATACCCAAAGGATTCCCCGGCATGAAATAAAGACATGTGCTCCATTATGTTCATAGCAGCCTTATTTATAATAGCCAGAAGCTGGAAAGAACCCAGATGTCCCTCAAAGGAGGAATGGATACAGAAAATGTGGTATATTTACACAATGGAATACTACTCAACAATTAGAAACAATGAATTCACAAAATTTTTAGGCAAATGGTTTGATCTGGAAAATATCATCCTAAGTGAGGTAACCCAATCACAAAAGAATACACATGGAATGCAATCTCTGATAAGTGGATATTAATTAGCCCAGAAGCCCTGAATACACAAGGCACAAATCGCATAACAAATGACTCCCATGAAGAAGTATGGAGCGGTTCCTGATCCTGGAAAGGATTGATCTAGCATTGGAGGGGAATATAAGGACAGAGAAAAAGGAGGGAGGTGATTGGAGAATGGATGGAGAGAAGAAGGTTTATGAACCATATGGGGAGGGGGGATCTGGGAAAGGGGAAATCATTTGGAATGTAAACAAAGAATATAGAAAATAAATATTTTAAAAAAAGAAACTTTTCTTGAAGTTGTTTCAGATATAGAATAGTAGGAATAAAATCAGCTAGGGATGATGAGATATTGCTTTCCAACTCTAGTGCTCAGCAAAGCATTTAACACTTGAGCCTTGATTTTTTTATCTGTAGAACAAAGCTAATATCACCAGCCCTGCCTGTCTCATTGGTGCCTTAGAAGACAGAATCTATATGGAAGAATTCTGCAATGCAAATTATTCTATCCAAATAGTAGGCAGCAATGCTGAAGACCATAGTGGGCATGGTTCCTGCGTAGAGTTTTGAGGCTATGAGTGAGTAAAATTTATCACCCAGGGTTGTAAACTACAGCTGTTCAAAGGGGCAATTTGATTAGAAGAAATGATAGCATTTTTTGTCTTTGTGTAAAGACAAAAGCACCCATGGGGGTGCTAACATAAATAAACTCTCTACTCACTTGAAATAAATTGCCCATACAGGAGTTTCTAAAAATATGGCTCTTGTCCGCCCAGGTATTGATTCTTTCAGGGACAAACAGTGAGTCCTGAGATGATGACAAATCATGCTGTAATTTGTCAGCTGCTTTTGCGCTCTTGATTAAGCCATGTGCTTTGGTCCACTAAGCTCATTGCTGGGTTTCAGAAAGGAGTGGCAGCTAATAATCCTCAGCAGCTCTGAGTCCTTGTTGCCCACTGAATCACACCCTGTGTGGGCTCTGACCATGGCCATAGAGAAAGTTGACTCTCTTGCCCTGTGCTTGCTCAGAGCAAACCTGCTGTATCTTTTCTCTGGTTTCTCCTTTCCAGTCACTGTCCATGGGTCTTCTATCATCATCTCATGGAGGGCTGGTTTTGCCCTTTCTTGCTACCTGTCTCCTTGGTTCCTTCCTGTCCTCTCAAAAATGGATGCAAAGATACAAGATTACTGCTTTTCCAAATGTTCATATAATTTTTAAATTATGTGCATGTGGTATGTACATGCGAGTGCAGGTGTCCTTAGAGTGCAAAGAAGGGTGTTGTATCCCCTTGAACTTGAGTTAAATTCAGCTGTCATCCTTCTGCTGTGGTTATGGGAACCAGACTTGAGTCCACTGCAAGAGCCGTGCATGCTCTTTTAAGCACTGAGTTATCTCTCAACCCCCCAACACTGTGTTCTCTAAACATGACTATGTGGGCCTACTTCCTGTAAGGACAAGTTGTGGTTCCTCCAGGGAAGCTTTTGTGACTGCCAAAGGTATGTAATTACAAGGCCATTAAATGTCAACCAGGCTCAGCAACTTTGATTTCCCCCCAGCTTGGGTGGGGCTCATCTCAATAACCTCTAGATTATTTTAGTTCATGAATAAAGCTAATCTAAGCAAGACACTTCTTTTGAATTGGTTTTTTTTTCTCCTTAAACTGCTGCTCTTTGGTGAGAATTTCACTGACTACAACCAAAGCCCAGGGAGAGATAAACCTCTTTCAGAGGAAGGCAAATGCCTCTGCAGGGCTTTAGGGAACAC
This sequence comes from Apodemus sylvaticus, assembly GCF_947179515.1. Taxonomy (NCBI): domain Eukaryota; kingdom Metazoa; phylum Chordata; class Mammalia; order Rodentia; family Muridae; genus Apodemus; species Apodemus sylvaticus. The sequence continues at coordinate 82,123,323 of NC_067481.1, forward strand.
CAGGCTATCTTGCATACTTTCTCTGTGTCAGGAACATGCTAATAACTTCCCAAGGTAAATTTAGGAGGCATGGGCAAGTGTGTAGATGAGAATAAAATGTACATCATGTCAGGTTGGTGTGTAACAGATTGGCCTGTGGGAAAATCTGTGGGCCCACAGTGGGTAGTGGCATCCCTAGGCTGATGGTCCTAGGGTGTATAAGAAAGTAAAGTTAGCAAGCTAGGAGGAATGAACTAGTAAACAGCACTCCTCTATTCTGTCTCCTTCAGTTCCCACCTTGAATTATTGCTCTGACTTCCCTTTATGATGGATAAGCTGTGAGATGAAATAAACTCTTTTCAACTCAAACTGCTTTTGGGCATGTCTTGACCATAGCAACAGAATGCAAATTAGAACAGCTGACTCATAAAAACTGTCTTCAAAGTGGAGGTCTCAAGCATTTATTCTTTTCCCATTCCTGACTTTGAGTATTTATTGAATATCAGGATATGAATCTTGGGGAAAGAGGAAGCTACTCAGAGAGGAGGAAGTGGACATTGACACAGGACAATTACTATAGCGATAATGCCCAGTTCCCAGTCTCGATTAGGCATATCTATGTATCTCTATGGTACCTTTGAAAGCAAAACAAAGTGGGCCAAAAGTCAGGGTGACAGAACCTCCCAGGTTGTGTCGTCTTACTCTTTGTTGACCTTTGTCTCGTATACAGTAAGCTGGCTGCTGTCAAGGCCACAGAAATGCCATCTAAAGCAATTGGGCTGAAGCATATTGTAACATCTAGAACAGGTTAGAACAGGAAACCCCTTACATGTTTTCGTAGTTTTACTTTTTAAAGTTTACTTACCATCATGTTATTTTCACGATGGATTATCAAGTCATTCAAAAAACTGGTTAACAGGTTCATGCTTCATTTTTTGAAATTCTAGTCACCACTGTTCCATGTTTACTTATCTCTCCTTTCTTCTTTGCGAAAAAAGCTCCTGAAGCCACTGTGTTCCTCTGCTCACATCTTGAGGTAAGCCAAGACATCCTGCCTGCTTTGCTGTCTCACTGTGGGACTATGAGCTGAGTCCAATGACTCCAGGAAGGAAAATCACCCAAGACCGTTAACTCATTATTGCTTCCAATCCTCCTCTGCCATCTTGGATTCTTGGTTGTGGTTTTGTTTTTTCTTTTCTTTTCTTTTTTCTTTTTTTTAAAGATTTGTTTATTATTATATGTAAGTACACTGTAGCTGACTTCAGACATGCCAGAAGAGGGCGTCAGATCCCATTACAGATGGTTGTGAGCCACCACGTGGTTGCTGGGATTTGAACTCAGGACATTCAGAAGAGCAGTCAGTGCTCTTAACCACTGAGTTATCTCTCCAGCTCCGGTTGTGGTTTCTAAGCCCAAATCTTCAAGCTTTCTTTTCAACCTCCAAGCCTTATTATATGTTCTTCCTTCCCTTCCTTTTCCTACCACATTCTTCTAACAATTCTCTTTTGTTTCAATTATCTGGAACCAGTCCCACCAAATTCTGTTACTTGTGAAGGAAAAACACAAATCACTGCGGTGGCCACTCAATCCCATGGCTGCACGGCACACTTTCTTTTGGGTGTTTTAAATTCTGATTCACAGAATGACACTCTATATTTACTTTATTGTCTTTGACCTTACAGACTTTACCAAGTATTCAGAACAAATTAGTCCAATTTTTATTGGAGAGAAACCTGAGTGTTGATTTATTCCCAAATTTTCTGAATTCGCTATCCTTTCAAAACTTTCATTTTCAGACATCTGCCCAATGGTTTTATCTCCCAAGGCCCCATCTCTTTGCCACACACTGTAATAGTCTGTTCTTTAAACTTAGGCAATTCTTAATATCCAACCACTCACATGTACGTATAACATCTTGTTAAACTGCCAAATCTCCAACTGTTTCTGTGTTTGCTACTTGGTAGATTGTAGTGTCTATAGGTCCCCCTTAGTCAACCCCAGTGCTATCTGTAGGGCAAAACCAGGACTTAATACATAAATGTAGCATTACTTTTGTGAGAATTTTATTTTTAATTAGTCTTGCTCCAAATGATTTATATTTTAAGTGTTTAAATTTGTTCTATGACCATTTCATACACATGTTTAATAATCCTGTTTATTTTCTCTCTGGCCCTCATTTTACCTCACTCTCACCAGTGTGGCCCTCCTGATCTTCCTGTGCCTCCCTTTTGTTTAGAGACTCCTGTTTTTAATCAAGATTGGTAAATGACTAATTTCCATAAAAGATCACCAATTCCACAGCAGTTTTGCTTAATCTGTCTTGTCTTTGCTAATGAACACTGAAAGCATTACTACATATTTTGGAGCCACACAAGGTCTTGAAGCTATAAAGTAGTGATTCTCAACCTGCGGATTATGATCCCTTTGGGGGTTGAATGATCGAGGGGTCATTCGTATCAGAATTCTTCCTATCAGATATTTACATTATGATTCATAACTGTAGTAAAATTAGAGTTATGAAGTAGCAACAAAAATATTTTATGGTTGGGGGGGGTCACCAAAACATGAGGAATCATGTTAAAGGGTTGCGCCAGTAGGAAGGCTGAGAACCACAGCTGTAAAGTAACAGTGACACACAGTTGTTATGTTCTTGGAGTATAGGATTCATGTTTCAGATCATTTTGAAACCCCTCTGTCATTCAAGAAATTCTGTGTTCATCAAAGGAAAGGAAACAGCCAGGCTTTCCTCTAACACGGAACACACATGCATTCATCCAAATTCTAGTATGAGCCAAGGATGTCTGTCAAAGAGAGGGGTGGAATCAGTTATCTCTGTGCTTGCTTACTGCAGAGTCCATTTCTTCATGGTACTCAGGTGAGGGGTCACCATGAAGATTCCTGGACCTGGATTAGCCCTACAAAGCATGGGTAGGGATTCTTCTCTTAATCTGATCAATGGGCCATGCCAAAATGGGGTTACAAGGCTGGCAGAACACCATGCCAATTAAAGAAGCAGTGTGGAGGAATGCTATAGGATGTAAACAAAGAATGTAGAAAATAAAAAAATAAATAAAAATAAAGAAAAAAGGAAAAAAGAAAAAAAGAAAAAAAGAAAAAAAATTCTCTTTACTCCACCGTCTTTTAAAGGGGAAAAAAAAAGTGTTTTACTAGGCTAAGATGTGAAAGCAAGTGTTTGCTATACCTCATCTGCTGAGCTAAAGGATTGTTTCCTTCCTGGAATGCAAATGAAATAAGTTCTAATTTCTGAGAATCCTATCTGAAACTAATGACAGTTACTGGTACTTGAAAACCTTTCTAGTTCCTGGTTCATGATTGTCCTTTTCAAGATACCCATTGGGAGTGATGAGTAATTCCTTCCCTGTGTCTCTGGAGGAGGGGCTGGTCTACATTCTGAGTCACCTGGACAATCTTCCTGCCATAGCCACTGGCATACAGGAACATGGCTTGGGCTGGAAGGCCATCTAAATGGGACCCTAATGATTCCTTGCAAATTGAATTTCCTTTTACCAAGTAGATGGATATTCTGTTTCTTTTTTTATTCAAGGCTAATAAATCTTAAGGCCTTGCTGTGACATTTTCCTAATAATGTCTGTTTGACATTCCAACAAAATATTGGAAAAAGAAAGATTTTTGTCCCCAGATCATTTCTAAAAGGAATTATTAGTATAGTTGTTTACTAAGGACTATGCCATTCAATCATTAATTTCTGATTAGAACTCACAAGCTTAGTCTATCCCCTGCCCTGTGTTTATTTCTCCTCTGACCCCAGGAATATGTTACTGCATTACTTTACAGAGAAGGCCTTTCATCTACACGCAGTGAACAAATAAATAAGTGACATGAGACATAAACTTTGTACAGCTGCCATCAGAGGGGCAGTGATGTCTTAAGGGAGTAATCACTGCAAAGACAAACCTTCTCTGTATAAAACTGTCTTGTTAGAGATAACAAAAACACAAGAAAACAATGGGAAAACCCAATGTTTTTGGCAAAAGAGGTCATAAAAAGCAGAGTATAAATTTCAACTCGAGAAGCTATATTGAGCTGTTCACAGAAGATACAATCATAATGTGTCACCTCTGCCAATAAATAATGGCAATGAAAATCCACACCAGGCAACGGTTAGACATCCTACATACAGCATTGCATGAGAACATAAATTGATTAACTGGAAGACAGTGGTGAAGAAGAATGAGAAGCAGCAACATTTATAGAAGCCCTGAGAAGAGTACTCTATACAGAATACTGGGAAGGCAGAGGAGCTAAGACAGGAAGCAGGTTTGGGGGAAGAAAGACTAGCATTGGGGTGGGGTTATAAGAGAGAGGCAGAGGATATCCAGACCCTCCCCCAATATAGTAGACAGCCATGGTCATATGTAATTTAGGATTTTACAGTCTGGGTCTGTAATGGATGTGATGAATATCCATTGCTTTATGATCAGAAACCTTTTTCTCCACAGATAAGTCCTCATTGTGACTTTCAGGTAGAGGATGCAAATTCAGAGAACCCTGCCACTCTGGCCATAGTTGATTGATCCAGGAATGGGTATGTGATACCTAATCTGGAACAATCAGTCTATTTCCCTGGGTTGCTTTCCTGACATAGATGTCAAGAAGACTGATTACTCCTCTCTAGGAATTAAATGGGAGCTGGGGTCAATGATGGAAAGAAAGAACCCAAAGGGTAGGGCTTATCCTGATGGATTCTGACTTCCTGGTACCATGAGGTCTAAGGCATGCTCACCTTGTATTTTTTCCAACAATTTTCATTTGGGGCAAGGTATGTTTAGTCAGTATTTTGTCAAATACCAAGGTAATGTGTGTATGTGTGTGTGTGTGTGTGTGTGAGCATTTGTATGCATATGTGTGTTTTGTCTTGTATAGGACAGAAGTTGACACAGCTGTCTTCTTTCATTTCTCTCCACAAAATGTTTTGGATCAGGGCCTTTTATTAAACCTAGAGCTTATTGATTAGATTGGATTGGGTGATCAAGCATGCTGAGGGAGGAATCGTCCTGACTCTTCCTTGATGATGCTGGGGTTCCAGGCTCACATCACCTCTGTAGTTTTAACATGGCTCCTGGAGATCCAGCTTCTGTCCTCAGGGATGGCTGTGTAGCATTTACTTGCCTGAGCCATCCTGCAACGGGAGATTTTTGAGTAATCCACATGATAGGTAAGGTTATCATTTGAGACAAGAAATATTTTCCATATTGAGTTTAAATACACATAATTTTTCTTACTGGTTAAGGTTGTGTAGGCCAACATTTAAATTTAAGTATGTTATTCTAAACTATGGAGATGGTGGAATAGAGAAAACCTGAAATCTTTATGCTACCATCCATTAATATGTTAATGAGATTACATCTTTCACATAATGTGGCAGAGTGGATTCTGAATGGATATAAATGGTAGAGCACTGTTATGTAGTTGTGTGTAAATAATGCTAACACTGGGAAGAGGGCATCCAATGTTGATGTTGTTGCAGGTGTGTCTGTATAGACATATACAATTATGTCAGTGTGCATGGATCTATATGGTCACATGAATAGTATCTGTCTACATGTATCTGTGTGTGTTACTATGCATATATGCTTGTTGTGTCTCTGTGTTTGATTATCTCTCTTTCTATGTATATATGTATATGTATATCTGGATACATATGTTTGTGCTGTTGTACATGCATATATATACTTCTGAATATATATATATTTCAGTGTGCATGTGTATAATTGTGTGATGTAGCTCGGGGGAAAAAAAAAACTATAGGAGATAGTCTATTAAAAAAGAGACCAGAGAGTCATAAAATATAAGTCAAAGGTAAAATTTATTGGTTCTCACTGGGTTGTTCTGCCACTAAATTATCATTATTGATGCAAGTAATTAAAACATATAACTTGGGCATTTTCATGTACAGAAAAGTTATAATCAATTAAGAAATAAAAACTATAAATAAAAGGACATAGAATTAGTTTAGTATTGAGGAGAGCAGTTCTGTGTATAAAAATTGAGTTTTAATTCAGACTAAATGCTATATTTACTAGTTAAGCTTTACTAAAATCTAGCATCTCTCAAATTGTTTTTCTTTTTCATGTCTAAAATGTTCCCAACATATTGTTTTTCTAGAAGAGAATGTTTCTGTGACATCTACTTGGAGGGGACTGGTCATTGCACTGGGTAAGGACTTTGTCTGAAGTAGCAGGAAGATCTACATGTAGTGTGTGGGTGAGGTCCAGTTAAAATTTTGAGTTCTGGATTTAAGTTTTTTTCTGCTTGAATGCACAGGAATAATGATCACAGAAAGCAATGAGCACCTTTGGCAGGCACTGATAGTCCTCATTGAATACAGGTTCATATGGTGAGGAACCAAATCTACCAGAGACTAGTGAAGTCAAATCAGGTGACACCGTGACACTTATTTTTGAAGAACTTATTACTGGTTAGAGAGGACAATCAATAAAGACAGCAACTGCACAGATTTGACATATATCATTTCTGTTTAAATCTTTGAGTTTTCATTAACACTAAAGCAGAAAAACTCAAACTCACTAGACATTTTTGGAAGATGCTGGAGAAAGGTTTTTTGAAAATCAGTACATGAATGAATATGATCATGTCTTCTACATTTCCTGGACAGAAGACATCTCAGCAAAAGCCAAATGCTCCATGAAAGAAATTAAATTAGTATATAGTCAGTTTGAAAACTCCATTGAATTTGTAGATATAACCAATTATCACCAATGACTATCAACAGGGCAGAAAAGACAACCATCTTACACGAAATGTTCATACATTATGTGTGGTGGTTTGAATAAGAACTATTCACCAAAGGTTTGTGTATTGAAACACTTGGTCCCAAGTTGGCTGTTTGGAGGGTTATAAAACCTTTAGGAGATACAGCCTTGCCAGAGGAAGTATATGACTTGGGGGAGAGCTTTGAAAGTTCACAGCCTTGTACAACTTCCTCTTTTACCTCTGCTACCTGTGTGTGGATGAAAATGTGATCAACTCATTTCTTGCTTTTTTCCCACGCCATGCCACCTTGCCAGGATGGACTCTATCTCAAATTGTAAGTCAAAGTAAAAATCTTCCTTATGTTGCTTTTGCTCAGTCTTTTAACACAGCAACAGAAAAGTAACCAACACACCATGTTTCCTATGACCCATCAGTCTTTACACACACACACACACACACACACACACACACACACACACACACACACAAACACACACAAACACACACAAACACACACAAACACACACAAACACACACACACACACAAACACACTCACTCAGAGGGAGAGAAAAAAAGAGGCCATTGAGGCCAGCCTTGTCTACAGAGTGAGTTCCAGGACAGCCATGGTTACACAGAGAAACCCTGTCTTGAAAAAGTCAAAGAGAGAGAGAGAGAGAGAGAGAGAGAGAGAGAGAGAGAGAGAGAGAGAAGAGAAGAGAAGAGAAGAGAAGAGAAGAGAAGAGAAGAGAAGAGAAGAGAAGAGAAGAGAAGAGAAGAGAAGAGAAGAGAAGAGAAGAGAAGAGAGGCCATTGAAGAGTGATTCATGTGCTAGATCCAATTACAAACTTATAGAAATAGACTAGGAAGGGGAACATGATAAATTATACCACAGGGATACAATGAAATCAGAAAAATCAAGGTTATGAGTTTATTAAGCAACTTGATATCAATTGTGCAGAGGAAGAAGAGAGATAAGTGAGAACTACTAAAGTAAAAGAAATCTAAGATACTAACATCAGTATTTGGCCTGGTTCAAACAAACACTCTGGGAAATCACTAAGACCACTGCCTTGAAAGTTAATATCAAAGAATTATTGCTATTTTACAGGCATGAAAATGGTGTACTTGAAAAAGTTATCTTTCAGAAATACATGCTAGATATTTGCTGGGGGAAATGCTAAAATGTTATTAAAAATAACTTTCAGAGCCAATGAGGGAAAGGAAAGAGATGAACAGATTTAATTACATATATATTGCTTGTTTAAATTGGTCAATGGGTACATGAACATGTATCAAATTATTCTCTAGATTCTATGTATACTTGAAAATTTCTACAATAAAATCCAGTAGTGAAAAACCTTTCTGAGTTTAATATGAGTTTGGTCTACCACAGCAGGGCAATAGAGCTGCTACTGCTTCACTTCTAATGGGCAACACTGAAGTGCTTATCACATAGGGTTTTGTGAGAAATAACAAGAAAAGTATCCATTGTATACAGTGTAAGTTTGATTTAAGTTTCCAATTAATGCCATATAGAATTATATACTATTATATAATTTATATATTAAGTGGCCCACAAAATGTAACCACTATTCAACAGTGATAAACTAGAAAGCACTAAATATTCTTGATAGAAAATTTGAACAACCTGTCATGGCAGGACTCATTACTAGATTCCATTTCTACTAGGGAAGCACATTTTCTCTAGTTCTCAGGGCAGGTGAGATTGAGAGGGCTGGCAACCAGGCTGAGGCTTTGAGTTGGTGGTTCTTTTGCCCGTTCTGGACCACAACTCCTTTGTAGGCAAGTGTTCATGTTTCTAAAAATGCTATTATCAGTAGTTCTATTGTAGAGAATAACTGACTGTTTCTAACTGAACAAATGCTTTCAAGCAGTAACTATTGGTAGGGTGGAAGCTGTACTAGTTAAAAGAGATATTCAACAAAGAATTGAAAATGTAATTATTAATCAGCGATGCCCTAGGGCAATGCCTTTCAAGTCCAATAGGAATGTGACTCACCAGGGACTCTTGTTAAAATCACTGAGATCCTCCATTGCTAAGTAGCTCTTAGATGATGCTAAAATGGCCAGGCAACTTTTGGGCTTAGCCTAGCACATTCCTGATATGGGAAAATGGTTAGATACATGCTTTGATAGGCTTAGGTTTCAATCATTTAGATGCCAGACAACCAAGAACATGCTTGATCTGAGTATTGATTTGGAAAATTCATTTCTGATTCTTTTGCTTTAGTGAATTTTGTATTTATTAACATAAGAGGCACAGGTATTTATTTTTATTTATTTATTTTTAGAGGCTTCAAGAATGTCACAAATACAAAAAGTATCAGGCTCCTGACAGCTAGTGCTTGTTGGCACAATAGTTTGTGGGTTTGGTAACTGTATATTGGATGGATCCCCAAGTGGGGTAGTCTCTGGATGGTCTTTCCTTCAGAATCTGATCCATACTTTGTCTCTGTTTTTCCTCCCATGGGTATTTTGTACTCTTCTAAAAAGAGTCTTCTTCTAAGAGTCGTCTTCTTCTCTCTTCTAAGAAGGACCAAAGTCTTCCTTCTTCTTGAGCTTCATGTAGTCTGTGAATTAAATCTTGGGTATTCTGAGCTTCTGGGCTAATATCCACTTATCAGTGAGTGCATATCATGTGTGTGTGTTTTTTTTTTTTTTTGTGATTGGGTTACCCCACTCAGGATGATATTGTTTTAGTTCCATCCACTTGCCTAAGAATTTCATGAATTCGTTGTTTTTAATAGCTGAGTAGTACTCCATTGGGTAAATGTACCACATTTTCTGTATCCATATCCATTCCTCTGTTGAGGGATATCTGGGTTCTTTCTAGCTCCTAGCTATTATAAATAAGGCTGCTATGAACATAGTGGAACATGTGTCCTTATTACATGTTGGAGCATCTTCTGGGCACATGTCCAGGAGTGGTATAGCTGGGTCTTCAGGTAATACTATGTTCAATTTTTTGAGGAGCTACCAAATTGATTTCCAGAGTGGTTTTACCAGCTTGGAATTCCACCAGCAATGGAGGAATGTTCCTCTTTCTCCACATCCTTACCAGCATCTTCTGTCATCTAAGTTCTTTTGATCTTTTGAACATTTCTTTAAGTGCTTTTCAGCCATCCGGTATTCCTCAATTGAGAATTGTTTAGCTCTGTACCCCAATTTTAAACAGTATTATTTGGTTCTCTGGAGTCTAACTTCTTGAATTCTTTGTATATATTAGATATTAGTCATCTATGTGATGTAGGACTGGCAAAGATTTTTTTCCCAATCTGGTTGCCATTTTGTCCTATTGACCATGTCCTTTGCCTTACAGAAACTTTGCAATTTTATGAAGTCCCATTTGTCAATTCTTGATCTTAGAGCATAAGCTATTGGTGTTCTGTTCAGGAACGTTTCCCCTGTGCCCATGTCCTCAAGGGTCTTCCCCAGTTTCTTTTCTATTAGTTTCAGTGTGCCTGGTTTCTGATATAGCTCTCTGCTGAGAGGCCCTGCCAGTGCCTGACAAATACAGAGGGGGGGGGGGCGGAATGCTCCCAATCAACCATTGAACTGAGCACAGAGTCCCCAAAGGAGGAGCTAGAGAAAGGACCCAAGGAGCTGAAGGTGTTTGAAGCCCCATAGGAGGAACAACCAGCACCCCCAGAGCTCCCCGGGACTTAACCACCAACCAAAGAGTACACCTGGAAGGACCCATGACTCCAGGTGCATGGGTAGCAGAGGATGGCCTGGTTGGACATCAAGGGGAGAAGAGGTCCTTGGTCCTGTGAAGGCTCATTGCCCCAGTGTAGGGGAATGCCAGGTCAGCGAAGCAGGAGTGGGTGGGTTAGTGAGCAGGGGGAGAAGGAATGGGATAGGGGGTGTTTGGAGGGGAAATGTGGAAAGGGGATAATATTTGAAATGTAAATAAAGAAAAATATCTTAAAAAACAAATAGAAAAAGTAAACAAAGCTGGGTGGTAGTGGTGCACGCCTTTAATCCCAGCACTTGGGAGGCAGAGGCAGGTGGATTTCTGAGTTTGAGGACATCCTCGTCTACAGAGTGAGTTCTGGGACAGCCAGGGCTATACAGAGAAACACGGTCTTGAAAAAAAAAAAAAAAACAAAAATAAAAAAAAAAAACAAAATAAATAAATTATCTCTCTGGGCAAGTCCTTTTGCATGTTGGGTAGAACTTAGCATTGTAGTAAGGTTGAACTGTTTGCTTTCAACTCTTCCCTGGCAATGTGATATGGGACAATGATTTTGTGCATTTAAAAATTACTCCTCCCAAGGAAGATTCCAGCTGAAAAAGTAATGACTGTAGTGTAACTTTAGCTCTAGGAAAAGGATTTGAACAAAAATTCTGGTCCCCACAGTGTCCTAGAAAGCAGACACTTTTCAGTGGCTACTAATCTTTATAATTGTACTTGAATTCCACTTGTGGAAAAAGGAGAAAATACTTGAGCCAGGGAAATGGTCACTTCCACCTGTCTGATTATGTCTGTATCAAATCCAGGAAAATGTCCCCTTCCCTAAAGTTTTATAGGAATGTAAATAAGTACTCAATTTAGAAAAAAATGCCCCCAGAGACCTTAATATAGTTTACATTGAACCCTTCATGAGGATGGTATCTGTGGAATTCTAATTAGAGTGACTTGATCATGAACCATAATTTTCAAGAGCTAGGGACCGTGTTGGGTTTATTCTGCTTTGGGAAATGCTTTTCAAGGAAGCCACCTTCAATTTCTCACCATTTCTGGATAATAAAAATATGATTTGAGGTGGGGAATTCTAGCAATGCTGGAGGTTAGTAAAAGTCCTTTGGGAGGAATGAGGGTCTCATAGATAATAGAAATATAGAGAGAAAATGAGTTAACAAAAAGCCATTGAAATTCATTATTCAAGACTCTAAGTTTCTACAGAAATCATATTAGGAGGTGTTTAAAATCTTCTGAGACAGTAATGAGATCTGCCCTTACTGTTCCCCAGAATTTTCATCTCTCAGAAGAGGGTAGCAATGCCCTCCTCACAAGGTGGCTGTATGGACCCAAAGGATGATGTGTTCCGAAGGGCGGTGATGTAGTAAGAGAAACATGGATGGATGGCAATTTTCCGTTTGTTCTTACTATGATGAGTTTGTTTGGTTTTTTTTGTTGTTGTTGTTTTGTTTTTTTGTTTTTTGTTTTTGTTTTCACGAGAATGGTGCCTTTCCTTTGTTTCAGTTTTCAAGAAGTTGTCAGTGAGTTTATATCAAGAATATGTGGGGGGACATTTTCAAGGCATGCCTACTCTGGGCCTTGTTTTCCTGTGGCATGGGAGAGGGTCTGGGTATTTGTGACTGCTCCCTAGGGACAGTAATGGTGTATTCTGCGTGCTCACTAAGTATCTGCAGCAAGTCTCTAAGTGGTGATTCCATCCTTCCTAAGGCAGTTCTGGGATCTGTTCCTTGGAATAAAAGACTTCTGTGCTAAAATATTTAGGAAGCTACTGTGTTCCTTCACCTCCTTAGGGCTTATTAAAGGATCAGAGAAGTCCTTCAGAATACAGCATTTAAAACGTGTTTACTGTTATCTTTGGTCTTGTTTTTCTGTGCAGTGTTCTCCTTCCTTGCAACTCTCATCTATACCTCTGTTCAATACATTGGGAGAAATCTGTGGTACAGCATTAGCTAATAGTGAATTCTGTGCATATCCAGAAACCTTAGACATTAGAGATAATAGGGAGAAACAGGGGAGCCAGGAGCAGCCAAGATACCCCCTGTGCAGAGAGTGGGCTGGGATTTAATCCTTTAATCCTGCTGTTTTTGTTCTTCCAGCAACCTGCTACTTAATTCTAGAAGGAATCTGTAAATGATAAATAAGTGCCTTCTTCTATGCACCACGCTGTAAATGCAAGGTAACAGCCAAAGGGCCAGGAAGGTGAGCTGCCATAGACTTTTAGAACAAGCATGGTTTTTGAATTCTGGTTCTAACTCTACAGTCTCAGTGGCTTCTCTAAGCCCTAGGTCTTGTATTTGCATAACGAGGACAATGATGCTGTCCAGCCGTGGGCTGCTGTGGATGAGTTAATCATAAGAAGTTCTTAGCATGGACTCAAGCTTGTTGTTGTTATTAGTGAGTCACAGACAGTCTTGAGCAGAGGAAAATCAGGAAAAGAATAAAGAGCTCTAGAAGCCAATTCAGTAAATCTTCTTTTTTTTTTTTATAAAACTGGAATTTTTGTGGGATCAAAACAGTCACACATTGAACAATCTTTTTAATAATCGCAAAGTCCCAAAGTTTCTTAGTTCAATACTTTTTCTGGAAACAAAAGGCATTTTGGGGCCGCTTTACATATTTTTTTCTTCTTCTTTTTTTTTAATTTATTGATATATTTATTTACATTTCAAATGATTTCCCCTTTTCTGGACCCCCACTCCCCAAAAGTCCCATCAGTCCCCTTCCCTCCCCCTGTTTTCCCACCCAACCCTTCCCACTTCCCTGTTCTGATTTTGTTCTATACTGCTTCACTGAGTCTTTCCAGAACAAGGGGCCACTCCTCCGTTCTTCTTGTACCTCATTTGATGTGTGGATTATGTTTTGGGTATTCTAGTTTTCTAGGTTAATATCCACTTTTCACATATGAATATACATTTTCAAGAAATGCCAAGTACCACATGAGATGTCAGGGTGAGAATTTGAAATGTATTTTAAATGGAATGGTTAGGGTGCTGGAGTATGAGAATTCTTTCACCTAACTTCCCTTTAGTTAAATCCCAAAGTATCTGATATACAAGAAACAGTCTACAGCTGAGGCAAAAGGAAGAAGGAAAGTCAATGGCTGAAATT